>NW_027176872.1:775000-1210000 GCF_023349555.1 Cebidichthys violaceus | reverse complement strand
AGCTTCTCCGGAGCCAGGGCCCTGGAAATGCACTTGAGCACCTCACACAGCGGTGAGTGACAGCGTCATGAGAGAGTTTGTCCAACAACTCAAATTTAAACACATCAGATTGAAAACATTGTTGTTGTTTTGTTAGATAAATTACTGTTATTGATGATGGCTACTTTCAATTCATTGTTAAAAGAAAGGGGGTCTGGAAAGTGTTTTAGAAAAAAAGAGTTTTACACAGGTTTGGAAAAATGACGGTCGTTTCTTTTCAAAAAATATACATATCCTCCTGTCAGCTACCACAGCTGACAGTTTATCCTTAAGCGAAAAAAATATCTAGTGGAGGGGAATAAGCTTGGCATAATGCATGAGCGTTTGATGGTTTCTACAGTTAACTCTAAAGGAGAAGTGGGAGGCGAGATTCTGAGCATTTCTCCCTTTTATCTCCTTCACAGGTGTCAAAATGGAAGAGAGCCTCCCTCCTGGCACCAGCTTGAAATGCACAATCTGTAACTACACGGCAGATTCTCTTATTACATTCCAGCATCACATCATGTCTCACCTGTCACAGGCGGCCTTCAGATGCAATCACTGCCATATCAGCTTCCAGAGCCACAGGGAACTCTTACAGCATCAGGACTTACATGGGCACGGCAGCAAACTTCACAGGGAAGGCGACGGCACCGAGCATTCCCCCAGGGGGCCCGAGGAAAGCCTCCAGCAGCAGCAGCAGCAGCAGGCCCGCGCTGAGCTGGCCAACAGGAAGGATGCTCTGCTGGGAAGTCCCAAAGGGACCCTCAACAAGGAGACCAGCACAGACGGAGAGGCTGACAAGGCTGAGAAGAAGCCCATGCTGTCTGTTCAGAAGGGAGAGGCCCACCCAGGCAGCAAAGCCAGTTTTTCTTACACTAGGATCAAGTCTGAGCCCTCCAGCCCCCGGCTGGCCTCCTCCCCTGTGCAGCATAACATGCCTACATTTCCCATGGGCCCCTTCTTGTCTCAGTTTGCTTTCTCCCAAGACATTTCAGTAGTCCCGCAGGCTTCTGAGATTCTGGCTAAAATGTCAGAGCTCGTTCACCGGA
Organism: Cebidichthys violaceus; assembly: GCF_023349555.1. NCBI lineage: Eukaryota > Metazoa > Chordata > Actinopteri > Perciformes > Stichaeidae > Cebidichthys > Cebidichthys violaceus. The sequence continues at coordinate 1,208,930 of NW_027176872.1, read as the reverse complement.
GGCTGCGCCACGGAGGGAACAGCTACCCCCCTGTCATCTACAGCCCTCTTATGCCCAAAGGGGCCACCTGTTTCGAATGCAATATCACCTTCAGCAACCTGGACAACTATTTGGTCCACAAAAAGCACTACTGTAACAGCCGCTGGCAACACATGGCAAAGTCCCCGGACTTCTCCGCCCTCTCGGATAAGGTTCCCGAGGCTGTGAGCCCCAACAGCGGCCACAGTTCTGTTAGCATGTTGACCAGCTGCCACCCTGCAGAGGCCGACAACCACATCATGCAGTCTGCCTGTCTGAACTCCAGTGTATTGGACATGATCAACGCTGGGGCCAAAGGGCCCGATAAGGATCTAGCCGGACAGGTGAAGAAGGTCTCTACCCCGACTGGGGCTGAGGAGAGGCTGAACGGCAAGCAGTTGGAGGGGAAAAGCCCCAGTACGGGTTTGGTGGAAAGTGACAATGACCCGAACAAGACAACCTGCGAGGCCTGCAATATCACCTTCAGCCGCCACGAGACCTTCATGGTCCACAAGCAGTACTACTGTGCCACGCGTCATGACCCGCCCATGAAACGCATGTCCAGCAACAAGGTACCCTCCATGCAGAGAACCATAAGGGCCCGCAAGCGCAGGAAGATGTATGAGATGTGTCTCCCAGACCAGGACCACCAGAGGAACCCTATGGGTCAGCCAGGTTTCCTCGGAGTTCCTCCTATGAACCCTTGTACATCCCAGGAAGCTGTAGAGAGCCTAGCAGACCGCTTCCACCCGCGCTGTGACATCTTCCCCGGTATGGTACCCAAACACCTGGAGGCCTCCTTGACTGTCACTAAACCTATTCTGGCTCCCAAATGCAATACAGTGGAGCAGCAGGAGCTGGACGCCCCCATTGATCTCAGCAAAAAGTGTTCGCCCATCTCCGACAAGACATGTAGCTCCCCTAAAAGACTGTTGGACTATCACGAATGTGCCGTGTGCAAGATAAGTTTTAACAAGGTGGAGAACTACCTGGCGCACAAACAGAACTTTTGCCCTGCAACAGCCGCCGCCGCTGCTGCCGCCGCCGCCGCTGCTCAACAACAACAGCAGCAGCAGCAGCAACCACACAATGAGACTGGCGGCCTGGAGTCGACCATGTTCCCAGATGTGAAGAGCGAAGGCAATAACAACCCTGATGACGTCTACGATAAGAGCCCAGGCAAATGTGAGAAGAATGGCAACGGGAAGGGGATGGTGCAGAATGGAGGCTTGTTCCCCCCTCACCTGGGGACCGTGCCGGGACTCAAGCCTTTTGCTGAGCCCCAGCTCATCCCATCAAAAGACGAGAGCAAGAATATGTTTCTGCCCCATTGCCTTTATCCCGGAGCAATAAAGAAGGCGAAAGGTCCCGAGCAACTATCGCCGTATTTTGGGATAAAGCCAACCGATTATGTGACTGGGGGACCAGTGATGCAGGGAGAGGCCAGCGAGCAGGAGCAGAGCGTTAATGGGGGAGGAGGCGCAGGAGGAGGAGGAGAGACAGGAGCGACCAGGGAGCAATCCCAGCAGCCTGCTGCTAATGGCTGCCCCCACCCTGGCAAGGAGCCCCTTCCCCTGCTCCCCAAAAACCGGGGCATGGTCATCGTCAACGGGGGGCACAAGCTCGAGGAGCGTTCGGGCGCAGCTCCACCGCAGCAGGAGAATCAGCCCCAGCCAGACGGCCAACCTTCCAATCCGTCACCTACGTGGGCCGGCGAGAACCAGGCCGACTCCAACGAGAACATGTCGCCTTCCTCCAAGTCTCCGGGCGAGGAGGCGGCGCCCACAGCCAACAAAGGCGTGAACGGCTCTGGAAGTGGCAAGTACTGCCGCCTCTGTGATATCCAGTTCAACAACCTGTCAAACTTTATCACCCATAAGAAGTTTTACTGTTCATCACATGCTGCAGAGCATGTAAAATAAGTTGAGAAGAAGAAGACGCGCCCTTCTTCTCCCTCCCACACCTGTCTCCCCCCCCCCCCCCCCCCCCCCCCCACCTGACTTTTACCCCCTTTTTTCCCCCCTTTGTTTTGGTACACTGTTGTGTCTGGAATAGTGCATCACGCAGTGCTAAACGCTGCTTGTGGACAATCAAGAGAAGCTTCTTCTTTCTTCGTTTTAAGACTTTAAAATGCAAAACCATTGGTTGAAAAAAAAAAAAAAAAAAAAAGAGAAGAAAAATGAATCAAGAATAATATTGGTGCCACTTTCACATTAATTTATTTTACAATCAGTATTAATAGGAGTAGTGATCTTAATTTAAATTCAAAATGAAATTTATATCAGAGTTGTTTGTAATGTTATTGTATAGTCATTCTTGTGTAGCACACATATTGTTTACACTGTAGTGTAGGCTCAATGAAACAGATAGACAATACAAAAATGAGATGCATTTTAGACACAAAAATAGCTACTGAGGCACTTGTGTATTCTTATTTGCTGTACCAGTTTCTGTATATGCCCAAAATGTCACTTGCAGATTGCTACTAATGACTTGTTTGCCTTAAAGAAATCACCATTTGGGGGTGATAACCAGGCACAACCCTGCATCTCACATTTTGGCATATACACATGGCTTTGCATACATATGTGGCTGTTTGTCCCTGTCTCTTTTCTTCAACTCAGATGTGGATGTTTTCATGAGGATGGCAGCATTCTTGTATAGTACTTGTATTTCTGTTTGATGATACACTTTGGTCTCCCTTTTTGAAATTTTGCTCTCAATGCAATACTTTGTAAATGAGGGAACATTACTGAAAAGCAGTATTATGAAATGGGGGACTGTGCATATAATTATTTGTAACCCCCAAAGGGAAGAAAAAAAAAAAAAAGAAGAAGTTGTACAAGAATTACGTTTATTGCTGATGAACAAGATGGGTGGGAGGTCAGTGGGTATACTGATGTAAAATGATCATTCCAATGTCCTGATTATGGGAGAAAATGTTTCTTAAAACGTTGTTGCTATGCATGTATATGGATGGAATTAAATTCCAGATCTGTTGGAAATTTTTATTTTGATGTGGTGTCATAATTAAAACTTAAATCCTCAGGATAAACCAATGCTGTCTGCTCCTTCTTTCATCAGTCCACGTTTGCCACAAAAGTGACTTCGGTGCAGTTAAAAACAGATGCAAACGTACATAAAGACGGATTTGCAAAAATACAGCTTTGCAGGCCAGACTCATCTGTTCGCTGATTAAAAGTCCAAAGATGGAGGTCTACAACGGTTTGTGATGTAACTCAATTATATGCAAGTAACAAATGACTGCAGCTGACGAGAGAGAGAGAGAGAGAGAGAGAGAGAGAGAGAGAGAGAGAGAGAGAGATGAACTCAATGTACGTTTCCCTGTGGCTATAAAAAGGCAGAATATTAAGACTGAACTGAATGAGATAAAATTAGCAGTGGCGTGTGTGGCCTTTACATTGATAAGGAGTAATACATTAATTTGTGTCTCTGGCCAATCAGGTAAAGAGACTGAAATAACTTGAAAGATAAGATTTCCCGACTCTAAGACAGCAAATATGTCATCGCACTGAATCACCCTCCAGTTATTTTCAAATTAAAAGCTTCCAGTGAGCAAAAAGTGTGTTAAAAAATGGACTTTTTGATGAACCTTACCAGAACATGTACACAATCTCTACAGATTGCTGCAGGGGACAAAAAAAAAAAAAGAAGATAACTTTAATAATTTATTGAATATTTAAAACATATTCAATGATTACCCTGTCCATGCCTGCGCTATTGTTGCATGTTGGCCATGGGTCACTCGCTCTGCTGTTTGGCTTGTCGTCGGTTGACTAGCTTCCTCAGGTGCTGGCTGATGGCAGATGGCTTCTTGTAGATCATTCGCCGGTCTGCTCCTTTTATGTGAATGTGATTGGCTGACGGGTAGGACTCCTCCAGAAACTTCTTTTGAAGCTCGGCGACCATCTGGTGCAGGAAAAAGATCATTTATTCTGGATTTTTTTTGGTTCTACACAAGCGTGACTACAGTATTGTCCTGTCACTGTACGAGAGTTAATAATGCATCGTGGAGCTGTGCAGCGACCCGGTAAACACTCTCACCTGGTTGAGATGTTCTGGTATTTCCTGGTCAAAGGAATCGCCAGTGATCACGCTCACTGACGTCCTGCTGGAGAGGGGCTTAAACTTTGTGATATCCCTTTAAAAACAACAACAACAAAAACTGAAATATCAGAATGTTTCCAATACCAATGTGCATCTTGACTTCCACATTAAACTTGCAAACTCATTTAAAAAAACAGGCACAAAAAACGGTTACCATACCTTACTTGAGATGCACTTTCATTCAGAAAGTAATGCTCATCCACGGCACTGCTCTGGTGGGCCGGGTTACTCAGTAGGTATTTCTACAGGAGACGGAGGAAATAAATCAGTCACAACGCAACGCAAAACAAAAAGGAAGGGGGCCGAGTGACACTGAAGAACCAATACAGAGAGTAACTGTGTGGATAATAATCTGAGCAATCCCAGTAAAAGATTTGTTCTGTAAGTCTATTGGCAGACATGTTAATGGAGCTACTCCACAGTCGCAGCATGTCACCCTTTTTTTTTTTTTGTTGCCTAACCACACACGGCTCCCATCCCATATCACCACACGCTGACAGTTTTTGGGGCCATTTTATGCACGTCCCACAAAAACAAAGCATCGCACTTTGTTAGGTTTTTTTTTGCTTGTCTACAATCACCCTAGATCCCTGCAGTGGAATCCAAAATTGGGACAGACACAGTTGTGTGTATGTGTTGTGAGCAAGATCTCTACAAAGCCTTGCTTCATTTAGAACAACCCCCCCCCCCCTCATCATTTATCATAACTGCACTTACAGTATGATTATACTCTGATTGAATCCCTGAGTCAGAGCTGCTGAGGCATTTCCAATGCCAAGGCGAGGCGGAATACTCTAACTTCTTAAACTTCCATCTGACAGAAAGAAGTGAAAATCAAGTCTGTGTCCGGCTCAGACCGGAATACTGATATGACATTGAAAATCTCAGTCTTGGTTCTCCGATTCTCCGGCTCAGGGTTAGGGGAAGTTCACCACGTTCTACCAGGGAAAAGACGTGATTCCTCAAACTGAGCAGAATTTGCATCCATCTTCCGCGTGCGATGAAACCAAGATAGCTTTGGTGCCGCTAACATAGCGGCGAACAAGTCTGCTCCGGTTCAATTAAGCGCTGGTTACAGAACATGCCCTTGAGAAATGGACTGCATGCTCTATTGAGTCCGGCGAGCTTGTGACTGTGTGTGTGTGTGTGTGTGTGTGTGTGTGTGTGTGCGCATGTTATAACCTTCACTAGCCTGTCTGCAAAAACCTCTCTCTGTCCTTGGAGAATCCCAGCACAATGATGTCCTTATCTCTCTGGCAACGACTGTAATACTTGAAAAGCTGAAATGGGTCCCTCATCACTGCTGCCATCAAATCGTGGGTGGCTGGCTGCAGACAACGCGCCGTCTCAACCAACTGTGAACAGCTGCGGCTCAAATGTGATGCTGGACGGATGTTAGAGATGTCACCGAGTGTTCGTGGAGGGTCACTGACGTCTCCGAACAAATTCAATTAAATCAAAAATAAAAAAGGGAAGAATTTGAAGTGGGACAGCGTGGTTTAAATGCTGCTAAATTAGCCTGCAACAATCTCTGTTTCTCCATGTCCCTAATGCTCCAAAACATGAGTGTTTGTTTCCCTGCTATAATAAGGTGTCACCCCATACTGAGCATTATCCCATAACTATGTTACCAAAGATATTGGTTGTTGTTCATCACCAGAATCCATTACTCCTCCTCTGCCTGAGACGTTTTCCACAGCAGGTGAAAAAGAATCGACTACAAGACTTCATGTCAGCACTGTGAGTGTGTGTGAGTGTGAGTGTGTGTGTGTGTGTGTGTGTGTGTGTGTGTGTGTGTGTGTGTGTGTGTGTGTGTGTGTGTGTGTGTTTTGAAAAACAGATTCACAGCAGATCAGAGTGCGGACAAGTGAGAAATAAAATAAAAAAAGGAGAGAAACTTCATCTGCAACACCCAGCATAATGCGTGTGGCTGATATTAAGAGCCTGTTTCCTCTCCGCCTGTATGGCCTGTCAGAGGGCTGAGTTTACATTATAGCAGGCGTCAGACGATAACGGTGCAAACTGGGGTGTCACGTCGGCTCCGGGAACGGGTTCAACTCTCATTTATTTTTAAAAAAAGTGACGCCTGGCTCCCGTGTGCCAAACAATTCACAGGCCCCGGACGACACTGAGACACAGACGCCTCTGCAGTCATCACCCACTCGCATCTCTCTGCTGAGGAAGGGGGACGGGATTATTCTCGCACTAGCACCATCCTGTGGTCGCAAGGGGGGGGGGAGAGATGGGAGAAAGTGCTTTTAAATGCCTGAAACATATCACTTTTTTTCCCCTCTATGTTCCTAAATTAGCTAAATGAAAACACAGAAATTGCCCGAGCAAAGGAACAGAGAAAAGGCGTCGTCTTCAGACTATAGAGATGTCAACATCTACGGTATTTTTGAGCACATTTTAAGCCTTGATGACTTGTTATAATCATTCCTAAATCACCTCTTAATCGCCACTGACCTGCTGTGTCACCTTAAGTGTGACACAACAATTACAACAACAAAAAGATTTCTTTTTAATTTCTTAAACAATCTATGTCACAGCTTTTGGGGCATACATCATGTGTGTGTGTGTGTGTGTGTGTGTGTGTGTGTGTGTGTGTGTGTGTGTGTGTGTGTGTGTGTACGTGTATTAGCCTGACCTGACGCTGGATGACCTCCTCCGAAACATTTTCCCCTTTAACAGTCGGTTCGATCACCCCGAGGATGATCAGCATGCGGCTCAGCCCCGTAGCTGCTGAAAACTGCCTGGCTTGGAGTGAGGGCAACAGCTTACCATACCTGAACACACACACACACACACACACACACACACACACACACACACGGTAAACTTTAGCAGGAGGCAAACCAAAGTCCAACAGTTTAACTGCACTGGGGTTTTAAAAGCTGCATTTATTGATTTTCGGTTACTTGTGGGAAACAGAAGAAGCTAAAAACACGATGACATGTGTTAGCGTTATAAAGGTGCTCTAGCTAACCAAGGTTCCCGCTCTTTGATTGGCTCATGTGGAACAAGAACGCCCACTTTTTCTTCGCAGCTGGTTCTGGCTGTTAGTTATTAGTGTACAACATTTGTTTGCAGTATTCGAAGCACCTCCACCCTTAAAAATCCGGCTGTGTAGCTTAAAAAACAAGAGAAACAATTTAACAGAGCTCAAAGTTCTACTAAACGTTTCGCCTGCAGCGTCATTACATTATCAGAGTCAATGGACGTTGAACTGCTTGCTAAAAGTAAGCTAGCTTTGTTGAGCTAGCAAGCCAGCTTGCTTCATTAAGATCGAGTTGGTACAAACTACCAATGTTAATGTAACACGAAGCAACTAGTTAGCTTAGTTTGCCCCACTTGTGTCATTTAAGTCACAAATAATGGTGAAAATGATTGAAGAATTTGATTAAATGAGAGTTAAAATCGTACTTGGAAATTAATGCAAAGCCACTTTTTTGACATGAACAAGACAATAAAATTACTGTACAAAAAAAAAAATTCTGTAACTACTGGCAGTGCCAGCACTGCGTTCCTGTCCTATGTGGTACAATGATCTACGCGGATGTGGACATCTTTAAAAGACGCCCAGTCTATGGCTAAAAAAGAAATACTGACAAATTGATCAAAGAATGATATAACAACAAAAAACTACAACGGTTGCCAGTCAGTTACATTTGAAGGGTAATATAACTTATGTTATTCAGAGTACCCACAATTGTGTTGTAACTTACATGTGCGACCATGTGACGTGACTATTTAAAATACTACAATAGTCCATAAACTTCCATTGGAATGTTAATATGATCGTGAACATGACTTAGCCCTTTCACATGGCAATGCTCTCTGTTCTGGAGAGCTGCTCTGATAGACAGCAGATCAGTGATTTCTCAGCTAAAGGAAAATATCCACGTGTTTCTAATGACTGGTAAACTGTTTTCCAGCTTTTCCAGGACATGTGGGAACCCTGCTAACGTGTTAGCAGATAATTGCCTATTTGCACATCTAGCAGAGGAGTAACCATGAATAAGTAAGCATTCGTTTGGAGTCCACTTTCGGCTCACCAACCCTTTAGCTTGCTAAATGCTGTTTGTTCGTGGCAAAGTAAGTCGAAACAAGCACCTGCTACTATGGAAGGAAAGGTGAAGTAAATCCAAAACAGAATTCTAAAAGTAAGTCTCTATCGTAGCCTTTAAATTACTTGGATCTTCAAACATCAAGTCAAGTTAGTCTTAGTTTGTGCTGCTCGACAATGGCTCAACAACAAAGGGTGATTTTATTTTACAGTGACTTAAGCAAGTCATTCAATTCCTCCAGTGTTTTTTTTTTTTTTTCAACCCCCAAAATCTCAAACTTTCTCTTGGAAAACATTTGCCTGGGGAATGAGAAATACTCTTTTTTTTTTTCTTGGCAGATGAGAGAAGAAGAGCTGTGGGATTTTGTAACTCAGGAGGCCCAATCGGTCTCGGCTCACTGGTGCTCTGAATTGGCCGGTCTCAGCCTGTGGAGCCCAATCAATAGTGCCGTGCGCCTGCTGCCGCCGCCGCCGCCACCACCATAGCCGCGCTGCGCAGCCTGCCCCTACATGCAGCCAACACACTGTAGATCAGCCCCCTCACCGCCCCCCCCCCCCTGCACCGGCAAACACTCGTCCCTGTCTTAGTCTTACTCCCGGTCCGGGACAGACTTATAGCACTGTGTCCTATCAGTTTCTCTTTGCTCTATTTAATCCTACAGTCACTTTTAATACCTGATAAACAACTATGAAACACCTTTACAAAATATCCAACGAACATGCTGCAGCAATGCAACCATTCATTTGTTGATTATTTTACCAGTTTACATTATCCAGGTCATAAAATGTCCTTTAATGCCACCGTGAGGTCGTCATTTGGGGTTTTTAGTGAAATGTCTCAATAGTTATTGGATGGATCGCTAACTTTGGAGATTGATTTCCTTTCTTGCCTGTGTTTGATAGTGGTAGTGGATTCATAAAGAGACAGGAAACCAGGGAGTAATGTACGCGGATGTTGCGGTTGGGTGGTAACCATTAGACTACCGGAGCGCCCCAACTCTGCAAATGATCATTTATCAAAACTGATTCGATTGACTATTCAGTATAGAACTAAACCTCGAGTCGCAACGTTATCTTTTGTCACAGCACAAGCCAGCAGCGCGGTACACTTCATTTTACAACGGGCAGGCCTCAGCGCCGCTTCGCTGCCCTCGCACCGATCGTATCGAACCTCCATCATAAACGTTGCACCTCTCAGTTGTAAAATAACCCATTTCACCTGTTGTTGATATGACGCGCTGCCACCTAAAGAACTGTAGCTGCTCCGGCAAAGCATGACGGCCCCCGATGGGTCAGATACAGCTGATACGAACAGCGGGGAGCGGTTGTTCAACGGCTACAAATGGCTGTGTGGAGAGAACACGAAGGTGCCGCATTCAGTCCCTACAGGGTCAACGATAGATCCATGCAGGAGGACGTAAAGAAACAAGTCGTCTATTTCAATTCTCAGCCTTCGGTAGGCAAGAGAAAAACTTTTCAAATCAGACCTCCGGAGAGTGACATTTTGACATTTTCATCTTCCTTGCAACAGTTCCCCCCCCCCCCCCCCCCCCCCCCCCGAAGTCATTCTGGCACCACAATTTAGAACCGACTCTCCGACCTGCCTCTTAAGGGACTTCTCAGTCTCTGCACATTTTCCACCTGTCACCCTTTTCCTACCCCTTGATTCCAAAAATAAAAAGGATATGAAAAAAAATAAAAAAAACTATTTCCCTATCAGCCCCCTCACCCCCCTCTCTAGTTCGAATCTGGTCAAATCATTCCCGGCTCTGGCATTGAACATTATTTCAAGGATTCTCCAGCCACCTGTCCTATTCCCTCCTCTTTTTTTTTTTCCATTTTTAATTCTGCCCCGGAGTGAGGATTATGCGAAGCAAGGCATGCGTGTCAAAGGGAAATTTAGTGGGTAAAGACAGCCAAGATTGGCGGGATGAATTAAACAGATAACGGGAGGAGACGAAGTGGGGGAACCATGTAGAGCAAAACGCCTCACCGATGTTGGTCATTTCAGAGGGGCGCTTTTTTTTTTTTTCTTTCCTCTCCCTCCCCACAGGAGCGAGGAGGCAATATCTAAATTAATAAAGTGATGAAATGAGTTTGTGCCGTGGACTTTCTGCTGTTTGACTTTCCCATCTGGATTAGTGCAGGCTGAATGGACGCTCTGTTACTTTTGTTACAACTGCGCAATTCACTGTCGGAATTTGGCCCTGCAGTGATAAGGCTCCCCTCCCTCCTCCTCATTACCATCTCATTCCATATGCAGGGCCTCTGTTACCTGAGAGCCTGCTCACACACAAAACACCAACTATTACAAGAGCTCCTGCCAACTATTACAATGAGCGGAGAACATTTAAACACCGACTATTACATGAGGCTCAACTAACTATTACGGCGAAAGAACCCGTTACAAGAAAAAAAGAAGAAAAAAAGACATCCAGAGGCTATTACAAGAGGGAGGACACGTGGACATGACGAGGCCTCTAACTCTCACGCAGGCTAAAAGTCGAGCGGCAATTCGATATTCATCCCCAAATTTTACGTGGAGCACGACACAAGGCCGTAATGCAATCCGTGAGTCGGTTTCACAGCACAATATGGCTTAAAGAGGAGATAGCAGGTGAACAGGGTAGAACAGTTAACCAATCGATATCACCATGAAACTCCCACAGCTGATTATTAACATTGAGACAATTGTTTTTCTTATATTACAAGTTTCTTGTCATTATGTGTTTAACTATGCAAATGCAGCATTATCTTATCAAATATGTGATAAGTTGAATACATTTCCAGAAATCTGAACAATGGATAAAGCCAGGTTCAGAAGTATCGTTTCATTTTGTTGACATATTAGCCAAAGGATATATAAAAGGACATTTTGGATATCTCTGTGTATCAATCCATGAATCAGAAAATACTGTCAACAGCCAGAAAAAACAAACAACCATGTTTTTAGGAATAAAATGTTCTATAAATAAGACTATGAATGATATATGAACAGAACTTTAGAGAAAACACACACACATACGTATATGTGTGTGTGTGTGTGTGTGTGTGTGTGTGTGTGTGTGTGTGTGTGTGTGTGCGTGTGTAAGTGCTGCTGAAGTGGAGATTTCTGGCTCAAAATCTGAGAAAAACTCATTTGGAGAAAACGTCCTTTAAAGATGCATTTGGTAAAATAATTACATACATTTTGAAGACACTACAGGGGAATAGGGTGAAACATACATATATATAATGTGTGTGTGTGTATATATATATATATATATATATATATATATATATATATATATAATACATTATAGATATCACCATGAAACTTCCCCAGTTGATTACTGACATTAAGACTATTATTTTGTATTACAAGTTTTCTGAAATGTTACATCATCATCATCTAATGCTAACTTTTGGTGAATTTAGGAGAAATCTACTGACGCAAATACACAAAGTAGTAAAATAAACACCCGATTGTGTATTTTGGATGGACCCAAAATCTCAAAACTGACCAGAGCATTAAAAGAACAGTTTTTCTTTAAAGTAGTAAACCAGAGTGCTGAGGTCAAGACAAAACAGTACGCAAGTTAAACATGTGTGAAACATATGAGGGACCTTTCTGAAACAAAGCTCAACCAACCATCTTACACGGCCCCTAGGTTATGCTTAGAGTACTACACTTTCACTGACGATGATGACATACATGCAGGTATTTCTAGTGTTGGGCTGGTGCCTGTGTGATGCTGCCTGGTCACCTGCTTCTTAAGGAAAATAAGTCTCGGACTTCATTGTGTTACGTTTGTGTTTGCGTGTGATTGGACGTCCTCTTCACAGAAACACTTTAATGTGACACGGGTCTCTTTAGAGAGCCGAAGTGAAACGGGAACTTATGAGTTCTGTTCAAGAAGGGGTAAAAATATATTCAAATTCTGATTGATAGTTTCAATTATGCTAATATAATAACTACAAGTCCAGCCTGAGCAGGTCCTGTCTCAACAGAATGTGGCTTCATAGGCTGAGATCACAACGGTAGTTTTTCCAAAAAAGCAGTCCAATGTCGTTGTTTATTTAACATTTATGCCTTTGAGAAACACCAAAGAAGAGAGGTTTTACTGGGTAAATGTCAAAGCTCGACAGAGCTTCAACTTTTTTCTTCTCGTGGGATTGACAATAGAAAAAGCGGGTCTAATATGGATTTTGATATTGTGTTTTTGTGATGACTTTTAAACATCCGTATTGCTACTTTAGCAGAAGAGCCTGCAGCTAATATACAGATTTTTTTACACTGACAAACAGAATACAAGGCAATAAAAAACACATCTTATTTAAACAATGTCCTAGTTTCCAGTGTTCTATTTCTATGCAGGTTTGATCCATCAAACAGTAAAACAAACTGGTGTAACTCAGATAAAACATTTTGACCTTTATGTATTAGACACAGCCAACCAATTAGCACCAGCCTTACACCTTCAGTATTAATCATACCTGAGTTATTGTATAAAGTATCACGCTCCTGTATTGTGTGCAGATTGATGTACCATTAAAATAACGTACTTTGGGACACAGACGCTGCCGTCCGGCATCACATTTGGTTCATTTAAATCACAAAGTACAATGCATCATTTTTATTATTTTTTTTTAAACCATGAGTCCAAGTTGTCAACGGCGCCTGTTTGTGAACCATCACTATTTAAAGGAGAAGCTTGTAGGATTTAGTGGCATCTGGCGGTGAGGTTGCAAATTGCAACCAGCTGAACTCCCCTCCGCTCACTCCTCCCTTCAATGCTATGGAGAACTACGGTGGCCTTCAGGTAAAAAGGCAGTCTCTGGAGTCAGTAGTTTGTCCACTCAGGGCTACTGTAGAAACACAGGCGGTGCAACACGGCACCTTCCCTGTGTAGATATAAGGGACTCATTCTAGGCTAAGGGTTCACACAATGATTCTTAGTTTCAGGTGATTATACACAAATGAAAAAAACTTGTTCCTTGAGACAGTAAATGCATTCTGGTCACATTCTGTATAATTCAACAAACTATGCTGATTTTGCTTAAAGACAGTCGATAATTGTTTTCCAACTACAATAATTATTGTACGTTCCGTTTTTAGGAGCATGTCTGCTTCACATAATCAGACTTAATTGTTTCACACCAATCACTCAGCTAATGTGATGAGCTGTGGCAATTCACAGGTTGTGGAACCAGGCTACTTTACCACACTTCATACAGTATGTAGAGCGGGACCTTTGGGTCAAGGAGAACTGAATATTTTTTTGAAACGTTTACAACCATTTTGATTAGGGAGTAAGCAGAAAACTGGCCAAATGAAGTGAAATATAAAGGGCGCTCCAGCAGTGTAATACCCAGAGTGAACACAAGGTGTCACTCTTGCACCACAGCCGACGTCGGCCTGAATCCTCCCGGCATCAATCCAACAGATTACACTCGGTGTGAGGGGGGGGGGCTCAACACACTGGGAGCCATTACAGTACCACACTGTGAAGCATAATGAACCACTCACTGTTGGAGCCTTTCTGTATGGCAGCTGTATATAGTACAGTAATATATAATGTATTGGTGTTTTTTAATCACTTTACAAAAGACTTTCTACATTTCTCTATTCAAACTGCTTGATATTTCTGTTTTTTAACTGTGTGCAAAAGAAGACGGGGATGAAGCACATGAATGGTTTTCTTCCCATTTGTATCAGTTAAAGTCCCTGTGTCCATCTTCTCCCATTGCTTCATCTTACCTCCTGCTGTCCCAACTCTTTCCTCTCTCTCTTCATTCCTCTATCTCCCTCCATCCTCCATCGGCCCACGGCCAAGTGACTGCTGCCAATCTCAGCCGAGGATCCCCGGAGGGGTTCAGAGCGGCGCTGTGTGCTCCAGTGGGTTATTGAACGCAGCTCGCGGTGAAAGCAAATGGGGTTCTGAAGGTGTGTGTGTGTGTGTGTGTGTGTGTGTGTGTGTGTGTGTGTGTGTGTGTGTGTGTGTGTGTGTGTGTGTGTGTGTGTGTGTGTGTGTGTGCATGTGCGTGTGCGTGTGCGTGTGTGTGTGTGTGGGGGATTGGATAAGTCATCGCTGGCTGCTACTGTTTAACAATGAGGGGAAGAGAGCAAATGCAATGAGATTACATAATCCTAAATAATGTTAAATGAGCTGCAGTAGCATGCAGGTGCTTAAATTGCTCAGCGATGTAAGGCACAGTAGAGATGAGACTCCCGTTAGGCCTGTAAATCCATCCTCTGACAAAGTGCTGCCAGGAGGGATGGAAACGCTGCTCTCCGTCCCTCATATCAAAGCCTGCCCGGCTGATAAATCAAACCAAACGCAGCCGTTGCGAGACTGTGAGCGCTCGTCGGTCAAAGTGACAGTCATACGCTGCCTGTCATACAGAGCGGGCTCCAGGTGAGCGAGAGAAACGTGTCTATTATCTGCTACACACTGCAGCAAGCTGTGTGCATACGTAATATGCATATATACGTACAGTGTGTGTGTGCGCGTGTGTGTGTGTGTGTGTGTGTGTGTGTGTGTGTGTGTGTGTGTGTGTGTGTGTGTGTGTGTGTGTGTGTGTGTGTGTGTGTGTGTGTGTGTGTGTGTGTGTGTGTGTCTTGCTCAGCATATTAATGACAGGCAGGATGACGAATGGGACAGGAAGGGCTGTTTTCATAACTCAATAAAGTTTCTATCCGGCCCTGCAGACACAGCTGTTAGGCCAACGCTGCCCAGGCAGCCACTTGCACTCATCATATATCCACACATAGTAAAACAGGACGCACCCCATATACTGTGGATTTACCTCATACGAGCAAGATATAAGTCCATTATACAGACTTCTGTGTCTCAGAAATGATCCCCGAAATAGTAATTAAAAAAAAAAAACACAAAAAAGGACCAAGATGCGGAGGGCTGGGATGAGGAGGCTTTTAAGTGGTGCTCCTGTTGAGGGCAGAGTTGCAGAGGGACGGCACATGAAAACGGAGTTTGCCAATCAATCAGCATTCATTACATTGGAAGGACCATCCCATTAGAGCGGGAGCATTCCCCACTGCTCCCGCTCTCCGAGCAAACACATTCCCCATGGGGTAAATTAGTTTTATACTCCACACACTCAGAACACACACACACACACACACACACACACACACACACTCGAGAGCGTAAATGACTCGCTGAGTTCCTTCTGTTAAACAAAAGAAGAAAAGGATCGTTAGTGTAATTCCTTTAATTATATTTCTCCTAACTTTTGATGGCATTTGTCTAATTCCAGCTGGAATCTCAGACCAGTGAAATCGTCTAGAGCTATATAGATTATTAATATGAAAAGAATGCTAGAAAGCAGAAGTGTGTCCACATGGCTTATTCATGATTTGGCCATGGTAACACTCTGATATTTCTACCTACAATATAATTAGACTGACCTGCTGACCAAACAGTGCATAAAAGTCTGCCCATATCTTTCTGTGTCCACCACCTTTTATTCTAGAATAGCAAATCTACAGACAAAGACATTCCATTTCCTGTAGCTGCTTCACAATAAAATCCTCCCGCTGCGCCGGTTCACAAGAGGCCAATAAGATCGCACCACTGTCACAAAAAAAGTCGCTAAATCTAACCAGAAAAATCGCCAAGTCAGCAACACTGACACCCGTCCCTTCAGGCCTCCCTCCAAAGCCACTCCCCCCAAAATGATCAGTGTGGAACACGGCTAGTGGTATTACCATAGTCTGTATATAAGAAGTGGATGTAGTCATCGTGACGTCACTTATTGGTTTTTGAGCTGCTTTTATAAAGCCTTGAGTTCGACGATTTCGCCGTCACCATCTTGACTTTTTTGCAACCGATGGACAAAAGTTACCATATTTGGAATGCGAAGGAGTGACGTAGCCGTATACGTCTCTGGTAGCGACAGCGACCTGTCAATCACAGTAAGCCCGCCCTAAAGCATACCCCGATTTATGGTCTGTTTTTACTCTAAATGGGCCATAATTTACTAAATGAACATCATGCTGTATTGAAGAAGTCTTGAAACTAGAGATTGAGACCATAAACTCATGTTTACAATGTTTACTGAGGTGATAAATCAAGTGAGAAGTGGAGTCATTTTCTCTTAGACTTCTACAACCTGACTTCTTCTTGCAACCAGAGGAGACGTCCCCTGCTCGTCAGTAGAGTGAAAGCAAGTTTAAGACACTTACACATTGGCTTCACTCGGCAGAACCGGAGGTTGCCGCCTGGTTAGCACCCGCAGCTGTTAACCCCCATTCAACACCTTAGAGAATGAATAACAACAACAATAATGCTCCTGGGCTTATAGGGTGCTGGTTTAGCTGTATATTACAGGCTTTGGAATGACATGTTCATCACATACGGGCTTATTGGCCATCTCTTTGCATCCGTCTGGCCATGTGATGTCAGTTTTATCGCAGTCCTCATCCCAAATAGTAAGGATTTATGTTGAAATGTGAGGAATCTTTTTCCGTCCGTAGTGGAGGAGATGCAGCAATGCTTCCAAAGCTTGAGCTGCTGAAACAAAGACTGACAGCACTGAGTGACTCAAAACCAGTGGCTCTCATCCAGAATGTAATTTGTCCAGACGTACACTGGGGCTTCCTCCTAATCTTTCATGCTAGACCCACTGCTCGATTTTTCCATCAGGCAGAATTATCTTTGCCCGCAAGGAGATGAGACACATGCTGCGACGGCTGCAGAAGAAAATCCCAAATAGGAACGCTGACCCCTTACAACAAGTGCATGCACACACACACACACACACACACACACACACACAGAAAAAAAACACTCTCGGGAGACGGTGGCGATTCATTTTGTAAGATGCAACAGAACTAATTTTGGGAGTGAGCCTCTGTTAATGAGCGGGTCTTTGATGTGTAAATCCTCCCGGTCCCAGTGCAAAGCCGATACGGTCTCCCCGCAATCCTGCTCAGGTGCGGCCCTGCTCCCCTCTGCAACGCTTATCCATCCAGATACTCTAAGACCTCCGACTGCTAATAACCCCGTATCTGAGAGAGGAGAACTACGCTCCTACAAGCCACGTTGCTGAACAAAAGATTCAGAATTAGCGACCTCGCGGCCGTGTGCCTCCGCCAACCAGTCATGATGCAGTGTCTGTCTGTCTGTCTGTCTGTCTGTATTCTTGAGTTATGGCTTTTCTACTTGGGAGCAAGTGGACGTTTGAGCCAAAGTTAAAGAAATTCCCTGAAGGCGTTCCTGAGATATCGCGCTGAGAATGGACAGGACGGATGGACGACCCGAAAACATGGAGGAAACGTTGAAGGATGCCATTGGCGCGGTGATGCATCCTTTCTTTCTTCATACTGCACATCTCATTCCTGTTTCTATTTTAACTCCCCCCCCCCCCCCCACAGACACACACACACACACACACACACACACACACACAGAAATCCGACACCGATGACAAAATGATTTTTTCACAAAGTAAATGCAAGTCTTTTCATTTCCCCATTGCGTCTCCACAGAATAATTGGATTGTGGCTGCGCTGTGGTGTACTCAGTGAAATGAATGCTTATTAATCGGAGGATAATTGGACACATGCCCCTGATAAATGGTGCTGCTCCACTTTGAGTCACGTACAAATTAGGCCATTTTAAGGGATCCATTTCTTATGTGGCTTCACTCATGCTTCTATGAGACGTGAGCTAATATTGGTGGACGGATGCAAAGCATCACAAAGTCATGCCGGAAATGAGAGCACTTGATATTAGTTGATTTTTTTTCCTCCGCCTGTGATATCAAAGCACATATGAACTCCCAGTTGGTGTGTCTAGATGACAGAAATATGGTTATTAAACGCTCACAAGCACTTTGCTGACATTGATGGAACCTGTGAAGGAAAAGTTGATATTGATCAAGGATTATACTTAAACATGGAAACATATGGTTTCACCCTCCTACCCAGAAAATAGGTAGGTGGGAATAGAGTGGAGCAGGAATGGGTTTTTGATTAGATGCCTGAAATAAGGTCTCTGGTTAGCAGCGCAAGCTTAAGAGGTTTTAAAGTTTTACTCTACGGAATAAAACATGTCAGCAAATACTCCACCCATTCATTAAAAATGGCAGTTGCTAACAAGTGGCAAAATGAGACCCTCACGTCGACTAGTGCACTTTTACTTCTTTACTTTTTGCTTCTGGGGATTGCATTTATGTATTTGTTCAAATTAACTTCTTTAACTAAATGTGTAAGTATAATCAACGTTTCCACAGCGGCAATAATCCCCCAAAAAAATCAAATGGAAAAATCCCATCGGCTTTTTTCGAGGGAACCTTCCAGGTTGTCCCTACAGAGAAGTCATACCTGAAGCACTCTATGTAATGAGATAAATAAACATGATTAAAAGCACTGATTATTGATTATTTGCACATAAATGCAAATAAGAAAACACTGAAATCTTTTTTCTTTTGCAGATTTTTTTGTTGGGGTAAAAATTAGAAGAAAACTTTTGGATAAACAACTGAAAGTTGGTTTGATGTGAACAAAAAAAAAAAAATCCATGAAATAATCATCATCTTTGGTAACCATGTGACACATGAAGCAATTTATCATAAGTGATGTTTAAATTTAAACAGTGTCTGAAGTCATCTCTTTCGGGATTGAACATACTAGGCCTCACATAGAATAACTCAATCAAGCTTCATTTTACTTTATATACTCGCAACTACAGTGTTGTACAAAACCAATGTTATACTTCCATAGAGCTATATAAACTGTAAATAAATATTCTGCATTAAGAAATCTGTGTATTTCTGTTAAAAGTGTGAAAAAACAATGTGTGATCAAAAGAGCAATATGTTGTATTTCAATGGGAGGAATTATTGTTCTTTTGCTGTCTGACTGTTTTTGAATTTCTTTTCATCCCAAATGATTTAAAACAAAACACATTTCCAATAATGAATACTGGTATTCTGTAAAAATATCTAATGGGTTTTAAACAATAAAAAAAAAAAAGCATTTTGATTTGAATTAGTAACTGGACTCCAGAGATGTGCTCGTTATGTAGCCACCGCTGCTCGGCTGTCAGCTACATCTAAAAGCTTAGCTTCTGCTAAATTATGTAACTGATTAATTACAGTCTCTTCGGCGGTGAAACACCTTTTAAGGATTACATATGACACGCTCCGCTTGTAAACAACCTGAGATGCGGCTAGCGTCGAGTCAACGCGACAAGTCTACCAACATTCCCCCATCCTCTCGCACTCTCTTTTATCATTAATAACGCCCCGACCCCCCCCCCCGTATGATAATGAATGCATAATGAGATGTATGCTGTGACAATGACTACCACTTGACATATATATATATATATATATATATATATATATATATATATATATATATATATATATATATATATATATATATATATATATATATATATATATATATATATCGCCTGGAGGATTAAAGCAGTGTTATTACACTGTCTGTCACTCAGTCCCGACCACCGCCACAACCCTCATCTGTCTCACGCTAAAGGAGCGCGCTCAGCTAATGGCTTCCTTTGGCCTCCGATTAATCACGCTAATGAGCCCCGCCCAGCAAAGATAATCAACCGCTCTCACTCGCAGAAGCCAGTAAGGGAGAAAGTTTGGAGCTTCGCTTGTGAAACACTCTGCCTCCGCTCTCCTCATCCTAATCCGCTTTCTTGGTACATTTCCCTTTTCTTTTTTTTTTCCTCTTCCCTGCTTCTCGCTTTTATCGGCTTCCTCTGTGCCCTTCAGAGCTCCTTATCGTCCCCCCCTCTGCTCCTTTTCTACTCCCCTCTTTTCTCCATCTTCTTTTCCTCATCCCTTCCTAGTTCCTGGTTCTTAAACATCTCTCCGTCTTCTCTCCTCTTCCACCTTTTTTCTATCCTCCTGTTTTACCCCCCCCCCTCAGTTCCATCCTCCCACACGCCCCAGAAACCAGCTACGAACTCACCAGTACTCCGTCCACTGGTCGTCCTCAAAAACGTCCTCTGGGATGGGATCGATCAGCACCAGGTCTGACACTTGCCTGAGGACAGAGAGAGGACACTCGGATGAAGTAAGACTCATTGACCACCCCTGTCCACTTTAACCCCCCCCCCCGGCTGTAATGAGCGCGAGACGGATGGGTGTCCTGCCGTCCGTCTTCCCCGTAGATTCCCCCACAGACAGATGACCACACACCCGCCACATCCAGGGGCAATATTTCCATCCGGAGAGGTGTCATCCACCCACCTTCATTTCCTCCCTTAACGGCAGCAGCAGCGTGCCTGATTAAATACTAAATCTTTCGGGCCTGGTTGCGGGCTACTCGTCACGTTAATCACTGCGTTGACTCCGAGATGGACGAGTCATGGGGGAGGATGGGAATGGACACTGGAGCATATTTTGTGAAGAGCGAGTTTGGAAGGCGTTACAATACTTGCAAGCTCTTATGGCATATGCAGTGTTTGAGAGCAACTATGTACGTTACATGTAACAGAGTTACCTAATCACTATTTTGTCAAACATAAGAAAACTCCCTTCAGAGGCGTTTTCACAGGATGAGTAGTATCCACTGTGACCGGTGTACATTTTGGCAGCTACTTTAGATTTAGTCCCTGGCTTCATGTTAAACGTAGATTTCATTATAGTTGACTTACACGTCGTGAATGTGGCTGTAGAACCTGCCGTTGAGCGCGCCGAGCTCCGAGCCCACCAGGATGAAGGGCGTGGCTATCTCAGCGGCCTGCAGGAGTCGGTGCAGATCATCCACCATCCTGGAAGACGACAACAACAACAACAACACTGTCTCACAACTGAACCAGGACGCGCTGCCATCTGGGCCAGGAGGGTCTTTATTCAGCTAGGTGGGACTAGGTCTCCTCATTAACCGCATTCATCTCTAATCTGCTCGTTAACGGGTCGACTAAGAGTCATCATCAAAAAGCAGAAATAAGTGTTACAAAAATAATCAGCACCGCTGGAAACCCAAATTGACATCATAAAGGAGCGACCGCTGGTTCTTTTTTCATCGTGAATCCGCAGGAAAAACAATCACCGGCATCATCATTACATGAGCTGCAGCAGCTCCTCTCTGAGAGCCATCTGCTGCCCTGGGTTTGTTGTGCTAATAAATCAAACCCGCGGTGTCCAATTGGAATGAGGGGTTTTCACAAGACTCCCAGGGTTAAGGTCAGGCAGTCGTCAAACCTCCTTGAGCTATTTGAATTGTGGGAAATTGATTGCTGCTTTGCGGGCCAGGTGCCAAGGTAAACTAGCCCGCTGGCCGTCGGCGAACCCCGGCCTCGCTCGTCCCTTTGGGGCAGATTTAAGGCTCGACCAGCGCGCTGCGATGTGGGAGGCGTGGCCGATTGGAGCCCAATCCCACGACAGTGTGAGGAAGGGAAGGGCTGCGTTCAGCGGAGGAATGCACACATCAGTGAGCAGCAGCACCACAGGTAAGAGGAAAAATATGTATTTCTAATTTTGGGGCGAACTGTCCCTTTAACATTTGCAGACCTAGACATTTATCTCCAGCCATGCTAGCGTCTCTGTGGGGCCGTGCATACAGTACGCTTAGTACTGGTGCTAATGGTGAAAGATGAAGTCATCACCGAAGCCATTACAATTCATCCCCTGGGAATTTTATGCCAATTCATTTGGTAGGAGTTGGTCAAATCTACCAAGCACTACAAACAACGAAAGGATCCAGCTGTTCTTTATCTTTTTAGAATGGCTATTTGTCTTTTTTTTCCTGGCACAAGAAATATGAAAACATCTTTGAGGACTCTGGGAAACATGATGGGTATTTTTAACACCTGACGCTGGCTTTCCCGCAATCAGCAGACCCAGAGTCACCTGACTGTGGTGTGTTTGGCCCACATCTCACCCAAAACGTCAACAAATGAATTTTACAAACTCAGCAACGATGAGTGAATGAGACAGATGGCTCTGCAGGTGTAAAACAGCCCACTCACTCATTCAGAATCCGCTTTGTGGCCAAAAAAAACAAACTGTGCCTCTGTGTTTACGATGCAGACTTTGTGTACAGCAGAAAAGTGTCCCCCAAACTGCCTACTGAAGCAGCGTACTTACCGTCCAGTCGTCGACATCCCCCAAACTTTCTCGGTTCCCGTGGTTTCATTCGGCAGCAGCCGCTTGCTGAAGCCCAGTCCCATTCTGTCAAAGGTGCACACCTGAGCCACAGGTACACAAGGATGATTAAATAACACCATGCTCTACATACACATGAGATGCTCTCAATAAGGACTCCCCCACCCTAACCTGTGTGTGCATGTTAAAAATGCATGATGGCCGAGTAACATGGATAAATAAGAGATGGTGTAAACAGGGCACTGTTACTGCTCGTGTGATTTAGTTGTTCAGATGTATCTAGGCCCTTCCCCCAACAAGCCTGTGACCCAATTTGAGTCACATCTCAGACAAACAACATGGGGCAGGCCGTCAGCCCCGACTTTCTGCTGTGCCGAGTCCTTGTTGAGCAGAGAGGACGTGGCAGAGCCACCGCTGGAAGTCTCCCTACGTGACCCTGACCACGAACAACAACGCTGCATTAACTGATTCTAAACAAAGTTCACCACAGTGGATGTCCTTGCTGCGCAAGCTATATTCATCTGAGATACATTGTTCAGTTCTGAAGAGCCCACTTGTTTTAACCAGGCGGCAATCTCCGGGTCTGAAAAGTGAAGCCAATGCAGAAGTGCCTTAAACTTACAATCTTTGAAATGGCCAACAGGGGGCGACTCCTCTGGTTGTATAGAAGTCTATGAGAAAATGACTCTACTTCTCTCTTGATTTATTCCCTCAGTAAACATTGTAAACATGAGTTTATGGTCTCAATCTCTAGTTTCAAGTCTTCTTCAATACAGCATGATGTTCATTTAGTAAACTATGGTCCATTTAGAGTCAAATAGACCATAAAGCGGAGTATACTTTAGGGCGGGGCTACTTTGTGATTGACAGGTCCCTACCTCGGCGTTGTCCGGTCTGGTAGTTTTCTGTGTTTTCGTCTTCCAACTTTAACTCTTTCACAATGTTTTTTCACTTTACGAAAGTATATTGCCTAAAAATGTCTTATTCAGCATTCAGTTGTACTTCGCTCCACCCTCTCATGTCACGTCTGGTTGCCAAAAGACAAGATGGCAATGACCACAATGCAGAATAATGAGGTTTAAAAATTGCAGTCCCCGAACCAATGAGTGACGTCGTGGTGACTACATCGACTTCTTCTATACAATCTGTGGTTTTAACATAGTAATAAGAAAGCTATCATATTTTGGAGAATCATTTCAGAACACAGCCATTCAATAGAATCCACAGCAACTGTGTCATTTCCTCACCTTTGTTAGTGAGGCCACACTGTCCTGGACATGCAACCAAACGTCTGAGGACATTCCAGTCGGTGCGTCCAGTATGACTGAAGAAGGAAAAAAACTAACTGGTTAGGGTGAGCTCAGCAGAAAGACTCCAACGAGACACACAGACATGGAACTATGTGCCAGACAATGTAGATCAGTGATACTCAACCTAAGGATTTGGGCCGCAACCGAGCGCCGAGTGGCCCGGCGACTACTTTCTATTTCTCAATGAAAATAACTTAGGATTTTTGGGGGTATTTATAACGTAAATAGGATGTCAAAGTGCATAAAAATGCATCAAAATAGTTGTCTGTAAAAAGAAAGGGCCAAAGGAGGATCGGGATGTTCATTCATTAACTCTGGTCTCCTGTTATTTTGCAAAAGTGGCCCCGGGGTCCAACCAAGTTGAGTATTCCTGATGCAGATCATGTTCCATAAGTTGAAAGATAACAGATCATAGTCATGGCAGATCATAGAATATCATCACATATTACCAACTGGTTGTCCATGTCCTTTACACAAAAGATGCATCTTTTGACCCAAACCAACATCAACTATCTGGCCATCTGGATGCAGAGGGGAGAGGAACAGAGGGAAAGATTAGGCTTCACAGATGACACATGTAACACACATGTACACGTGTAATAAATGTATTCCTAAAAACTTGTTTTGCGGGGTTAGTATCAAATTAAACTGAAAGGAACAATGACTTTGTTAGCCTTCGATATAATGAACCTTTAGGCAAGAGCATCTGTCCTTCTCTCTGCAGCGACGCATAGTTGAGGAACGGAGGGATGAAGATGATCAAGAGTAAACACTTTCCAACGGTCATGAGCACGGAGCCGTAAGACACTCTGCCTCCAGCCTGGCTGTGCACGCTTTGAACGGGATCCTAGTTATGGAGAAAAGAAGGAAACGCAATGTTAAGTCACACATTAAGCTGACTTAAAAGTCTTACACACACACACACACACATATATATACATACACTCGTAAACTCTACATTAATGATATCATATAAGCATTTTTAGAGGTTTCAATGCACTGCAATGATATTTGGTTAATTGAGAGCATCAAGGTTAACCAGTGTGTTATTTAGTGGAAGATTTGACCCTAAAATCCAAATATTGTTTTATTTTATTGTTGTGGATGCACGCCGAATTAAAAATGATGTTGCTAATGATATGTTAGAAAATAAATTATGATTAGGCTGAGGCGTGAGGAAGCTGTAAATATGCAAAGTTATTAAAATGTTTGTTTTTTTTGAAGAGGATCTGGCTTCTCTTCCCTTCGTACTAAAGTGGGGGACACAGTCAGATACTGCGTCACGCTCCAGATAACATACGTAGCGTCAGATCAGTAAAAGAACAGAAATAACTACAGCACTTGATGTGAACGAAGAAGGACTGGAGAACAGGTTTACTTGTATCTTAGCTCGTGTTAGCTAACAGCTATCAGCAGCAGCGAGCTATCGTCCACGTTGCAGTACCTTTTTATCGGCATTGACAGGTTCGCTGTTGGATGCTTGAGCTTCGGTTCTTCGACGCATTTTGAAATAAAGAGTTGTAACCGCCGTTGTAACACCGCCACACAAACTGAATGAAGTTGTTGTGACTTCCTGGTCTGTCTCTTGTACAGAAGCCGACAAGAGACAAACCTTCCCTTGCGCGTTGCGCTATATTGCAGCCACCACATCACATTGTGCTCGCTGTGTACTTCCCCATTTATCAGTGTTTACTTTGTAATTATTTATGATTCACCTTCCGTTAATATAAGTTTACTGCCACACATACATTTACAGCTCACTATTAGATTAGCGTCGTATAGGTACATTTAACATATGTGACAGTCAAAACGAATAATTCACAATACTGTTAAATACTGGATGTTTAATATTATTTTGAATATATCAATAATTGACTTAGCCTCGGGCACTTATTAATGGAGGGGCAGTACAGCTGCTGGCCTGCAGGGGTCGCTGTATCCCACAAACCCATCCTACAGTCTCCACATAAAGTATTGCACTCAACAGCAAAGGCAGCACGATTAACATTAAATAGCCTCCTAATCACCATTTAATGAGACTCTTTTTGAACACCTCACACCCTCAAATGAAATGTGGCTCTAATAAAGGCCTAAACGAGAGGTCGATGACTAAACATGGCAAACTTCATCTTAACATAACCAAATAGATGAAGATTATCAGAAACTGGGGGCTGTGATTGCATGTCCTCTACCCCTCTTAGAACAACCAATCACACAATCATCATGTATAATGAAGCTTTAACGGCGGGCCGGACAGCTGCAAGTGATGTATGCAAATTACTGTTTTTAATGCAGTTATACATGTGTGGCGCGCCAAAGGGTGCTGGTTTGCCTCATTCGGAGACATCCATACTGATGAATTGGGCATCAGGCACATAGACTTTTAACACAGCACTTGTTGTGAATTGGGCCGACGGTTTGGCTCTGCTCCATGTCTCTAATCATCCTGCACAATTCAGACACCGGGGAGACATCTGATGATAAAGCTCCACGGTTTTGGGAAGAGATTCAAGTTTAAGGCAACAACAGAAATATGTCATCAGAAAGGAGACCATATTTTTCTCTTCATTCAGACTCCTGAGGCCATACATTTTATTTGATATTTAATATTCGCCAAAGAGAGAACAAAGCCAGCCTACCCTGACTATTTATCCATGAAATAGTATCTAGACAAAGCAAAACCTCAACAATAAAACCCTGTTTAGATAGCAGGTGACTTGATCCACGTAGGGAATTCATTGCGATAATTAAAAAGCCCGGCCGGACCGAAATGATGAATGTCAGGTATTGACTCACTGTCAGGCTGGCTGCTGTGTGTGTGTGTGTGTGTGTGTGTGTGTGTGTGTGTGTGTGTGTGTGTGTGTGTGTGTGTGTGTGTGTGTGCGCGTGTGTGTGCAGTTTAAATTTCAGGGTATCCAGGGTTGATTAAAGCTATAATGCCACAGGGCCTCCTCTGCCTCTTGCTTCTGTTCGAGCTCCACATAATTAGAATTGAGAGGAGGACGGTCTAATCACACAACTGTAGCCTCACTCTGCAGCTTGTGACCCGGCCCCTTGACTTCCGCGTGGCCCGTTTGATATGAAAAGCGGTGAACAAAACACTGTCTGCTGTCTGCCTCTTCTGGGAAATCAAAGACAACTCATTCCATCAAAGATTTGGACTTAGTAACAAGATTCACCATAGTAACGGGAGAAAAAAACAAACTGATGATTCATGATGTCCTTGACTGCCAGACTAAAGGTTGGTATTTGTCGCTTGCCCCTTGGATTACCGGTGCAGGGTTCAGGGCTTTACACATACCTCTGATTGTTGACCAAGCTCTAAATCAAACCCACAGCAGTGATTGAACCCTGAGATTGTCAGATACGACCTGCAGTGCTTCTTTATGATTGCTTTTTTTTATTCTATTTTATTGTAACACATTTTTAAAAATCCCTTTAGGGATTTACAGTGCATTTGCTGCCTCGTTATATTTACAGTGACCTTTATATGATCAGTAGTATAATTAAAATCATTTTCGGTGTCAGTGTAATCCCTTAGAGACTTCTATAATACCCTCTATACGTCTACTTCTGTGATGATGTTTGTAATTAAACTGTTCTGAATTAAGAGAGTTGTAGTTTCTCCGTGTTTGGGATTAGCGCGGCGTCATCGTGTCCTTTGGCGCCAACAGAACAAGCAGAGAGCGTCCTTTATAGTGCATTGGTTTGTGCACTCTGCTGTTCTTATTAGACATTGTTCACAGGCGACATCTGCCCTCGAGCAACATGTAACAGCTTCACATTCGTCACAGCGATGAAGAGCCATCCCTGCAGTTCCAGGTCACCTTGACACCATCTTTGCCATTTGTGCCATGTCTGGAGGCAGCGGCCATTTTTAAGGTGTTGCTCCCCCCCCCCCCCCCTTCAGCCCTGACATTCAGCAGGCACTGCACTTCATCCTTAGTTACAGGGCACCCTCCCCACACAACAGATATAGGCTGGGACAGCCGGTAAGAATGGAGAACATGAGCCTGAGTCTGAGTGCAAATAATAACCTATTATTTGGACATCTCTCACATGCATCCGCTTCCCCAGTTTCAGCTCCTTCCCAAGCGATGCAACTCATTTTTGCCCCCTTCTGCTTGATATCAAGCCCTGAAAATTGGTTTTCTTAATAAATCGCATCACAGCGAAGCATCGACACGCACGCAGGGGACTTTACAGCACGCACATGAAATCAAATGGTGATTGAGATAGCATTGCGGGCGGATAAAAAGCCATTTCCTGTTTGTCTTATCTGTTTTGTCACATAGAGCAGGTTAACCAGGGTGACATTTCCGCACTGTGCCCGTCTGTATCACAAAAGGCCATCGCCAAATTCTGCTGGGGCATTCATATCTCACAATATATGTTGGCTTGGCTTTATTAAATCTGCCTGACTTGTTCCAATGCGTCATCTCAAAGGGAAATCTCATGTTAAACAGGAGCTCTGGTTTGTAGCAGCTAGATATTTGTTTTGCTCTGAGGATTAACTGCCATGACTTTGGTGATCCCCTGACATTTCCTCTAAGGTTTGTGTCTCAATAACCATTGAAGGATTGCCAATTGTAATAACTTTGATGATCCACTGACTTTTCATCCAGAACCCTTGTACTTTGTCCTTGGTTTATGACCAACTACTTGCAAAACTAATGACATTCCCATCAGTATCAGCTTGTGCATCATTAATTAGCCAATATTAGCATGCTTACACACTAAATAAGAGGATGGGCATGCAACATGATATCTGCTTATTCATTTCATAACTTTCAGACCATAGTAATCATTAGCGGAGTGAGGCAAAAACATCCATGTCAGCCTTCGACTTGTAATTTCAAGTTGGAGATATTGGGAATTACTGACAGCAACAATAACTGCCTCGTCGAAATGAACTAGAGAGGTGTCAACTAACTGCAAAGCAACGTGCAGACAGCTGCCTCTTAATAAATTAAATAAAATTGCTGGGCGTCTATTCCTACATGAATCAGGCCATCCAACACTTACATCATGCAGATAGAGCAATATATATATATATATATATATATATATATATATATTTTCGCAAATTATGAGATTTTTAGAAGTGTATAGACGATGGGATTTTTTTTCATAATACATTTTTAACATTGCCTGTTATATATTTGTTAACACTGTTCTATCTTTCACATAGGCCACTGTTACTTCTCATGAACTGACATCTACCTAACTTACATAAAACACCACATTGGTAACAAATCACAGGCTTGTGGTCATTGCATGGCTCCACTGTTTTGTGATTGAGTATGGTTGAGGTAAATATGAGGTTCCCTCATCAGTCCTAACTTCTCTTAGAACCGCTCATGTTGTCTGAGCTGGCTTCATCATTTTCCTGCTCTGTATCTATTGATAGTAACAGCTTGACAAAGCCAACATATTACCAAACAGGAGAACACAACATTACCCACAACCACTTGCATCCAGCAAAATCGCGAATAAGAAATGTCTCAGGTCTCTAGTGACCCAATTAACATTTAAGAGAAAAACATTTTATAAAAGGGTTAAAAGGACGTTTTCTTCCTATTCGGTCTAAACTTACGACATAAGCTTATTTGTTTTAATTTAATCTTTATTTAATCAGGCAGACTCCTTGAGATTAACAGGTCTTTTCAACAGCAACACAAATACACAATAAACAGGATTTAAAAACAATTACAAGAATCATAAAAAAACATCAGATAATAAGGCTTTAAAATCTTCGAGGGTAATGGAAGATTCTAGTTAAAGAGCGGTTTGCAGTCCATCGTACCTGACACCAGTTCTGCAAACATAAGTGCATGCGGGTTCTCTAAGGCTCTAAGTAGTTACTGGATTGTGTACTGTTGATACTCGATTTAAATGAGAGAGAAGATGTGATGTCAGTGGAAGCCTCAACAGTAGAGCTTTCTAAATGAATACCATGAGAAGGCCATTTCTTTTTGACTGTAAGGAGGTCATCCAACTGTGTGGTACAGAGAACAATGATGGGTCAGAAATATGTCATTTGTAATAAATGGTAATACACTGTGGGTACACAGGGTTGAACAACAGCATGAAAATACAGAATACCTCCATAGTCAAGAACAGACGTGAAAGTTGACTGCATAATAGTTTTTACAAGAAGCCCAGCTTGATTTTTGATTTTTTAGTGAAATGTTGAATGGGAATCTTGAATAAAAGTCTGAAGTATTTGTATGACTCAGCACTGGGGAAGGTGGAGAATGTCTAGTTGGCCTACTTGGTGTTTTCTGCATTTAAATCTGGTATATATTTACGAAGTGATAATTGGAAAGCATCAGAAGCAGACTGAAGACGAGTCAGGGCCTGGTACATATAACATTCTATCATCTGCAAAAAAATGGACATTTATTGATTAGGATGAATCATTTAATTTGAGTACAATGTGAATGGAGCAAGAACAGACCCTTGTGGCAATGGTAAAGTGACTTGATTAAGTACCATCAGCAACAACAGTCTGAGTTCTCTCTGTAAGGTTCATCCAGACCTGTAGACTGCAGTTTGTGGAGAAGGATTTCATGATAAACGGTGTCAAATGCTTTAGAGACGTCAATGAAGAGGGCAGCTCAAAACAGTTTCTTTAACCCAGGGAGGAGACAATGTTATCAATGCAACTTGACCAATGATTCTGGGATTTTTGCCAAGAAGTTTAGATATTGGACGGTAGTTGTTGAGATTCTAGAAATCATCTTCTGCAGAGCTTTATAAACATCTGCACTGCTTACCAAACTAAAATGAAATTACAATCAGAAGAAGCTGAGGCATTCGGGGACTCCCTCTGCTTGATATATATGGTTAATTGTCTACAGGTGAATCTGCAGACATGTTAAATAAGAGGTCAGAGGAGAGGAAATGGCGATGAAAAGCTTTCAACCATGGATGATCTGTCGGGCACTTACTTGTGACCATGATGAGTTCTTGAGAGTTCAGTGATGCTAAATGAAGGAAGCACCTCCTTTAACTCATCACTGACCGACAGAATTAAAATGTTCTCTGTCAATTTCTTGCTACACTACAAATACGACCCAACAGGAGCAGTTTATCAAGAGAAATGACTGAATAGTTTTCCATGTTGTTGCAACCACATGCCAGGTGAGATGCAGGGCAAAGTTTTCTTGCAACTCTTCCATTGAGCTTTATTTCACATTACAGACAACGCTTTCCAAGTAATTTCAGACTCAGACTCACTCAGATGAGAAATTCATACTTACTGGCTCTCAATAATACTCGAGCCAAATTAATTTGTGCAAGACTGTTTACAGTTTTACGACGGTTGTGAGCATAATCACAAACACACACACACACACACACTAAATGTTATTGCTGCAATAAAGTGCCTCTTTAACTAATTTCTGATGAATGGATTCTCCGCTCCATAAAAAAAAAAAAAAAAAAATGGACGTGTATTTGTGGAGTGAAGAATATCTAATATCTTTATCGGCATTTTTTTTTCTGTTCTACGGATGATTCAGTATGGAAAGGTAAAGAGGCCCCTTCCCCCTCTAAGCAAAGCAATTTTTCAGGAAACGCACTGTCTCCCTCATTTATTTATGAGTGAGCTCTGGGGTGTTCGGGGGGGGGAGGCATCGCAGGCATCGGTCTTCAGCCCTCTGTCTTCAGACTCCATGTGGCGCTCATCGATTTTAGCCCCTCGCTGCTGAAGTGCACCATCAATCAATACAGTAACAAGTCTTCATTTATACTTGAGAAATGCAGTTTCCAACTCAGTGGGCATGGAGTTCCTGGTGCTGTCCATGTGGTTGTGAGAGAGGGACAGAGAGAGAGAAAGAGAGGCCCCGGTCTGTATTTGGCCTTGGGCCTCATATGTCCAACGTGACTGTACATCACCACCTTGACATGCCATACACAACAACACATACAACGATAATGCACAACTATGAACAGCAACGTTTTAAATGCACGTTTTTCAGGTATTTGTGTGGATTCTTTTCTGTGACCCAGAGTGCCCCACGCTGAACCAGTTTATTTTCTCTTTTACACCCACAGTGACAACTTTATTGTGCGAGAGAGAAACCATTTGGATAGGAAGGAGTGCTTTGTATGAGGCCACGTTCTCACAAGGCCACACATTTAATGTAAAGAAACAGCCCGACTTGTTTTCCATCACAGCCGGGCTTTTATTTTGACGCTCTTCTACAGACACAACTTTTAAAGGATGTTGCCTTTAATCAAGACATAATAGCTCTTAAAGAGCTGATAGTGTGTCATTTGACTGTAAATTCTGTCATGTCTAACTCAGTTGGTATATTTGTCTGAGTAGCTCATA
Source organism: Cebidichthys violaceus (assembly GCF_023349555.1). Taxonomy (NCBI): domain Eukaryota; kingdom Metazoa; phylum Chordata; class Actinopteri; order Perciformes; family Stichaeidae; genus Cebidichthys; species Cebidichthys violaceus. The sequence goes on along the minus strand of NW_027176872.1, from coordinate 1,176,973 downwards.
CACATATGACTAAATGGAGTTTAGAGACCTCTCTTTGATATTTGATTAATCACCTATTGCTTTAATATTCTATTAGTAGTCTGTCTCTTGGGGCAAGTGAGTGACAGCGGCAACCTTTTATGTCCGCTGTTGTCAGATTAAATTTCTACATGGACTTGCACTGTGTCAACGGTTTAGAGTGAGTTAAGAATGCCCTTATATCATCATAACATATCAATAGACTTTCCATAAACTGGGTGTTTGATAGGCCCATAAAACACTTGACCGCAGTGTTATTCATAACTTTTCTCCACGGAGCATGTCTATTATTTTTTGTAATAGTCCTGAATGAACTTTAAAAATTGTTGTTATTTGTGACGCATATTTGTTTTACATTACAGGGTCTAATGTTTACTAATCCTCCATAGTCATGGGCCTAGAGGTGGCAGAAGTCATAAATAGGCAATAAATAAAGTCTCAAGTATTAATGCAATGAGTTGAATGATTTTTAGTGAATAGATTGTAAAAAATAGTGAAAAAAACTATTCATATGAATATGAATATTATCAAGGACTCAGCAGCTTTGTTCACTTAACTTGACTACTTTAGTTTTCTGTTCTGGATTATGCCTCTATCTTGAATGTTGACAGTCAACCTCATCACTCTCATTGTTATGTGATAACTGCATGGACCTTTTTCATTTTTGAACCACTCCTTGGTAAACTCCCTATGTGAACTACAAACAACTATTCATCCAGATCATCGAGATAAATAATCTTCAGAGTCAACATCTGGATTTTGCAAAACTGCATTTTTGTACTACAACCTAGGAAAACTTCATTTTCAAAAAGGTTCTCTATGCGACATTCAGAATATAGCAGCATACCACTATTATGTAAGTAAAGATATAGTGAAGTAATGTCTCCCTGAGCAGAGAATAAAGTTGTGTGTGTGTTGTAATCCGGGTTTCTCTGTGCTTTGTTTACAGAACCGGGCCAGCTGCGCATGCTTTCTTGACGCAGGTGGGCGTGTCCCACTGGTTAGCTCGAGGCTCTCACTGAAGTTAAATACCTGTGTTTTTCCTACCGGGACATACTCACGGAGAACAGCGGGTCTGGCTGCTTGTTTTGCTTCGCTGCTGATAAAAAAATAGTTACATTAGGTAAAATAATCTTATAGTTGTGTGCAGAACATAGCTAACCTAGCTAGCTAGCTAAAAACAAAAGACCGTATGTGTAGTGTGGGGTGTAATACGTCGGTGAAGTCGTCTTCTCCGAGCTAGCTAGCTAGCGTGCTACATGACGGCCATGTTGGTGTTGGTGACGTCCATTGCGCGTGGTGAGAGATGCCGCAGTTTCACACAAAGCTAACAGCTACTACAACAAACCTTTAACAAACTGCGACTCTCTTGACTTGCATAATTATCTATTGTCAAACATAATATCACATGTTCAATTCATGGCTCAATTAAATCGGTAACAAATATATTTGCCTCTTGCCGTTGACTGAGTACATACTTTTTGCGAAATAAGGTCTCACGTGGGGACATCGCTATGAATTTTTTATTTATTACCTTTGAAAACTGCCCTCATGCAGGAATTCAAACATATTTATTTTAGATATAGTTTTATGAAGATTATAACAGTTTTAGTTATTCAAGCTCTATGCTTGTCAGGTCCTATGTTAATGTGCTACAGTATGTGAATGGTGTAAATGCTTAATGTGGCTAGGATATGATTGCTCTATGTTTCCTCTTTTAAAAGAGATGTAACGTTACATATCTAGAGGCTCCATGGTTAGATACGCTTGCAGCTGAATCAAATAAACACGTCCAATCTCTGGAACCTTCCGATGGACTAAATATTACAGTATTGAGTTTCAGCATCCTTTTAAAAGTCGCCTACTTTTAATGGGGAATACAGCAGGAGGGGCGAAATTGAATTACCGACGAAATTGCTACACCATCTACTCCACTCTATTTCCACCCACTAGTTCCACATTTGTTTCCACCCTTCACTTCAACTACTGTTTTGTTCTCATTCCTGCAGCGCATCCCAGGATGACAGCTCCCCCCCCCCCCCCCCGCCTTGCTGGGACGCCCGCTTGGTATGGTCCGCTCCTCCCCTCTCCTACGTCTCACCGATGGTACTTTCTATTGGGAGAAGGTCAAATGATTCCGCATGTCTGCTCGTGTGTGTACATTCCCGCGATGGTGCACGCCTGATGAAGAAACACCCCTAATACCTGAATCGCGTGTCCGAAAATGTTTGCGACCGTCTGACGCGGCTCCTTCGCCTCGTGTCCCCTTCTGAAAGTAAGTACCGGAGTGCAGCGACGCGTTATTGTTGTTCCCGAAACGACTCAGCCCGGCTTATATTTAATACGGCCGGAGAAGTCGTATATGCCTTTATAAAGGTTTAATGTTTGCAAAGTGTTGTGTTTCCGTGCAGCTGGCGGAGCTCGCGAGCCCCGGATGGTTTAAAAATAGTTATGTTAGGATGCTGCTTCTTGCGATGCTTTCAGGCGGTGCAGGTGAAATTCAGGTGAACGGGTCGCTGTAATTGTTCCCGAACGCAGCTTTGGGTGCTGTTTGTGTCGTTTAATTGAAGTTGTACTACTACCGAGAGGAAGCTTGTGCACTGTTTATATCTTTAGTGTGTCTATGTGTGGGTGTGGGTACCAGTCTCCTCTCTAGAAAATGGACAAGGATCTTGGCAGAAGTAGGTAGGGGACTCCCTGCACGAGTGTTACAGGAACATTTAGAGGAGCTGGAGGAGAAAGAAAGTAGCATTAAGTGCGATACGGTCAGATCACTATGGACTTCTTTAGAATAGTATAGGGATAAGCATGATAATGCTACACATACATACACCATAAATGCAATAATGCCATATCTACTCTGATGTGTCTGTATAAGATAAGGATTTCCTGTTGAAGTGAGGTAATAATGTGGAATGTTTACCTCCTTTTCCTTTACTCTACCGTAAATGCCATCTGAGGTCAGTGTGAATGTGGGAGTGTGATGAGAAGTTCACTCCTCAGCAACTACAAAGCTCTTAGGAAGGAAGACTTAATGAAGTGAGTCATCAGTCAGCCCAAAACTCCCCCCCCCATCCACCCCCCTGCAGAGTAGCATGTAGCTAAGCCTATTACCACATTGCATAACGCAATAAGGTATAGCCCCATAAGGTGCAGAGTGAGCTGCCTCCAGGGCCTGTATATTGTCCGCGCTCCTTAATCTCTTATTATACATCCTAATAAAACATGTCCGCTCAGAGCGGGGTCAGCGTGTTCAGGTGGAGGAGCCGTGTCGCTGTGCTCTGCTGATGCTCTCTGTAGTTTGTTCAAGGCCTGCGAGATGTTCATGGTCCTGTTCAAAGCAAAGTGAGATGCAGGAGTCGGGTTGTTAGGCGTTACATGTGACTCCTTGTTGGGATCACCGTGGCTTGTGTTGTTTTTCTTGGTGGTTCATATTGCTGGGAAGACATAGGCTTTCTTCTTGATTTGTTCATTTGAACCTTTTCCTGTTTAATGTTGCCATGAAAATATGCTGTCATAAAGGAGCTACTCCAGCTAGAGCTGCAATTATTTTAACTGTCGATTTATCTGCAGAGTATATATCGATTGATAGTGCCATCCGTGAAATATTCTTCTTCTTCTTCTTCAAAAAAAAAGAGCCAGTCAGTATCCTGCAGTCTAAGGTAACACCAAAGTCCTAACCCCAAAGATATTTAGTATATTGTCATTGGGGCTGGGACAACATAGGCTCTTAATGTGGATAAATGAGCCTTCATGTATGCAGCGGGCCTTTATCATTAACTTAATGAATTATTAATTTGTTTGTTTTTCACTAAAGGATGTTCACCGCAAAAAACAGACGTGTCCCATCTGTGACGCATGATATCGTGACTCGAAAATATTTTGTCCAGGATTATGGTGGTGACATGAAATGTTCATATCGTCCAATGCTTCACTATTATACGGAATGTAGAAAAGAAGCTAATCTTTACCACTTAGAAGCTGCTAGTAATTGCTTGAAAAGTGACTCAAACAATGAATCGTTGTTTTCCTTCACTCGTCCAATCAAATGACAAATTGTGTTATCTCTTAACTCTATTATTTTAATTTGAAATGCTGAGCAGTTTCCCTAACCACCTTGCAGTCATCAAATCGAAGTTTCGGACTAATCTTATAAAATAAAAGTAAAAAATCCACCTGTTGAGAACCTGTCATTTTGGAGAAAAGGAGCACAATCACCTCTGTTATTAATGCAAAGCATGGTGGTGACACACCCACACCCACACACACACACACACACACACACACACCCCTTGAATGACGACTCTTATGATGAAATTATGCACGGCCCTGCTGGCTTTGATTAATCCTTCACCCTGCCGTCGTCGGCCACTGCTTGCTGTTACCAATTGATTACCGCGTTGAGATTCGCCGAGATCAAACTGAACCATATTCACTTAGCAGAAATTATTATATACATGGTATTTAAAAAATAAATAAAAAAATGAAGAAACAAATTCAATTGGTTCTAACGAAATACACTTCAAGTATATCAAACTGTGCTTTCATGCTTTTGATGCTTTGTTTCCGCGCCGATAAGCCCGAGCTGTGAGGGACGAGGCTCGATGTTTATCAAGGTGGCCTCGACGAAATTCGTTATCTCTCCGATTAATCTGTGAAAGGATCTAAAGTCATGTGGTGTTTTAACAGCTGCGACTATCTCATCTGTCTCTGCAACCTCTCATTAATGCGCACACGCACGCATGCACGCACGCACGCGCGCGCGCATCTCGGTGAACATTGACTGATTTACCAACATCACAGCTGACTTTTTGCTTGGTGGGTGTTAAGCTGCCGCCGTTTTAGAACTGAGGTGTTTCCTACAACGACATCTGGTACAATCTGCTTTTACATTGAGCTGATTCTTTATGCCCATGATATGAAGGTAAATTGGTGGTTTCGTATCAACCTGAGAGGTTCCATGCAGATATAAATGGTTGGAGACGGAGCCCTTTTGTAACCAGCTGATGCTAATCCGTGTTCAAACTGAAACTCTACCAGGAGTTGTTGCAATGAAAAAGAATTTAAAAAAAGCGTTTGAGGCTGAACGATGCTGGGCAGAGCCACGCGAGACCGTTAATCTTAAATAATAAAATTCCTAAAAGAGGGTTTGTCTGCAACCAAAATCACCTTCCCTCTGATCATGGGCCAGAGTTTTGACTCTGTTCAGCACTTTGTTCAGGCTGCATAAGAGCCCTTTAGTCAGTGTCCTAATGTGCTATTTCACTGGCCAAAAAACAAGTCTTAAAAACTTCCCTTGATTCATTAAATGTATAAAAACGGGGCACAGCACACTTACCAAACTACTTGCATATGGCGGACTCAGCAGCTTGATGCAGGGTTTGTACGCTCGTGAAAAGTCATGGAATGAAAAAAAATAGCAATCTCCAGGCCTGGAGAAGTTTTTGAAAAATAAATAAATCCATAAAGTAGCTGTATAATACAATACATAAGATGGACTGAGAAGAATCTGTATTGGTTAAACAATATTTTTTGGGCAGATGATGATATGTTGTTCTCTGCCAGAGGAAACGTCAGACTCAGACCGGAGTTGCAGCTTGTACTTTTTGACGACCTGTAAATTCGTGCAATGCCAGGAAATTTGGATTAATGATGTCTTAATGTGGACAAGAAATGTATAAGGCATGGCATGAGAAAAAACAGGTGAACTGTATAGTAAAACATTCAACATTTCCAACGTGAGAGAGGCAGCGCTAACTAGCAATGCTAAATCAGGTGAGCACCAGGCTGCTGCTGCACAACTCAACCCATCAGCGGCTTTTTCACCCCGGTGTCAAACGTGACGACCGCTGCCAAGGGAGCACTGCTGTCTCCAGAAACAAAGCCCCAACAGCGGAGGTAGCGTTACCGCAGGCGCTAAAGGTGGCTACTTCTCACTACTCCCACAAGCCGGCCTTGAAGATGGCAGTAACAAAGAAGCCGGCAGTGGCGGGCAACACGGTTGCTCTCAGCAGCGACTTTGGTGGGTACCGTATATAAATAAAGAGTCAGAGGTTATCTTTAATTATCTCCAAAGAATTTCATGTGAAAATGCTCGTTACAATTTCCCAGAGTCCAAGGCGAGGTCATGAAAAGTCTCGAGAACGACAACGAGTAGTGCAATAAATGTCCTTTTTTAAATTCAGTCCTGGTGCCAGCAATTAAACTGCTAGATGAGGGGATTTTATTTTAGCCTTTTGCGAACGCTAGTCTTTCCATAGACTGTGGCGATGTTTAATTTTTTGGAATAATGGAGACGTGTGGTGTTCCAAAGGCATTAATGGATGGAGGGAGAGAGACAACCGGAGGAAGGGAGAGAAGAGGGAGGGTCCTGACTCCACAAGAAAGCAATGAGATAATGACAAGGGCAGTGACGCAGCGATTTGTTGCCGTCTGTTGTGATGTGATTTTTGGAATCCGGCCGAAAACAAATTTTGAAGCATCCAAGAAATGGCTTCTCCCATGACGTTGCTTTGCGGGGTTCATATCGGCCTGAGACGTCGTTTGCAAAGACGCCCCAGAGATCCGGAGCCACTTAAATGCTCCATGTGTGCTTTGCTAGGAATGACTTGTGTTTACATGCAGAGCGGATGATTTTACTTTTTCTCAAAAAGAAAACTGTGATCACGCAGCTAGACTGCGGGCCACAAAGCAGCCCCCCCCGCAGCCCTCCCTCGTCTCGGTATAAATACCCCGAGGAATGATTTTGTTCCTCACCTCCCTCTCTGTGTAAGTCTCATCTCTTTTGTCTGACTCCCTCCCTGTTATCCCACCGTCTAATGATGATAATCTCAAAAGAGACTTACGGAGGATAAACGCTCTCAGCAGTCGTCTTTAGAAAGAGGACAGGTTAACAATGGTGGAGGACGGGCAGTTGTGGGATGTAGCGGGGCGGGCTTGGTCCGGGCCCATAACAGCTTTACCTACGTACAGTAACCAGCGCCATGACTGGTTGGAGGATTACGAAGGATTTGCCATGCTAAGCCACAGGGACCCAACCCCCCCCCCCCACACACACACACACACACACACACACACACACACACACACACACACACACACACACACACACACACACACACACACACACACACACACACACACACACACACACACACACACACACACACACACACACACACACCTCATCGTCCTCCTTTCTTGACCATAGCAACAAACTGCCCTCTTCTGTCTCCTCTTCAGTCTCCTCGGGGCCCATGATGCACCTCTGGGCCGGCAATGGAACCCAAATCACTGCTGATATGGATGGCACAAAGGATGGCGGAGACGTTCCTTTGTAGACGTTTCAAGAAGTGATTTAAAACCCGTTCCCCTCGACTCGGTGGCGTGAGAGTAATGGATCCGCGCTCATTTTCTTCTGTTCCGCCACTTTTTTTTTTTTTCCCGCCCTCTTGCACAGGCAGTCAAAGGCAAATTTTTACTTTAAAGTCCAAACTTATCATCCAAATGGCTGTCGGGGTAAATTAAGGGCATGTTCCGTGTGCGATTCCACCTCTTTTGCGAACGGAGCGATAACGTGACAGCCAGATGACACGCATCACAAAACACGCGCCACGTAACCCGCCGGTAAGATGGCGACGCTGTCGGCAAACTAAAATCAGATTTGGCCCCGTCACTTAAGTTGAGCGGCCATCGCCTTTGGTTCCACTTTGGGATCAAAGCAAGGGGGGGGGTGGGGGTCATTTTTGACTGATACTCCACGGGCGTTTGTCTCTGCCAGCCTAATATCACACGGTGAAGTGACTCAGCAGTTCCCAGCCCTGACTGTGTGCATGTCTTTAACTCAAACTGACAGTGTTCTAGCTCCCGTACATACCTTGCCATGAGCTACTCTGCTTGAAAGCTGAGGTTTTCTCTTTTTTTTTTTTTTTTTTTTCTTTCTTTCTTTCCCACCATTGTCATCATGTGCAGCCTCCATGCACATAGAAACCTCAGGAGCACTCACAGACCGAAATAGATCAACCCAGCAAGGCAGAGGTTTATTTTGAGTAAACGGTGAGCTGTGAAGAAGAGATTGTCAGTAGTTTTCTTGGCATAATGTGATCTCACGGGGCTGTGTAGTTCCTCACTGGAATGGTGTTATATTGTAGAAGCAAGCGCGAGCAGAGAATTGTTCCCTTGGTGTGAGGAATGACTTTTGTTGCCAGGCCCTCATGTCAATAGCTCTTTTAAGTGGTTTGTTTTTTTGTTTTTTTTCCATCGACCCGTTGGTTGACTGTGCCTCCTCTATTAGAGCTACAGAATGGCATATTTTTACGTAATGTGCAGGAGATGGTGTTCTCTCATGCGGGCTTGAAAGTTGAAGGAATTGAGGAAACTGTTCGGAGAGGGAACCTTCTAGCAATGTGCTTCTTTCTACACTGTAGCTTGCAGCGTTAATCTTATTAAAGAAGGGGACACAAGAGCAGATGTTATAGTTGCTCATTTCAGGATCTTGTAGCATTACTTGTTTAACTATTATTACCTTGTCTATTAAGTATTCAAATTGAGAGATCACGATGGGCGATCGATCAGAGTACCCTTACTGGGAACCGGCTCAGGTGACATCATATAGTTGTATCGTCATCCCAGCATAACCACACACCTCTTGGGTTACAATCTCCCCCCTATACAGCCATCAGCGATCGTTATCATGTGACCAATGTTCCACATATGCATCATGGGATTAGACCTGAGCCAGTTTCAGTTTTGCTCGAAAGCTCTGTAAAAGCTAGTGAACCTTGGTTATTATGTCAAGAAATGAGATGTTTATGACTAAAATATGTTTGCAGAGCCACGGTTCGTCTCGGAATAGTTTGATATTTTGCCACATTTGCTTTCTTGCCAAGAGTTGGATGAGAAGATTTAGACCACTCTCATGTCTGTACTATAAATATGAAGCTAGAGCCAGCAGCAACAACAAACAACCCGCCTGCCTGGGTAGAAGTATTTACAGCGCGTAGCTCACTGTAACACCATAAATGGTTTACATTTAGTTTTTTACAGCAAACAAGATGCAATGTGTCGATTGGCCAGCTTTTAAAGGTGTTGGTAGGTGGATTCTGACCATTTCCAGTCTTTATGCTAGGCTAAGCTAACGGTGTCCTGGTTCTAGCTTCACTCAAAACGTTTTATACTGCCATAGACTGCCTGCTGACTCCTCACTCACTACTCTTATTTATAGACTGTATGTCTATTCTTTCATTGTTTTGGAAGGTGCATTTTGCTATCGGCTAACGGCTAACGGATCCACACACAAAGCTGATTGCATCGCTGCCAGAGAGGCGGTTATTCCGTGCATCAAACTCACGTTTCCACGTGTTTTGTCTGTAAAAATAGACTTGAAGCCTAAATATAAGCTCCATTTGAATAAACCAACAGGGTAATCTTGAGCCCATCTCTCCATCATATCACATAGTATCTATGAATAACTTTATGGCTAATTTCTGAAGCCATTAGTGTTACAGTGAGCTCACTTTACATGCATGCTTTTTCCTTTTTTTTTTTCTTTCTTTTTTTTCATGCCTTGTTATCTTGTATTTAAATTCATTATGGGACTGGGTACAAAATGTTTAATAAAACATATTAAATGAACTCAGCCAGCGTGAACTCATATTCTGCTTCGTGCAAATGGTAATTTAAGAAGTCTTCCATATTTTAACCTCACTGCAGTGAAATTCCCATAAGCATAGATAATATTACCCAAAGCCGCCTGTCTATAAAAGATATAGCTGTTATGATTCAGCCTACAATGAGCCTCCTGCTGCTCTGTTAGATGAGGAAGTAAACTGGAGAACTATTTAGTTTCTTTTAACCCTTAAACGCGTTGGTTATTATCTTACTTTTATATTTAGTCATATTTCAAGCTTTTCTGTCTAAATCAACCCAGTAACTGAATAGAAAGTCCAGCGTGCATCTATTGCCATTTTTAGGTCTGAATAAGACATCTTGAAGATGGTGTCGGACGCCGAATTCAAACAAGATGAATCCATTATCCCTTTAACTGACAAGTGGCTGGCAACATTTACATTGAGATGTCTTAGTTGCAGGGGCAACGCTCTCATCCGGGGCAACCCAAACATCACACAATGACACTACCGGCCACGGGCATGTTGCCCAGTGCCTCCGGGAGACGGTGATAAGATGCCCCCGAGCAGACAACAACCGCAACCATTAGCCCCAGTGCAAATATGAGTCGGAAAAAATGACAGAGGGGTTGTTTATTCGTCGCCCGGTAATTGACTGATCATTTCCATCATGGCGTTATGTTTCCTGCCAGGCTAATGTGACCCCCCCCCCCCCTATTAGTTCAGGAGACGTGCCGCAATCAGGCTCCTCATGCGCCGCCAGACACAGCCAAGGAAAGGAATGGGGGAGAAAGGAGAGATGTAAACAATGGTGAGGTGCAGACAATGGGACGACCGGGGGGACAGGGGAGTGGAGAACAGACGGGAAGATGAGTCATATCACTGCAGCGAAGCGGCCCCTGATTGAAATGCCACTGCAGCTACCGGACTATGGGTCTAATACTCACCAAATGCTCCTAATTTCAAAGCGGGAGTTGGTTTCTCTTCACTGAATGTTTTGCATCTTTGTGTTCCAATATAAGGAGACATTTTCTGCGTTAAAGCTGCTCAAGACTTTGTTACACACTGAGAAATCGTGTCAAGTTGCACGTCAGTGAACTTGATACAGTCGACATACCCAACAGTTGGAAATTGATTTAGACAAAGTAGGATATTGCCTTCACTATCTCAGCAGATAAAGTAGCCAGAGTTCAGTTTTTCCTGCTCTTTCTTTGAGGCGTGTTGGAAGAGAAAACGTCCGTGCCTTGCTTTTAAAATGCTCCAGCTATACTTACTGTGTTACACGGCTGATGTTGTTTTCCTGCCTCTGTACTTCTTCAGGGCCGTTACTGATTTAGCTGCATGCTGGGCCAGCTAATCCTGCCTCTGATCAATACTCCACTTCTCCTGCTAACACCCTGGATTCCGTCCAGAAACCAGCGCAGCTGATATCTTTATTTACCTTCCCCCTTTTTTCGTCATTCATAAACCCAGCTTCAGGGAGAGTTTACATCTGAAACGGGGCAAATTTGAGAGCGGAATCTCCTCCATTTGCCTTGGCTGGATTAGCAGTTGGTCGTGTTAACGGTGCACTGGGTACATGCTTAGCTCATCTTTGTGTTGTGTGAAATAGCTCAGTCAGCCCTGAACTCGAGGCTGCGCGCGTCAAAGCGAACACATCACCCCCATGTCATCGTCGTCTTTTTTTTAATTTTTTTAACGCCCGGCTGCTATCAGCAGAAGTGCACACCCGAGCACCGGCGACACCTGCTGTCCCTCTGTCTGTCTGAGGGACTCGCCTCAATCCATTACATGCTCTGATGCTGATGGTGTTTGTCAGGATGCTCTGCACGCGCAGAGACAATTAAGCTGAAACACAAGGCTGGCTTAATGAAGCTCGGCAGGGAGAACATCCTCAAACGACGTTCTTTTACCATCGAGATGGAAGTAGACATGGTCCGTACATGTCAGGAGGATCCACATGGCTCCACTGGTGCGTTGTTGTGGTGCAGGTTTATGTATTGGTGATGCAGTGAAACAGATAAACCCATACAAATGAGCTGACGTGAAATGTAACCTTTTTGGAGACATTATGATTTACTGACACGGTTGTATCTATATGCTCCACATTCCATTTTAGATTTAAGTCCCATGCAGATCTAACCTGATCCTCCAGATCCACTCAGAAGCCGACAATGGAAACTGTTGATTGGATGAACTATCTATCAATCAAACTCTTACTGAAGCAAGTTAGTCCTTCAGTCGCCTTCTCTGCCCGTCTTTCGATGAAGCAATATTCTCTATTACTGATGCTGTTGCAGCAGCTTCGCCAACTTCTTTAAAGAATCTGCCGTGCAGGTAAATGCAGGTCTGCCTTGTCTCTATGTAATGGAGTAGTGCAGGGATGACGTGTTTTTCTAGGCCAACCTCAGAAGTTAGCATCGCACTGGTTCCCTCGACAATTTGGATTTTGGATTATTGCGGAAAAATAAGCTCTGTGACAAACACAAGTTTACGATGCTGCAGAAGTAAAAAGCTAACGTCGGGCTACAAACGAGCCACGCCGCAGTCACATGAGCGTGAGTATACACAACGAGGCTGGAAAGGCGGGCTCGTCTGCGCGATGGCGTTTAGTGGTCCCATTGAGCCACTTGTTAGCAACCTGCCTTTTTGAAGACACCACTCTATATGCAACGCTAAGATTCTTCTGCAAATTTCCTACTGGAACCATACCGTGACAACCTGGGTCATTTAAATAACATTTCTGGTCCGCTGTGAGTCAGCATCTGAGTCATTTCTGCACTTTTTTTTTTTTTGGCGAGGTTCCTTTCTCCTGTTGCTCTTCTGTCTAGCGGCTATAATTAGTGAGAGCTTAGAGATTACATTGTTGCTGCAAATTTGGGATCCAGCCACGTAGGTTTAAGCAAAACACAGGCTCTGTGACTGTCAACGAATTTGCGACGTAAAACAGTCAGGAGGAGGAGAGAATGACTATTTATTTGTGAAGAAAGCACCATCTCATGGCGACACCATTTCATAAGCTCCACCTTTTTGTAAACAAATAGTACATGAACTTTTGTGGGTGTTTGTCTTCACCGTTAACAGAAAAACAGAGAAGAAAAGAACATCCAAACGTGATGACTTATGAGACATTAGTCACTTAACTTCATGTGGTACACCTATGCAGCACTCTCTTTGTTAGAATCCACTTGGTTGTTCACTGTATATGGCTTAAATGAGAAACGTATTGGTTCACTTTAAGCCCGCTGGCAGGTGAAGCTGGCCTCGTATAATCCCAAATAATGTCTAAATGTATTTTCAGTTTTGGTCCTGGTTCAGTATAGAGCCTAGAAAGCTGGAAGGTTTGTTATTATTTTTTCCGGAGTGGAGTGCTGGGTTTGGTAAAGCACTCTCTGTGTAATCACTTTAAAGCCCTGGAACACTGTGACGAATGGGTGGATGAGTCACATTTTAACAGCAATGGAAGAGGAAATTATGCGACTCTTTGAAAATCTCGCTCTGTACTCCCTGGGCTTCCTTCAGATTAGATAAACAGTTCTGTTTAATGAAATGAAATATTTTCAAATAATTGGCTGTCAGTGTGCATGTACCTGCAGCCCTTTATGGCGAGGTATTTCTCATCTCTTTAACTTCCCCTGCTGCCATTATGGTATGAAATGTTTCACATATAAAAAAAAATAACAGAACCTGTTTAAATGTGATGTACTGCTTTAAAGTTGAACAATTTTCCCAACTGATATATCTCAACTACTAGCCTATTCATATTGGAATATGAAATGTGCTGATATTCATGGTCCCAAGAGGATGAATCCTCATGACCTTTTCTTCTAGCGCCACCAGGAGGCTGACATTAGTGGTTTTAAAGTCCAACTGAACTGATTGCATTTAGTCAGCCCCTTTTTAGCATTATGTCAGTGTTGTTTTTATTTATACTAGTTTTTAAAGTATTAAAAGGAAGTAGAAAAAAAAAATGAGTGATTGACAGCAAGGCAACGGGAGAGAAAGTAAATAAACTTTGGCAGACAGCAATAGCATTAGCATTGGCATTAAGGAAGGAGCACAGTGGCCCCCAAACAAACCAAATATAACATATGCAGCTGCATACAGAAGTTAGCAGTGCACTTTTCATGTCCAATTTTTTGACAAATACCTGCAAATTAATGCCATTTCCATCAGCTTTTGTCTTTTACTGGTTGTGTCTAATTAGCAAATCTTAGCTTGCTAACAGGCCAAACTAGTTTGGCTATCATGGCAAGCTATACTTGCTAAACATTAGCATGTTAGCTTTGACACTGGAAGCCTGTTGGCTTTGGATGGCGTTAGCATATAGCAATGGCTAACTTATAACTGCAAAGCTAGCAGTAGGAGGAAGCGACTTGTAACAATGTGTGAACACAGGTGGAATAAAGGGAGGTTCTTCTGTTCTCCTCAACATTGCATGAATGCAGCATTAGAACAGCCTCAGAGCTACAGTTTGATAAAATAGGTTTGTTTGAGCGGTGAAGCCACCATTGATGCACCGCTGGTGACAAACTGTTGACAACATCTCAGATAACAGCTTATCTGAGATGTGCGTATGTCTGGCTTCTAACAGTAAGACTACGCCAACACTTAATCCAGCTAATTGCGTTATCGAAAGCAATGCAGCGTCGGAACAATTCATTTGAACTGCAGGCTGTGTTTCAAATCTTTTTTTGTCTCTAAAACTCTAGTCTGCCAATTCTAATATGGAGACATACTTTTTTTTTTTTTTCCTCTAACATTTTGTGAGTCACAGATGCCACAAAGTTGGCCGGCGCGCTGCCTTAGATTACTTACAGAAGCGAGTACATCCGCGGTTTTCCATGTCACCTGAATGAATTATCAGATGTTTCCAGTGTCACACTACTTTGTTAACCTTTACGCCCGCTTATTCAGCTCTGCTCCCTGCCAGCAGAGTGCGGAGGAGAGAGGAAACACACTCCAGGTGTTTAGAAATGAGGTGTGTGTGTGTGTGCGTGTGCGCGCGTGTGTGTGTGTGTGTGTGCAGGTAGATGAGGCTGAGCTGGCCGCTTTAATCACCCCGTTCTCCTTTCCCTCCTTCCCTCTGGCCCTCCACTCATCTCATTACAGACCAGAGAGGGTGAAGAGTGAGACCTGCATAGACCTCGGCATTAATTATTGAACCCTATCTTCTTTTACTCCAGCTCCTCCTCCGCAGTCTCTGATAACCTTAACTCCCAGCCATTATGCAACGTGGTAGGTATAGTGCTGACATCCAGAGAGAGAGAGAGAGAGAGAGAGAGAGAGAGAGAGAGAGAGAGAGAGAGAGAGAGAGAGAGAGAGAGAGAGAGAGAGAGAGAGAGAGAGAGAGAGAGAGAGAGAGAGACGTCGGGGATTTAACCATTGAGAGGCCGCGCCGCACGTGACATGTTTGCCAACACAAGCAGATTTCTCCTTCTTTTTAATTGGGTTTTAATTATGCCTCGTCGCTCCAGTTGAGCTCCGGCGCTAATTATTCCACTCTGGTTTAAATCGGTGTTGTTGTGGCGAAGAAGAAGCAAACGATTATCAAAGCTGACATTTGACTCCATGCGTTGTCTTTGTCGTGTCGGCCGAGTTCCGCTCCGCTCGCTCCCTCCTGCCATGCCCGCTCAATTGGAACCACTCAGTTGGAGGCCGGCAAATGGAGGTTGATGAGATCAGCGTGGCCAAGGCGTTCGGACAACTTGAGGGCGACCTGACTGTGATGCTGAAAATCTAACCGTTATCTCCTTCTGTCCCCCGTCCCTGTCTTTTTGCTTTGTGTGTGTGTGTGTGTGTGTGTGTGTGTGTGTGTGTTCATGTGTGTGCGTGTGTGTGTGTGTGTGTTTGTGTGTGTGTGTGCGTGTGTGTGTGTGCGTGCTTCCTGCAGGTTTGAAAAGTCAACATCAAACCTCGACCCCCCCAAAGCCTCCGGGCAGGAGAAAGAAGACGCTGCCAAGATGTTCAGCACCAAAAGGTCAGCACAATGTCACTTTTGATCTATTCTTATCCACTCCAAAAAAAAAAAAAAAAAAAGAAGCCCGGCAGAAATCTCAGGGAATTTAAAAATGGCTTCTGCTGATAATGGCTGACATTTCTGTTCAGCTATGTCCCATTGATGACTTTGGATTCGAAAAGACATTGATGTGAAGAAAGGTGATGGTTGATTTCAGGTCACAACAAAAAAATCATTCCATTTTGTTTAGTGTAAGATGTGGGAGTTATTCTCTGTTGATATTTTCAGCTACCACATTTCTAAATGGCGCACAGAGAAGTTTAAATACTTTCTCTCACAGTCTTTTGTAGGACGTTTGGGAAACCCGGTTCTCAGTCTTTCCCTGCTTGTGTGTACATTCTGTATTTTTAATGGGACTGGCGGTAGCGTACGTCTGCATACATCATTCATCACTTGACTGGTCACGTTGCTTAGCCGGTGTGTGTACGGTGGGTTAGGTGGATCAAAACAAAGTGCGTTTGGTTGTTTCTGTGTGTGTGTGTGTGTGTGTGTGTGTGTGTGTGTGATATCATGGTACTGTGGGTGAGAAGATGATTAAACCAAGCCAGCTCTCCATCTTCAGGGAGCTGTGTCAGCACAGGCGATGACACGAATATGCTCAAAATGACTATAATAGGCTGCCATCTTGAAATTCAAAGACTCCAAAAGCTCATTCACAGTTTCTGCTGAATGCGACATAAAGCAGGTTTTTTTTGTTGTTGTCGTCCCCCCCCTCCCCCCCCCCCCAAACTGCTGAACGAAACATAAAGCGGGTGAGGAAATCTGTGTATCTGTCAGGGATCGCTATGTGCTGCAGTCGCTTTATTATCTGTGGGTTTTTAAAATTGGCTCTACTCTTGGGCTCCCTCCAGTCACCTCAAACCACACTCTCATACGACGCGAGACCCAAATTAAAAGCCTTTCATTAAAATGTAATCAGTCAAATGTCTGAGCAGAGCAGCCTAGTTTTGATTTGAATGGAATGGAAGTGTGTGTGTGATAATGAATCCAAAGCGTTGGCACATCTTTGTGCGTCTCACTTTTTCTGCTTAGTGCTCTCTCCTCCGCTGAGCCGCCTCACCATAATGGATAAACGGAGAGCGTGCGCATCCACAGCGTGATTGTTTGTGTGTGCGCGCGCTCATTAAAATGGAACTGGAGCGCCGTTAATCTGCGTCTTTCATTCTGCATGAGAACATTTATGAAGTGACGCACCATATCTTTGATTTGGGTTGCAAATTGAAGCTCTTTCTTGTCGGAGCCGCTTCTGCCTGCGAGCATTAATCTGTGATTTGTAACTTTTTTTTTTTTTTTTTTTTTTTTTTTCTTTTTTTTTTAGACAGATGTCTTAAATGTTAGTTTGTTTCTTCGTGGTGGGGGTTGATATTTAATATGTTTTGCCTCGTCGGTAACGAGCTGCGGTTTTATACGATTTAAGAGTTTTTATAAGTCGAATTACGGCAACCTGTACAGCTGTGTCAGTCCATTTTTCATGGATGTAGCTACTGTAGATGGTCATGTAGGAAAATGACGTCCCCCAATCACCGCACCTATCTGGACAACTCAAGAGAGCTCTCATCCCTCCCTACCACAACTAACAGTCACTGAACTGCTCTGTTTAGTAATACAAGCGGTTGCAAACTCCCAGTTAAGCCACATTATCAAAACCTCCTAATGAAAATGAATGCTCCTCAACTGTCAGTTATGATCATCCACTGCACTGTCAAATGCCATGTGCACCATTTTCATCATTACACCACATTTTTTCCAATGGACAGATTGTGTAACAATATCAACATTTGCCTTCATTTTCTCTTCCCAAAAGTTAAAACCGTGGGATGTTTACAACCGCCGAAGTTCCAAAAAGTTGACGCATTGTAAATAAACAAGTTATTCCCTTCACACTGCTGACTGGAGGCACTTTTGGAGCAGCTCCTTCACAGGTCTTTCAAGGTTTGTTCAATGCCTATTTTTTGCTGTTTCTCCCCGCCAAAAGGTTTCATACATGGCTCCTGGCTTCTTATTTTGTGGACCGGTGTGGGAGGATAAGACCTACAGGAATGTTGTCACCATGTTGTTGACTCCTGACTTGTGACTACGTGCCATCTAAATGGATAGCAGTGACTGCACTGCTTGGTGGTTCATGTTCTGTGACACTGCTTGTTCAGCTTCCACCTGCACTGGTGCGGATGTCGTGTAACTCCACCACGCGACACAGCCTCACTTTGACCCCAGGCTTCCAGTTGAAGTCACTCGGCGCTATCTTCCCCGGCTGTGGAGGTGTTCGCTCAGATGGCTGTCGCAGAAAGTAATTTGGTTTCCGCCCGTGGTTGTCAGCCGTACGGGGTCATCAATACAAAGTAGTTCCTCCCAGCTGTTTTTTTTTTTTTTTTTTTGGAAACTTACCGGGACAGGAACAGGAAATAACTGTCGCGCCGGCAGCGGCTCAGACGGAGATCACGGCGCGAAGGTGTCACAACCGTAACCAGTAATTGCTTTCAGTGGGAGCTGTAATGAAATTACCACAATATGAGTTGGACCCATTAGCGGTCGAATGGTGGACCTGACCTCGCCCAAATCTCTCCACAGCTTTACTCACATTTAATCTGACGGAGTTAATATATAATGTAGCCTGGCTGGGATGCGGGATGCCCCATTTATAGTGACGCACTGTGGAAAGGTGCCTTCCTGTGGCTGCTGATTCTCCCTCCGCTTCAGTGGATGACTCATCACAAACGATCCAAAACAGTAAAGAAAGTAAACACCTGTATCCCTGCCTGCACCTCTGCCCTCCTCTTTAAAGCCATCAATATGTCACATATTCATTATTGTATTGAAGCTTCTGGTGGCAAGCAAGTAATTACAGTCTAAACGAAATATCAGATCCGACATTGACCCCCCACGTCTCCTGACCTTCATAAGGAGTAATTGGATATCTGACTGTCTGTAGCTCTGAGCTGGTGATCGACATCAATGGGCCTTGCACTTGATTACTTATGCATGCAGGGGGGAAGAGAATGGTGTCGGGGGGGGGGGGGCAGTGCATGCTGGGATGTGTTAACCCCCTGCGAGGGGCCTGCTGATCCAATCATGATGAACAGGCTGTCACCCTGACGCCGCTCGCCGACTCTCCTTGGGCCCACCTTGAAGGGCTTTGCGACAGCGTCGCCGCGACTCATTCAAAGATATGAACTCGCTCGCACTTTGAGGACTCGGTAATGTAATAAACATTAGGTTGGGCTCGACATGATTGATTTTAGTTGAATACCAAGCAAGTTTCTGCATTCGATTATGGTGTATACTTAGCCACAGATGGTAGTTTGTGAGCGGCTGACAGATGTCCATTATAATAACATGACACCTCAAAAGCCCCGGTCAGCATTTTGACCATCTTTTCTACAGCAGTGCACAAGGTACTAATAAACAGTAGCAACAGTACTTCCAATTTGTGCTACAGTACCACAGAGTACTCCCCAAAGTAGTGGACGGGATCTGGGAAAGCGGTACAAAGAACACAGTAGTCCGATAACGATATACATTTCATACAAACCTGTAGATTAGCCAGACTTTATGTCGAAAGAGAAAACAAAACTGTCCATTTAAAAACATCAATTCCTTATTCAACTTTCTACTATTTTTCCACTTATTATCCAACGTATGAAATCACTTCCAATTTGACATAATGCTCCATATTTACTGTCCGCCATTTTATTTGAATGTCTGAAATATTTGCTGTGAAATCTATGCACCACGTAGTGCCTTCAAACGTTTGTACAGTGAAACAAAAAAGTAGTACCTGTTGCGTAGACTTCCTGCTAACGTCACAATGACGTATGTCACATGACGCAAAACGACGACGAGTGTCCAAAATCGCACTTTACTGCTGACTATAGACTTCTTTATTGCCATCCTAAGTTTACTTCCTGTCAGCTACTGCATTACCAAACAGAGGGGCCCATTTAGAACGTTTATGTTGTCAAGTTTGAAAAGGTCTTCAGAGTAAACTAATGAGTGACTGGAGGTAATAGTGAGCGAAGGAGTGACACAGCACAACACAATGCACTGCAGCTCCAAGACGTGTGGTCTTTTGTGTAAGCAAGAGCGAAAGAGGAAGAACTAATTAGACCTCTCTTTGAGTATCACCATCTTCACCAACATGCAAAAACACTTGAATACAAAAGAGCCATTCTGTTGGACAAAGACAGTGAGAGATGTAGGAAATCATGCAGTGAAGTACAAGTTGATGAGGGGGGGGGGGGGTCTGTTATAAAGAACATCATAAATGCGAGCGGGCCTTTAGATGGGCTCTGTGTGTGCTGCTGAAGCCTCTTTCCCGGGCGCGAGGCGACTATTGGACCCAGCAAAAACAATGTGGATCTAATCAGTCTCCCGGCTAGAGATGTCCAAGCCGGTCTGTACCTCCACCGCTTAGTCCATCGACGCAGACGTCAGCAGCTTCTTCATCAGGCAGACTTGGATGCAGCAGGTCCTGGACATGGGCAGTGACAGCATCAGTAATGGAGCCGGAGGACCGCTAAAAATCTGCAGGAAGGCGATGAGGAGAGGGCTTTCTGCTGACTCTGGAAAGAGGGAGGTATCAAATGTCAAGGGACGCATTAATCCCACTGTTTCTTTCATGGGCCTAAGCAGAGTAAGACTGGGTTAATAAGCAGGAAAAGGTTTTGCACGTGTCAGTGTTTGTGCACCGCATTTATATTTATATATGCTCTCGGTAAAGCCAGATGTCGTCGAAATCCCATCATCTTGTCATTGAATGTTGACATCAAATGTGTTGATTTATCCGCTCTCACTGCATGTTGTTCAGTCTAACTTCTCTTATTGATCGAGGGCCAGTCGACTCAACCGCTCTATTGATTTTGCGCGCTATTTAAAGGAGATTTTGGTGATTTTTGTGGGTCGATAATCAGTGGCCAGAGATAAGATCCCAGCTCCCCGCTGTGCGCTATGACATGCAGATCACCGGTCGAGCATTACAGCCGCCGCACTGAACGCCGTCGCAGTCGGTCGGTTTTGTTCACAAGGTTAAGACTGTTGTTGTATTTGTGGACGGATGAGGCAAGTCTACAGCTTACTGCAGGTTGTTTGTGGCAGAATTTAAGCCCTAGCCTCGTGTGCTACTTTCTCTCCTCTAATCGCCAGTGGGATAAACACCACTACCATGACAACGGATGTATGTTTTGACTGTCTGAAACACATGGCCTTGGTATTGAGTGCACTCCGGCAACTTTGGCGAGGGATGTTGACCCTGGTCCTCTTTCTGTTCTGATGAAAATGATTGCGAAAGAGCAACCTTGGCATTTTTCACTCTGTAGTGTTGGGAACTGGCGACCTTCTTGTTAGTGTACCCGACCAATATGTGTTGTGTTTTCATCGGTTGTGTTGGTTGTGTTGCTTGTGTTGTGTTGGGGGGGGGGGGGGGGGGGACGACAACAACGGACAACAGAAAGAGCCCTCGACCCCTCTCAAACCTGAGTAGACACTGGACTTAAAGCATTTAGTAATGCAAATTTTGCTTCACAAGAAGGTGACCTTTTATATTTTTGCACGACCATAGCTTGCTGTAAATGTCATTCATTGCCAATTTGAATAAGGTTAAAGCAAAACTGAAAATCTTTAGCTATCAATGTAGTATCACAGTCCTACAACATTGTCAGACTGTTAAAAAAAGTTTTTAAAAAAACCCTTATGCCTACATTACCCATAATGCAACATAATCACCGACAGTTCGGTTGGAGATTTGGCCGCGTTATGCTAGCAGTGACCGATTTTGCTGCTTATTTTTGAAGAATGAAGGCTTTTTTGAACTAGCATAACACGCTAAAAATGATACATTAGCAATATTAGCGTTCATTGGAAGTCGTGTTTCTTGCCACCAGAGGCCTCTTAAGCAGCTTAACAGCTAGTTAACTTTGATGTTAAGTGCTTGGCAGCTAGCAGAGCGGCGTTTAGCAGAGCTTGTTCTCCCAGTAGAAACCGCTGAAATGGTTGATAAGAGTTTTTGGGTCTGACAGCCATAATGATAAGCTAAAAGATGCTAAACTGGTAGAGCTGAGGTGTTTGGTAATTCTGCGAGGGTTTGACACGAGTAACGCCTTTTTATATTACACATAGTGATTTGATCTGTTAAGATATTTATTAGTACAACTTTAAACATCAGCTAAGCATTTGTATTTCATGTCTGTGATCCTGTATGTGTGCGTTCCATCGAGTCTAGAAATGTCATGTCGAGGCCCCTGAGATTCAACAAGTCACTGCTCTTGTTTTACAGCTTTCTGTTGAGTTGAGAAGAACTGGGGTAACATGTTGGTAATGCAGGGCGTGTATAACCAGGATGAATCCAGTTGATATTTACTGCATCTGTATTGTCGGGGTCTGTTCCCAGTACACGCAGCACATATTTGTATCTATTCATAACATATACCCAGCATTCTCTGCCACTACACTCAAAGTGAGTGGTGGTGGGGGGGGGGGCAGGGTGTAGCTCCACCCAGAGGATCCATCTCACCTCGTAAACCACGACATCAATGTAACGGAAACAATAAAAAAATAGCGTAAAGGTCGAGATGTAACACGCATGTTTCCCCCTCAGTTTCCCACCCTCTCACTTGTCACTCATTCTGATGAGCTGTCTGCTACAACCTAAAGGTGTCCACCTCTAACCGGAGGCCGTCAATCTGCAAGAAAAACCAACGGCAGAAATGGTCATGTGGTTTTGAACAAGTCGTGTCCACTGCTCACGTGTTTCTCGCTCTTACTCCTGTTGTTGCTGTGACCTTTCTGTGCATTAGAGCGACACGACAACCGCAGAAGGGTTTAAGGAGATAAACATGTGACTTATAATATAGAGCAGATGGCAATCATTTCTTGTTTTAATGTGTGAATTGGTGCATGTTGTAGTATTACATTTGTATTTGTTTTATGGTGGCAGTTCCACTGAAGCGCCTCATTGAGAGTGCGTTGCGGGTGCAGAACGAATCGACAGCTATACGTGTCCTCGGGAGCCTCAATTATGTGAGTGCGATGTATTGCCTCACATAGGAGATCAATGCACAGAGGTTGAATGTCACCCGGTGAAATTGGTGAAAGTGAGCCCTGCAGGCCACGGGCACCAGCTAATGAAATTTTGATGCAGCTTTATTTAGAGCTATATTTTACAGGATTACGTTCCAGGCTCCGTTTCCAACTTCAAAGGCGAGCTCTCACCACAGCTGGGGGTAGCGAGCCGAGCCGCTCCCCTCAATAGCAAGGTTCCTAACCGGTTTGTGCTTTTTTATTTTTTTATTTATTTTTTATCCCCCACCCTTTCTTCCATCATTCAAAAGGCTCCCAAGTGATCAGTTCTAATCTGACTCTTTATTTTCATCCTTCTTCCACTTCGCTCGGTTAATCCACGAAGGGAGATATGCCGCGGGTTTGTGTGTGGCTCTCTCGATTTAGATTAGATTAGTGCTTTCATCACTTGTGGCCAGATGAGAGAGAGAGTTACGGGGGGGGGGGGGGCGTTATAGAACTGCCAGCTCTCTCCATTAAAATGGTTCTGGACTGGTGACAGCTTAGCCCCAGAATAAACACTATTTCTGCAGCACAGACGCATTCATATCCCTCAGCTGATGTGGAGGCACGTCAGTGGTCGCATCTGTCGGTTGTCACAATGTGCCGAGTGCATTTAATGGGGCCAACTAATAGTCTCAAGATCACAATCTTGTGCGATCTATTTTGTGTTACCTTCCTGCTGGGAGATGCATCGCATCAAACTAAGCGCTCCCAATTTCTCGCTCTAAGCTGCATCGACGAAATGACAAGTGTGTGTTACTCTCTGCGATGTGCATGGGAAAGGGGGGGGGGGCATTGATGGAAGTAAATCTAACGTGTGAGAGACAAGTTAGTAAAATTATTTATTATGCCAATGGAACATCTGTGTCCACTCCTTTCTAAACATTCAAACAGTACTTTAACATGAGAAAGTGGGCACTTAATAATGAACAGCAGGTTTGTTTAAAACAATTTTTTTCTTAAATAAAACTAACATTTATAAATCCTGTTTTTTTTGTGAGTTGATACAAAAGTAACTGACTGTGTTAAATGGGCCTATGATATTGTCTCATATCGATCGCAGGCCCCCGGTTTGAATAAAATTGGAAATGTTTAATGGCAGACTTTGTGATATCTGCAAATATCGTGGTGTTGTCCAAATAATCGATATATTCTTGTGTCGCGGTGAAGCTTGTGGTTTACATCCCCATGCGTTGTCATGTTCAGTCTAACTGGAGCAGGCTTCTACAGGCTTGAGTTTGGAGCTGGAATAAACGGTTTGCATGGCAAAAGCCCTTCAGACAAGGCCTCGGTGTTTTCGGGCTGTTGTATTACATTTTTTATTACAATGCACACAGTAACATTTAAATAAAATAAAAAACAAGCAGATAACAGACTTCATTGTTCTTTCAGTATTTTTGCTTGAAAAAATATAACTCCATAAAGCATAAACCCCAAGTGTGTAGCACTCCTACTGCTGGTATATGGTAAATATGCATGTTACGGTCAATCTTCCCCTTTGGCCTCCCACAGTACCTCCTCATCTCCTTCCCTCTCTCGGTTCCTCTCCCTTTCTCCTCATCCTCCTGCTGGATGGAGGGTGTGCAGCTGGTGCCCCAGGAGACCGCTGACCTGTGGTGAACACTGAAGAAGAGTCAAATTAACGCTTTATTTCATTACTCGCATTTAAACACCAGCAGCGGCAGCGCTTCTCAATGTCATCCAGAGGGTAAACGCTGCTCAACCAGAGGGAGGGATGGGGGGGGGGAACGACAACAACAACAACAACAACAACAACAACAACATCAGCAGCAGCACATCACAAACACAGGAAGATCTCCACTACTGGAAGCAAAGCCGGTGTTTATTTTAATATCTCTGTGTATCTTAGACCACAGCAGTTATTTGTAATGCCGACAGGATCTCTCTCTTCCTCTCTTTGTCTCTGGGGGTTCAGCTTTACGCCATGCAAACAGATTGGGCCAGCGGTAGCCGGAGAGGGAGGGAGCACCTCGGGGTGGTTGGATGTGTTTGTTAAAGCATGCTAATTCACTGTGGGGGAACGCCAGAGGAAAACAGAACACCCATTTCAAAGATAGTCTGCATCTGTAGCTGTGCAGTCTTTCTATGTCTGGGCTTTTATCCTTGTGGCTCTGAGTATTCCATATCTTAGAACAGATTAGGGAAAGAAAAAAAATAAATATATATAGACAAAAAAATAACAAGTTAAGACAAAAAGTGCTTCAAACAGCCAGCAATTAGGAGTCAGATATGCAGCTTGTATGGCTATCTCCCCACTGCCATTGCATCTAACTCAATTTGCTGACTGCTGTGACATTTTTGTGATCATGGAAAAGTGCACTGGCTGAATTTAGAATTTATTGTCGCCGAGGGCCCCTGCTTCGTTGATGGATGCGCTCTGAGCTCATCCTTATCTGGCAGGAAGCATTAAAACATGAAGCGTACCGTTTGTTTTTCTGCTTTCTTTTTTTTTTTTTTTTTTTTTCCCGAAAGTGGCCGAGCCACAATGGCATCTAAGGACAGCAACGCTGGGGTCAGGGCGGCCAAAGTTAAAGGGATTCTGAGGGAGGGACTTCATGGCGGTCACTGGAGGACGGAGCAGAATGTGAAACTAATGTATGAATCGTCTTTTGATGAGAAATCACGCATAAAATGCGTTAAAATCTGTCATTAAGGATCATTAAAGATTCAATTTTCAACGTTTTAACCAAAATATTCATTTGAAACTAGTTTGAAAGATGAAGTTAACTTGCTTGTGAGACCGTTAAGCCTGTTAACAATGGTTATCCCAAAAGAGTCCATCAAGACAATGGCTGAGAATTAAAGATTTAGCACACATCTGTGTACGTGCGTGTCGTAAATAATGAACTAATCATTCAGTGTACTGAAGTATGTTGCTTTTGGATCATCAAATGTTCTGAGCAGGTTGCAGGTTGCAGAGGCCCATAGTAACACGATAGTCGGTCATACGATCAGCCACTTCGCTGTGATTGGATGAACAGCAAAGTGGCTGATCATATGACCGACCATCGTTGCGGTTACCAGCAGACCTTGTCGTGGGCTTGACTTTACAGGTCTGTGTAATGAATGAGGAGGTGATGCAGTGGTCTCCGAGCGCTATTAAAAGCTAAAAGCCACACGCTCTTTCTTCATTGAGAGGTAATCCAATGTGACGTTGACTCTGATTTATGACTTTTCAACAGATGGCTTAGTAAATTCTCAATGTCGTTACTGCCGCTCATATCTTAGGACACTAAAACCGATCCTATGCATTAAGGACGAACCGGTGATGAATCTCGATCCCGCACAAGACGAACCAAGATCGGTAGAAAATGAAGTAAAATGAAGCGCAGACGTGAAGCATGACACCCTGCGGCCATGACGGCTACTTGTGGCTCTTAAGCTGATTGCAAAACAGCAGTCAGAGTTTGACGTGCAGCGGATGAGTTGTGGAGGAAAATCGGAGCACTGAGACATTTTTGTGGTGAGCGTGGGTATTATGACTGCTCGACTAAAGTAGTGCAACTAGAGTGGCCTGGAAGGCTTTTGAGATCATGTGCTCAGGTTTGGCGAAATTGGCCTCTGCTATCCAGAGAGAGAGAATGTAAGTGAGGGATTCTGGTTATTTTTGTTAAAGGAAAGCACAGTTAAAAAACATACTGAGTCTAATGGGACACTTAAATTACAACTTTATAAGAACACGGACACCTGCTACAATGTGTTCGCACAAAGGTTCTTCTAAAGTAATAGTTCTAATTTGGGAAATTTGCTTGTTTACTTTGTTGCTGAGAGTAAGTTATATGAAGAGGGAAACCACTCTCAGGTCGAATCCAGCCGCTTAGCTTAGCTTAGCTTAGCACAAAGACTGGAAACGGGAGCAAACGGCTAGCTTGGCCCCGTCACTGCGGGGTCCTCCAGAAGTAGCCCTCTGTAAAACCACAAAATGCTGTTTTTGCCTTTTTTAGTTTTTGTAAAATCTAGCATTTTAATTAGTGAGCTTTAGAAGTGCCGGTAGCCGGATTTGGTCACCTTTGGGCAGAGCAAGGCTAGCTTTTTTTCTACTTGTTTACAGTTTCTGTGATAAGCTAAGCTAACTGGCTACCTTCAAACCTTAGTATTATCAAACACAGCTTCGAGGATGCGGTCAATTTTGAGAACCTCCACCACATTCAGCAGAGGGACAGTCAGCTAATCGGAGACCTGCAGACCAGAGGTTTTAATTCCCCTGCTGTTTGATTCATGCACTCTAGAAAAACCGCGTGGTTATGAAATCATTTTTGCCCCAGAAACTCACTCACACATGCGTACATACACATTATTTTTAAGTTCCACTGGAGCATCTCTAAATTATTTCTGACAAATGCGCCCAGCGATACAGACCAGAGGCATCTCAAAATAAACTGCCCTTTTCCCTCCGTCTCCTCCTGACTGCTGCTGAACTCAAATCCCCCCCCCCCCCCCCCCCCCCCCTCCTGAGCGCTGTTGCCTAAGGTTGGGCCTGTGACTCATCATAAAAGGAGTGAGCTAGGTAATGTGGTGGCGCCCTGAACGCTACGCACATGGCATACAAAGACAGAACTACTATATTGGAGCGACGAACAGAGTTCAATAACTGAGTGCTCTGTGGACGTTGTGCGAATGCTCAAGAGGTGAGCCTGCTGCACAGCAGAGTGAGGCAGTGCGCTGGAGGGGGATTAGGAATAGATGATGTAAGGGATGGAAGAGAAAATATACAAAGCTAAAACACAAAGAGAGCTACAGCTCAGGGCTGGTTTATTATCGTTTCCCGTTGCACTGAAGGACACCATAAGCATTCTGATGACTTCCAGAGTCGGACAATAACTGTCAATTATTTTTTACATTTCGGTTCATCATTTCCCCTTCATAATGCAAAGGTTAACCACCCATGTGTCAAGCTAATTAATTATAACTAAGTAATTAATAATGAATAAATGGTGAATGTACTCGTTTGTTAATATTAAATTAAAGTAGAATATATATATCTATCTATCTATCTATCTATATATATATCTATATATATATCTATATATATTTATCTATATCTATATATATATCTATATATATATATATATATATATATATAAAGTATGAAATAAGAAAAACAACTGCTTGGATATATTATAGAAAACCGCTTCCATTTTTGAAATTATATTTATGAAGCAATATTGCTCTGCCAATTTATATTAATAGGAATGAATTAAAATAAATTATTTTTAGTTTCCTTTAACATCAGTAATTCTAAACTGTCTCACTAGCATCTCCTCCGACTGCGCCACTAGTTTGATCGTTTTAATTTGGATAGTTGTCATGTTATACAGTGCACACTATACTGTAAATTAGCGTGAAATACCGTTTTAATAAATCCTGTTACAGGAGAGGTGCCCCTGCATTTCCCAGTTGTCAACGCAAATCATCATATCGGCAAGTGGCACTGCTGGGAAATGGAAGCTATTTGCAGGCTCTATATCTGTCAGAACAGTATCGGAGCGAGGAACACTTGACTTCCATCAAACACCAACTGGTTATGAACAAATTCCCGGCTCCGCTGTACGCGCTTTGTGAATTGCACGTTGTTCTCCTGTGCATTCGTCTAAGACTTCATAAAATAAATCAGCTCCAATGAGGCGCAAAGCTCTTCTCTCCAGTTTCACAAATTCTGGCTTTGTAATGGCGCCATCTTTTAACCTCCACAGTGCTGCTCCGTCCATATCTGGCTATTACAGTCATGTGCATTGTACGGTGGTGTATGTATACGTGTGTGTCTGATCCCCATCCCGGCAAGTGCTAACTCATAAATCTATTTGTAATCAAACGTAATTCAATCTCCTGACCTGTGAGCTATGAGCTCTCTGCAGTCTGATTGCAGCTTGTGATGTGTTTACAGACTTACGGTGCTGATTAAGTGTGGGGAAGGTTGTTCTCCACCAGCCACAGCTAAATTAAAATGGGGAGGTGAGATAGGGCCTGTCATCACCAGCTTTAGCACTACACACACACACACACACACACACACACACACACACACACACACACACACACACACACACAGGAGGATATGTGCCACAGAGTCGGCAGCAGCTGCTTGCACACCATACAGTCAATTAGCACTACTACTTTGAAATAGCTGAAATGGAAGAAATACCCAGGTTTTCCCCATCAGTTATGGAAAATCTGAACAGTGATCTTACGACATAGAGCAGTTTACAATTGACCGTTCGCTAAACAACTCTCTCTTTCCAATCATAGATGAGCAAGTGCAACTAGACAGATCTGTCGAGCTTTAGATATCGCCACATGTAGCATTGAGCTGTCGTAAGAGCGGCACAACAGACATCTAGAGGAGGTTTTTTTTCTCGTGGTTGGGGCTATGAAAAAGACAAGATCATTTAAGAGCTATTTACATGGTCGGAGTCAGCCGGAAACATTCAAGACTCAGCCAAAGACCACCTCATGAAGCTAATGCTAGCTTAATAAGCTAGCTACAGGAGCTGTCACCAGCTAAATTTGCTATTGGCGGTTGTTATTTCAACAAAAAATTTGACGCTTGGGAAATGAGAAGCCGGCTTTTGTCGTCCTCTCTCTGAACTTTTGAAATGTTGCAAAAAAGAGCTGCTAGCCGTCATGACGTCACCCGCTGACGCCTCGAGTTTTTTGGCCGTCGCCATCTGGGCTTTTTGCAACCAGAAGTGAGATGAGAGGGTGGAGATAATGGCAACCAAACGCTGAGTAAGACATTTTAGATGACCAAAAACGCTTACAATTAACATTCTTGAAATGCAACCGCACTGTGAAAGGGTTAAAGTTGTAAGATGTAAACACGGATAAACAACTAGTCCGGACAACGCACACAACACAAGGTAGCCCCGCCCTAAAACAAACTCCGCTTTATGCTCTATAAATGGGCCATAATTTACTAAATGAACATCATGCTGTATTGAAGAAGACTTGAAACTAGAGATTGAGACCATAAACTCATGTTTACAATGTTTACTGAGGTAATAAATCAAGTGAGAAGTAGAGTCATTTTCTCATAGACTTTCATTCAATCTGACTTCTTTTTGCAACTGGAGTCGCCGCCCCCTGATGGCCATTAGAGAGAATGCAAGTTCAAAGAACTTCCACTTCAGCTTTGCTTTTCAGATGCGGAGGTTGCAGCCTGTGACATACAATATCTTGCCAGAAAAAGAATAAAGAACTCTATATTTTGCTCAACAGCTCACCTTGAGCAAAATATTCACCAACCGAATCAGAAACGCTTCAGTTCTTTCTGATTATAGGAGGTTATCAGACGGACACGAGCATGCTGGCATCATATATTTTCATTTTCACTCTACCTGGCTTGTGAAATTGAGACATCCATATTTGATGTCCGTCCTGTGTTTCTCTGAGAACATCCTCTCTCCCAGAGAGCCGTCTCTGCTGCCCTGCCATTAGAAATCACCCGTCACCTGATACGGTCTCCACGTGGCAACGAGGAAAACACAAAAACATGAATCTCATTTACGGACCGTGCGGAGCAATGACTGGGTGGCTAGCAGCAGTTAAGTCAGGAATTAAATTGTCTACGTGGCGGCGTCTCTTCACAATTCATTCTGCCCGATAGCCTGCAGAGGCTCACGCAGTCGTTGTCTGCATAAATGGAGCATCGCCTGCTAATGTTGACATCTGACAGGTTAACAGCGAGTGGGATTCAGCGCTGTGTCGGCATGAACGTTCAATTATAGGGACCGTGATACCGCTTCCTTTTTCCTTTTTAAAATACCCGCAGACCCTCGGCCGTAATGAGCTTTGTTCTTCTTGGTGGAGAAACTGATATACACCAACAGATCGCATCCATCCAGTGAGGAACGCTGGCCTACACTTTAATGATGCTCGGGAAATGGAGAGGTCAGACCGGGCTGTCTGCTGCTCTCGCTAATCAGGCGCCCAAAACAGAGGCTAGTCTCGAGAAACAGAAAATGACTCAAAGTATTCGGTCTCCTCTCTTTCTTTCGTCATCTTTTGTTTACTACTGCAGTAAGTGCTTAGCAGCTTCTTCAAGGTTTTAATTATGTGTGCTGCTTGTTTGTTGTTCGCTTGGATCCCCCCCACCCCCCCCTCCCCATTGTTGTTCACGGAAACAATCCTGTTGTTCACTAATGAGAAAATGGAAACAAGATTGTGAAATGATACCTTAACAATTCGATGACTGACATTATACGACCAGAAGTAAGTAGACATGTTTGTGACTTCTTAAATTGTCCTGGAGCCAGAAGACGCTGCTATAATTGCCTCCGTTCTTCAGGTTTTAGGCTTTCTACAACAATTTGGAACCAGGTTACAGGGATTTGCCCGCATTCAGCCACCAGAGCTTTAGAGAGGTTCACCAATGATGATGAGCGATTAGTCCTGATGTTCCCATTCATCCCAAAGGTGTTAGTTTGACGATGCTGAGGTCAGGGAGTCTGGTTTCAGACCGGATCGTTCCTGATTTGTTCAGAGATTTAAACTCGTCTGATGTTTCTACGCACTAAAGACACAATCGACCAATCGGACACATGTTGGCGGGATTAGCTAGCTACCTACCGTGTAACCTTTCCCAAACTGTTGGAACCACAGACTCTGTATAAGAAGTGGATATAGTCATTGTGACGTTACTCATTGGTTTGTGGACAGCAGTTTTGAAGCCTCAAGTTTGGCATTTTGGTCTTCGCCATCTTGGATTTTGGCTGTTGCCATCTTGGTTATTTGCAACCGGTGAGTGGAAGTGACCATGGGTACATCCCAAGTCTCTTAATTTCCTCGCTCCTCGCTTGAACCGGAAGTTGTTCTTCCAGGAAGTGTTTTAACGGCAGACACGCCCCCTCTTTGTTCATCAGTTATGTGATTGGACGCTGCAGCTGATCGGACTGATCATTTTTTTCAACATGTAAACAGCGAAGATGGATCGCAGATTAAACTCAAGCTTTATATTTGATGTATTTTCTGATTCAGTATCTGGTTTAAATATATATTTATTGTAGACTAAACAACAAAAGGACCACAAACAACTTTCTTCATTTGTTAGAAAGATTTGTCTTTTCATGATCTGATATTTCCCTCAATACCTTTTATTATGGATACAATTTAAGTCAGAGAGAGCTTTTAACATCATTTATCATCATTTCATTCAGTCACGTGACGCTGATCATTCCTGAGTGTTTGAGTTATATCATTTAAGAGAAACCATAATCATATTCTGGGTTATTTAATAATCACGTCACAATCACAATTTCAAAATGTACAGACGCAAATAAGTCATAAATAAGCCGCCGTCATCAGAAACGGACGTCGCTTCATGTGACGCTTCAGAGGAAAGGACGTCTCATATCTCTTAAAACATGTTTCCTCGTTTCCTCTCTCCTCGCATGGTTTTCTCCATGCATCCCTGATGGGAGGGACTAAGACGCAAGGAAAGGACCCAAGTGAGGGAAACGGGGATGCAATTAAGAGACTTGGGATGTACCCCATGTGTGGACTGGAAGGATGGCGTAGAGACACCGTATACGGCTCTGTTAGCAACCTGTCGATCACGAGGTAGCCCCGCCCTAAAGCATACCCTGCTTTATAGTCTATTTGACTCTA
Organism: Cebidichthys violaceus; assembly: GCF_023349555.1. NCBI lineage: Eukaryota > Metazoa > Chordata > Actinopteri > Perciformes > Stichaeidae > Cebidichthys > Cebidichthys violaceus. The sequence goes on along the minus strand of NW_027176872.1, from coordinate 1,144,633 downwards.
AATGGACCATCATTTACTAAATGAACATCATGCTGTATTGAAGAAGACTTGAAACTAGCGATTGAGACCATAAACTCATGTTTAATAAATCAAGAGAGAAGTAGAGTCATTTTCTCATAGACTTCTATACAATCAGACTTCTTTTTGCAACCAGAGGAGTCGCCCCTACTGGCCATTAGAGAGAATGCAACTTTAAGGCACTTCCACATTGGCTTCACTGTTCAGACCCGGAAGTTGCCGTCTGGTTGGAACCCAAATTACAAAAAAAAAGGTCCTCAGAACAAAAGTACACAAATATATGAGGACAAGATTGTCACTCTTACAGATACAGTGCCCTCCAGAATTATTGGCACCCTTTAGTAAAAATGAGATCCGAAAAAATGTCTTTATTGTTTATCCTTCACAAAAATCTAACCTTTAACTGAAGTAACATAATTGAAAGAAACATTAAATTCTTATCATGAAACTAATATTTTTCTCAAAAATACATGTGTCACAATTATTGGCACCCCTTCATTTAATATTTTGTGCAGCCTCCCTTTGCCAAGATAACAGCTCTGAGTCTTCTCCTATAATGCGTGATGAGGTTGGTGAACACATGGCTCTGGATCTGAGACCATTCCTCCATGCAGAATCTCTCCAGATCCTTCAGATTCCAAGGTCGACGCTTGTGGACTCTCCTCTTCAGCTCATCCCACAGATCTTCTCTGGGCTTTAGGTCGGGGGACTGTGATGGCCACCGGCAAAACCTTTATTCTGTGGTCGGTGAACCATTTCTGTGTAGATTTTGAGGTGTGCTTCGGATCATTGTCCTGCTGGAAGGTCCAACCACAGCCCATTTCAAGCTTCCTGGCAGAGGCTGTTAGGTTTTCATTTAATATCTGCTAGTATTTGATGGAGTCCATGATACCATGTATCCTAACAAGATGTCCAGGGCCTTTGGAAGAAAAACAGCCCCACAACATCAAAGATCTGCCACCATACTTCACAGTGGGTATGAGGTGCTTCTCTGTATGGCTATCTTTCAGTCTACGCCAAACCCACCTTTGATGTTTGTTAGCAAAAAGCTCTATTTTGGTCTCATCTGACCATATAACCTTTCTGACCCCCAAGACTCAACTAACCTCTGCAATTCTCCAGCTGTGATCCTTGGAGATTCTTTTGCCAGTCGAACCGTCCACCTCACACACACGTCCTCTTCCAGGCTGATTCTTAACATCTCCTGTCGCTTTAAACTTCTTAATTATTGCCCTGATAGTGGAAATGGGTATTTTCCAACTTTTCGTCGCACATCGTCACTGTGTTCTCAGGTCTTTCCCATAGTGATGAATGACTGAGGGAATTTGGCCTGTGTCACCTCATATTTATATCCCAGTGAAACAGGAAGTCATGGTTGACCACTGAAAATGTTTAAATATGACAAATTATTCTTCAGTTAGATTTTAATTATGATATTTTCTAGGGGTGCCAATAATTGTGGCACACATGTTTTGGAGAAAAATATTTATTTAATGTCAAAACATTTTTTTTTCTTTCAATCATTTTACTTCAATGAAAAGGAAAGATTTTTGTGAATATTTTGAGTGAAAGACCAAGAGGATAAGCAGCAGAGACATTTTTTTTCACAGCCTGTTTTGCTCATATTTACTAAAGGTGCCAATGATTCTGGAGGGCACTGTACATGCAGTGAACGTGAAGTGTGGACGTCAACAGTGTCAATTACGGGATAAAAAAGCTACTGTACTGCACTCACAGTAGCGCTTTCGTCTTCACAGGTTCGATCATTCCAGATCCATGGCCACCTCATAATCATCCCACACACAGTGGCTCTAATGAGGCCTGATGAATGATGTGTTCTCTGACCCCTGTGAGGGGAGCAGCAAGCTCCCACTAAAGGCAGCGCAATGAAACCAACAAGTCTTTTATGCTGCTGCTGTTAAAGGAGCCTTTTACTTTCAAGTGAAGCCGCTATGTTATGTGATGACTGTAAAGGACCTTGACGGCTGTCCTCAGAGGGATGCCATCCAGAAGACGCCGAGCGCCGCTCCGTGTTTCTACGGCGCCACGTGATAATTATTCATGTCGAATGATAGAAAGAGAAGCCGTTGGCGCAATAAGGTTAAGACGAGTCCGAGTCAAAATTCATTACAATCGGATGCGAAGTGTTCTGCGGAGTATTCGTGTCTGAAAGCGCGGCGTCAACAATGAACTGTGGCTCCCAGCATGAGAGCGAGCTGCAGCCAGCAGTCCAGAGGTCGACTAGTGTTGCCATGTGGTCGTATGGAAGGTGACATGTGACAACTGCAGGCACAGCTGGCCCTGCCAGATGTGACGGGTTCGCCAAAGCAAATTATTTCTTGCTGTCTGAGAAAGACGCTCTTATTGTTGGCCAGTAAAGTCAGGGGGGGGGGGGTTCCCTTGTTAATGAGCGGTAACACATTGTTTTTAGTGCATGACGGGGACAAAGCTCTTGGTTGTAGCAAACATTTCTCAACATTTTGCGACTGTCACGTAAATGTGTTCAGATAAAGAGAATCCACTTTGATTTTACAGTCAAGCAGCTCCAGCAGCTCGGGCTTGGTTTCACCGCCACAGTAGCAGTATGTGTTAATGTACACGTTGACACTTTTCCTGCGATCAAACAGTTTAAAAAAAACCGTTTAGCGCTATGTTAAAGCAGGCGGTACACCGTGACACGTCACAGTGACATGAAAGCAAGTGTCTGCTGGTAGAACACGCTCTTTAAATCCTGTGAAGCTCCTTTAGATCACGTCGCCCCTGCTGCCGGGACGGACGCCGCTGTCGTCCTCGGGAGACGGCTTGTAACCGCAGGTCCTGGTCCCGCTGCATGATGGGAGTGCGCTCCTCGCCGTCCGTCTCGGGGGTCATCCCGAGTTCAATGCCACGCAGAGGTAGCGGTAACGAACGAGACTGGAGCGGTCGTGACCCGTACCTGTCAACCTGTCGGGTGGAGATGCTATCAAAGCCGATACGCGCGCTATTAGGCTTGCATCAGGTCTTTATCAAAGGATTGAGATAACATCTGACGTTTTTGCTGATGGGGAAATTGAAATGCCACAGGAGTAAATTCTCAAAGGTGGTGTTTTTAGGTTATGGAAGCAAGTAGAAACTTGCATGGAGTTTTGCTTTTGAATTTCATTCCCAGAATTTCCCCCAAAAGTTGATGCCACAAATAGCAACAAGTCTTTCTTTCTAGAATGTTGTAAATATTGGGTAAGTGGCCAGGTAGGTGGGTGGCTGTATAAAAGAGTAGATGGCTATGTAAACAGAAGGGTCTATGGGTAGACGCTATGATGGGTACATGGTGATTTAGCTTAGTCATAGAGCGGGTCGTCCTTCAATAAGAGGATGGGCCGTTTTTAAATTTTGGATCGGCACAAAAGTAATACGCCGATACTGCTGCAGGTCATGCAGTTCTTCATTGAAACACACATGTCGTGATATATTATTAGAGCTAGTGTAACAAAAAGTCATAATTCATCTCTAATATCTATTTATGTTGCTGTGAAAACATCTCCTTCAAACAACTGTTTTTCACCAACACTACATTTTACGAGATTACATGTGAACACATCATGATTTACATTCGCCCAATACTTATTTTCACTGAACAGAGCCTGAACTCATCATAATGTAACTGAGCATAGATGTAGCGTATATATTTGTATTGCTTATTTAAGGATCCCCAGTAGAAGCACGCCGGTGTGCCTCTAGTTTTTCTGGGGTCTTGAGCGTGACAGCGACATTTAAAAGTAAAAACGGAAAAGAAAAAAAAAAACGTTCAGAAAGCATTAAAGGAAATACAGACACACATGCGTGCACACTGTGATTACTCCCAGAGTCTCGTGTATGATTGCAATCAACATCTTTTCATCAGGAGGCAACAGAATCCCAGGCCGTCTTCCCAGAGTGCTGAGTCATCTTGGAAATGAATTTAGCCGGCCAGAGGTGTCTCGGCATACTGCGCCCGCCTCCATAAAAGATGCAACAAAAAGGGATACTCTTCATCCGGCCTCGTTGTTGTCCTTGACGTGTTTGACATTTGAAACTAACATATAGTGCAGTGAAGTCATCCCGGTTGCATAATATCCACTCCAAGGCTGAAAGCCTCAAGGACACATGGCCACAATTATCACGAAAGGTCATTTAGTGTAGCAGAACACGGCGCATCCACTCCGCTGCGTACATAATTCAGGAGCACGAGCTCAGGGGCGGAATATATTTTCTTGTGGACTCTGTTGCCGGTCGGACGTATTGCAACTCATTCAAGCCTCTATTTGAATGTTATTGAAATGAATTAAATTAGCCCGTGGTTAAGTGGTAGAGGAGAGATCTGCTGCTGTGCTCAGGGCAAACGTCTGTAGTGTTTATGTCCGGATCGTCACAATCAAATGGGTGGAGGATGCAGCTGGAGCCATATCGGCAAAGTTACTCACAGTATTCATGGCTTTTAGCCCTCAGTTTTCATCCCATGGTGTCGGTCAGTGCCGACTCTATCCCTGTAGCTAATGTTTGACGTCTCATTCCGATGGAAAACATACATTTAGGTACAGTGGGAAGCTGTTCTCGCGTGGTGGAAGTCGGGAAAAGAAATCCTCGGTCTATAAAATTGTCTGGAGCGACTTCTAAGAGCTGAATAAATGGAATTAATCCTCAAAGAAATGGTAGAATTTAATGCTTTATCCAGTCTTTAAAGTCAATTGTCTGGTGAAATGGTATCGAGGCTCCGGAGCTCAGCAGGAAACACTGCAAATGCTAATTTTGTGTGTGTGTGTGTGTGTGTGTGTGTGTGTGTGTGTGTGTGTGTGTGTGTGTGTGTGTGTGTGTGTGTGTGTGTGTGTGTGTGTGTGTGTGTGTGTGTGTGTGTGTGTGTGTGTGTGTGTGTGTGTGTGTGTGTGTCAAATTGATTAGCTATAAATTATTCAGTGATTTCTGCCACTAATGAAGATTCATCTCTTGGTGTACCTGCGAGTAGTCACCCGCAGAGGTGTGTGTGTGTCTCTCTCTCTGTGTGTGTGTGTGTGTGTGTGTGTGTGTGTGTGTGTGTGTTTGTGAGTGAGAGGGGCATCCAGAGAGAGAGCATGAATGCACACCCAAACAGGATTTACACCACAAATGAGGAAGACGATCTCTAGAAGAGACGGGATTCTTCCCCCCAGAGATCTTTGTCTGTCTGCGATAAATGTCGAAACAATTCTGCCCCCCCCCCCCCCCCCGATCAGCCCAGAGACACGTGCGCTGTTGTCTGCCATGTGTACATGATGAACAGAGCTGTGTTCTGTAACTGAGCAGCTTCATTCCAGCCTGTCAAGCAGCTGCGGCCCCGTGGAGACATTACATCATTTGTTCTTCGTGTGTCTTTTTTTTCTTCTTCTCTTTTATGACTCTTGGTTGAAAGGTGCCATCTTTTCAAGAGGAACACCACACTTTAACCTGTTTTTTTATTTTATTTAGCTCTAAGCTAAATGATATGACTAATAAAACACAACAGTGCTGGCGTTAATACGAACATTTCTTAGGTTGAAAATAGCTCAAAACACTGTCTACGAACTTGAATCGGCCGCAAACTTGCAGCGATAATTGTGACGTAAAGTTGAGCGTTTGAGTCATGAAATAGAAGAATGAAGACGCCCTCTGAACACACCTGGTAATGTTGTTGCACTGCCTTTAGTCAACAATAGACGGCTGCAGGAATTACTCCTAAAACCCGGAAACCTCCGGTTCCCTCATCTCCAAGTCAACAGATTTCTTTAATGTGTTTTTTGTTAGATGCCTGAAATAAGGCGTGTGGTTAACACAAGCTTTAGAGATTTAACATATTGTTCGACAAAATGCGTCAGTAAATAAGCTTTTCTTTGTAAAAAGGCGTTTGCTAAGAAGTAGCTAAATGAAACCCAAAAATCCCAAATCCAATGAAAAACTCCCGTTGGCTCACTTGTGGTGCTGGCCTGCAACAACCCGTCCTCCCTGCAGCTCTCCGCTGAGACCAGTAACAAACTGGAGAAACATTGTTAAATGTAAATGTTGACTTTTTGGCCGTCGCTGCTTACATAAACAATTGTTTTCATCCTTGTATGCTGTAGAGTATTAACCTGGTTTTCCATCACGTAAGCCCTTTCTAAATATAAATCTGACATGATTAATGTCTGGTCTGATAATGAATTTTGATGCGGAATAAAACTATTTATGTAATGCCCCCCCCTCTCCTCGACAGGCCTTGGCCTTCTCTGATTAAAAGCCCGTTCTCCGTTGCTCCCCTGCTCCCCTGTCCCAGGCTTTACTCTGCACATCACAGAGAGAGATAAAGCTCTTTGCATTCCTATTTGCCAACCGAGGATTTATTTGAATGTTTACGCTGGATGTGCTCTTTGGTTAAACAAATGTTTTTTTAATCTGATAAAAATAAAATACATGACAACAGTAATACAAACCTGAGACATAACACAGTATTACCAGTACCAAAACATATCATTTACGAGGGGGGTGCAGTCATAATCAAGTTTTACATCTGGTATGCCAAACAATTGGACCTACGGGATTACGAGACATCGCTGTAACCACACCCCAAAAGTGATGTCACAGTGTCCAGGAGTACACTTGTACATCACTGCAGCAAGGTGAGACTTTAATGCCCCGATCCAAATTCTTCTGTCCCGATACCGATACCAGTGTTTAATTAATTAGCTGTATATCCCCCCCTGTGCAAGTGACTGGGATCATTATTTTATGTGTATAAGGCAACATCAGGCTTGACTTAAACATTGCTTTCATAACTTTGGAAAACGGAGAGAGAGAGAGAAGATTGAGTGTTGGACTTTCAATCTATACCAACACAGTCCAAAGGGGGCCTTTGTTTAGGTACCCATCCCTCAGTCCACACAGAAAACAGGGTGCAGTACTGCTGTTTTTGTATTTGTCAACCACCGCGGACCAATTACTGCGTCTTCATACTTAGACTTGGCAACATAAATGCTTTTCTTTTGTCTCAACAGCGCATTTGTTCAATTAGTATCTGTTCTCTCTTCGCCGAGACTGTCTTTTTTACGACTCACCCCAGTTATTTACACCCAGATCTGTATTCTGCGGCGGAGGCATGGCGGTGCTCGGCCATTTTTCACTCCGCTCAAAACCCCCCACCGAGGGTACAGACGGGCCGGGCCGAGGTTCACACGGGCAGAGTTCTGTCGCCCGAAATATTTCAGGGCGAGAGTGGCGTTTCTCACAAAGACGGAGACCTGAGGTTGCCCCAACCTCTTCGTTCTGCTCTCTGCAGCTCTCTGGCAGCGTTTTACAGTGACGGAGAGCCTCGTGGTTTAGTCGGCCATAAAACCTGCTGAGCCGTGTGAACTCTCATATCGGGCTTTCCCGCAGCAGGTATGAAGACGTACAGCAGATGTGAAAGGAAGTGTGCTTTCAGCGTACAAACCGCCTTTCATTGACTCGCTGTTTGCTCTGTGCAGTCGCAAAAGTGATGATGTATAACAACACATTGCAACTCTAGGTAATTAAATAAAAGTGACTCGGCATTATTGTGCTTATCCAAGTTTGACAGCAAGATTAAATCGATATCTGAGACCAGATAACCACCCATGAAGTTTTTCTTCAGGATTTACATGATATTCTACCTCAAAGCGAGACTATGTCAATTTAGCTGGGAAATGGCTAGCCTGGCTGTGTCAAAGGGTAAAACATCCACCTACCATCACGTCTAAAGCCAGAGTTCGAGAAGATTGCACCTAGCATTAGAGGTAATGGTGCGCAGGTGGTTTCTTTACCACTGGACAGAGCCAGGCTAGCTTTGTAGCGCTATCCTAGTGCTAAGCTAAGCTAGCCATGTCCCGGCGCCATTCTCAACAAACAGTCCTTTAATTAACGCAGCTATTGCCACCGGTGGGCCTCAGAGCACCATCTAGTGGGCCACAGAGGTGCTGCCAATTGGTTAGATTGAATTCAAAATTCAAACGTTTGGTAATAGACGAAGCCTTTTCTCCTTCATACCTGAATGTGCTTACGATTTCACCTAACACACCACAACACAACAGACGTCAAGTCAAAGACCACTTGCGTTTGAATGTCGCCACACCAATCTCCACACGCATCAGGTGGAGATGAACGTGTTTTTCCACCGTTGAATAGCCAACGTTTCCTCGGATGCAGTGACACAAAATAGATAGTTTTTTTTTTTTTTTTTTTTTAAACAGAAAAAGTGACGACCCTGCACCTGTAAAAGCTCCAAAGCGTGCGTTGAGGAAATGACCGTGAATATATTACATTTTAAATGGCTGAGCGTAAGCAGAATAATGATGTAGCTCATTACAGCAGACGGAGGCATAACACGTATTTACAACCCAGTTTGGTTTTCCTCTTCTTTGTTACGTTTGTTTGTCTCATTTATTTGAGAAGGTGGTCCTCCAGAAATGTTTTGACATTAAGAAGTGGGCCAAAAGTTACCAAAGGTTGAGAACCTCTGCTGACATATACTGCAGACTCAGCAGTTTCACTCACATTGTTGCACAGTTTGCAACTACCGGCTGCACGTCTGTGAGATTAGAGTGAGAGAGACACGATGCTTAATTTGCTAAATGTGAAAAGATATCACCCCAATTATGATTCACTGTGTGAGTCCTCAGACAGCAGCTCTCCATCTCTGCCTTGCCCCGGGGTGCTGTCGAGTTTCCATGACGATGATGAGACGGATGTGGAGCAAACAGAAACGGTAACTCGGCAGCAGAACGGAGCGCCACTTTGACGTTTTGTGACCCGTGTGTCCAATCCTTTTTCCAACAGCTGTGGGATTTGAATCCCCGCGCTGTAACTGTTCCAGTTCCCGTTTAATGTAACAGGACGGCACGCTCTGCTCGCCAGCCGCGCTCATAAGTAATGTCACAATAGGAGCACTGATTTAGGCTCACCGGTCGGGTCGCATTGATGTGATTTGTTTTTCTACAGATGGAGCCGGGATTCTTCCAACTGTAAATGTTATCGATACGTTCCTGATCCTACAACCTCAAAATCTAGCTAGGAGGTTGGGTTTGTTCTCTTTTAATCTGCCAAGAATGCACCTTTCTTTTTTTTGATTTTGAAACTTTTTCCATCGTGAATGCGACAAAACAAAACTAGTTCTGTACTTCATCATATTGTCATATACGGCTGCATTTCTTGATCAAAAAGTACAAAATTGGTTGGGTGACTTTGTTCCAAGTGATGCGTGGCGCGTCTTCTTACTTTTCAAATGTCTGTTTGGCCTTGAGAGGGCTTGTCAGCTTTTCCAGCTTTATAGGCTCTTCAGCCTGAGGCCTGTTTGACATGTCACCATGGGGAAAAAGCAGGTGTACTTAGAAAGGTGCACTCAGTGGAGTGCAGATCTCCACCAAGTACGTCTCCTTCTCTCCTCCTCCCAAAAAAAAGAAGAGTTCAATCTCACTCGATCGTCCCTCCCAGCTTCTTTAAAGTCAAGATGGTGGCGAAGGTGACAAAAACAGGGATTTATTCATCTCCCCTGACTTTAGTGGAGCATATCATACAGGTATGGAATTAATCTGCAGATGCTCTGGTTCAAAATGAGACCAAACTTTTCTATAGATGACATGTTTTCATCCTAGCCGATTGACGAAAATATATTTAGCTACTGAACCAGTTGTTGATCTTTTGCTGCCCCTATCGGGTCGTGTAATAAATGAGTTTTTTCAAAGAGTGTGACTCACAACAACCACAACAGATCCTTGAGCATAAAGTCACAGATGTGCACAAAAGATATTAAGCTTATGGGTCTAGTAGTATGCGAGATAAGCCGTGGACTGACGCACACACGTGCACACGCTCACACAAGACCGAACACAGTTTCTCCCAAAAGACTTAAACCTGCCAGAGATGATGATGATGATGATGATGATGATGATGAAAGACGTGGGCAGAGAGGTGGCGCTCAAAAATTTCAGATATTGTTACTCTTAGAATGTTTCACACGTAAGAAAATATAATTTTAGGACTGAAATAAAAACATTTCAAACAACTCGATAGTGAAAAAACCCCCTAAAAACTGCACTGTCCTGCATCTGCCGTTTGTACTGTAATTGTCTGCTCAGTGAAGTAGGGCTTCGTGTTGGAGGATAGGGGGCAGTAGAAGTACGGCTGTTTTAACCCCAGCATGACAACCGTATGAGCGGCGGGATTACAGAGGGTCCGTCTCTGGTGTGGACTTGTCGGTAGAGCGCCGGAGAAAGGAGACGTAGATTTGGGTCAGCTCTCTGCCTGGAGGAGGGGAGCTGTCACGCAGTAACGGGGCTGTTAGCTGGCTGCATCTATCTAAGAGGCAGGATACATGCCGCCATCAGGTGCTAAACATACCTCATACTTTTCACATTTTATAGGCCGCACACAGATGCGTTTAGAGCCCTGTTGCTGTCAGGAATTCTGTGTGACGCATACATTTCTGTCCTTTCTCTTCCTTATCTATTTTTTTTTTTTTTTTTTTTTTACCAAATTAGCATCTCAGTTAACATATTTCCTGCCTATTTCTAATGCTGGAATAAGATATGTAACGCTGCAGTCATGTTGCCTTCTGCCAATACGGATGCCAATAGAGGCTCACAACCTTGCTGAGTTGCCTCTTGTCACTGTACCGCAGATGAAACCCGTACGCTCTCTCGGCTTTCACTTATCGCGTCTCCGCTGAGTCGGCCGTCACGACGAATAGGTCGCTAATGCGTCGAAAGGGACGCTCGAGCTCACAGTGATGGCCCAGTCAGAGCAGTAGAGACGGGGTGACGCTTCTCCGCCACCAGGAGACCCTTATGCTTTTACCACCTTTAAACGGGGTGTGAGGCGAGGACCCTGGAGTCGGGCCGCCCGGGGTGTGAGGTGAGGACCATCCCCCACAAACACTGGATTCCCTCTTCTCGTCTTCGCTGCCTCGGCGTTACCAGCCTGCCCGTCTCCGTCCCGCTGACAGCTTCCCCATCCTTTTCTTCTCCGTCCTGTCCATCTCAATCTAGTCTCCTGTCATCACGTCTACTGTACCTCCCCACGTACACACTTCCTCTTCCTTTCCCCTCCACCCCTCAGGTCTCGGCTCAGTAAATCAGTAAACGGGCTCAAATCGGCTTGGCCAGCTCACGCCTCCCTCTCCTCCTCCTCCTCCTCCTGCTGTCTCTGCATCCCTGCTTGTCTGGCTTATATTGGGTAAATAAATTAGCACAGTGCCCCACTCTCCTAATGAGGACATGGTCACATGTCTGGCCTCTTCCTACGCTTAAGTTAAGCAGTTTGAGGGATCGATACCATTATCTCCTCAGCACAAGAGTCGATGGAACCTGTTTGGAGACCTGCTGGGTACGTACCAACTCTTTTTGCTGGATTCTCCTTTTTTATTTTTTTTACCCAAAAGCAATTTCTTTCCCTAATGCTGTTTTTTAAAAAGTAGCTTTATTTCCAATTGAGGTTTGTTTTGAAAGGAGGAGGAAGCATAATGAGAGAAGGCGACGAGCATAATCAAACCTCTTTCTGTGCAAATGGTACTACTGTTGAAGGTTAAGGGGGAAGTGGCCTTTTTCGCTGTATTGTGGCTCTTTAGCATGTCAATCAGAACTAATAGCACGGCTTTTTCCTGGTAAGAGCTTCTCTCAAAGCGCTGAATAGTTTGATCGCAAATTCCTTCAGCACTACTGTGAATACTTGATTTTCCAGTAATTCAAACAAGGCTCCAAACCATTTCTGATAAGCGGTTTCGGAACCAGTTTCAGTCGATTGTGTTTGAGGATGGGGGGGGGGGCAAAGAAAACCACTTGCCGTCTCCTCTCAGGAGAGCAGAATAGAGAGATTTCAAAGGCTTAGTGGGATTGTGCAGGAAACAATTGGTTTGTCAGAGACTGGTTTTGAGGAGCGTCTTAATGGGCCACTTGAAAACACCCTCCTGAATTTCTTGACACCAGATGGTAACGGTTGTCATTGGGCCGCATTGACAGGCCCCTCCCTCAGAAGTGGAGCGAGCTGTCCGTCACTTTTTACTCGGCCAGCTTTTCACAGACGCACCATCCGTTTGCGAGATCATCTCTCTGCTATTGTATGATCACGCGAATGATTTTCACAGTAATCGGAGAGGAAGAACGTGACACCGTCTCTCCACTGTGGAGAGTTGGATTCTGACGTATTGGATACCAGATTTCATTATAAATAGGGATCAGAACGGCTTCATTTTTTTTCATTTTCAGCTAAATGGATCGCATTTGCGTAGGACTACTTTGACCCCATTCAAACTTGGTCACATCATGTGGCTTGGGCAAATATGATAGCTTGCCGATCTCAATAAGGCAAAATTTAAATGCACCCAACAAACGGATCCAAACCCCCCTCCAGAGCCGGATAGAACCACGTTCTAGCTGTCGCTCCAAGGTGATCGTAGTGTAACTACGTCAGGAACATAGCTTCCCTGATCAGTTCAACACCTCAATGTGGGAGAGATGGAGCATTGGAGCCTAAATATTTGTGCTTATCCCGCCCTCTCTGAATGTATACTTTATAAAGACCCACTTTACTCAGCCACGGACCAGGTCTGCAGAGGTTCGAACTTGCATCTCAAGTTGTCTCGTGTCATTCTTAACACGACTACTTGCACAGCCAAGTGACAAGTAGGTCCCCATTTGTAACTTGCAGCTCATTCTGTTCAGAATGAGCTAACGACACCAAATCCTCGTGGAAAGATTAGAGCAGCAGTGGAATGCAGCCAGGTGGAGTCTGTGATCGGAGGCTTATCGCCAGGCCTTCTAGTTTGGAACGGGTACAACAACTTCTGAACACTTTAACGTGACTACTTTAAAGCTACCGTTGGTAACTTTTTTCTTTCTTTTTTTTACATATTTGCCACTATGTCATTACATCCTGACAGTGGTACATGTGACGGATAATCTGAGAATAGATCAGGTTCCTCTGCCTCCTCTTAGGGCTCCTAATGGCGTTTGGTGGTTTTTCTTTGGGTGCGGAGGAATCTTGCAATCACAGCCGAGGAGTCGAACTGTCAAACTAGGCAGCGCTGATCAAATATGAATCAGGATTTATTACTATTTCTCACCTAAAATGATTTGAGAATCAAGTTTTATTGTTCTGTTTTAAATGAGGAAGTTTTTGACCCGGCCGGCAGCTCTGACACAGACCGTGACTGAGCGAGTGAAATGAGCAGGTCATGCTTCTAATCTCCACCACTCTGCCTTTAATCCACTTTGATCAGAAAAAAGTGGATTGGGCCTTACAGTGTAAGCAGGAACCTGGTGGCCCAGATAGGGTGCCTGATGGTAGTCCGGGGAGGGAGAGGATGTATGGCCACGTGTCTCTTGAAATCGTAAGTGATCTGCTAATGCTAATTACGATTGCACTCTTGCTGTCCTTGCACCTGCTGCCCGATACTCCATATTTCCTCGTCAGATAGGATTAGAGATGCGACACATTCCCACGGAAAGCAACATGACGACCACATAATCTGACAGTTTAGACCTCAGCCGTACGGCCGCAGGTCACACATGTGTCAGATTTAGCAGAAGGTTTAGTACGAATGTCGAATCAAATCTGTGTCACGTAAAAGAGAAAAACAATCAGAAATCAGGACGCTTTCCAACTGCAGGGCCGTGAGAGGGATCCGCAAACCACTCGACTTAATGACAAGTAACATTCCCGTGGCTTAATGTTATTCATCTGAAGCTGGGATGGCGATTACTTAACGCTGTGCGGTGGGTCAACGCCAGCATGTGTCAAGTCCACGGGGATCATAAATAGTCAACGACGCGGTAAATCTGTTCGGATGAACCTGTCTGTTTACATATCCCTCCGTGCAGATGGACACACACACACACACACACACACACACACACACACCCCTACACACCTGAACGGATTGGAGACGCCGTACTTTGGGCCCACGGGCTGTATGTGTTTGTGTACAGGTGATATGTGCTCAATGGTTGGTTGGATTTGTTGCATTTTGCATTGAACGGAGAGGGAGTTCCGAATGCTGAATTATGCAGCAACTGTGTCCTGTATGTTGATTATGAGACATGCATTAATAAGAAGTGTGTGTGTGTGTGTGTGTGTGTGTGGGTGTGTGGGTGGGTGTGTGGAACGCGCACGAAGGGGTCACACCTTGAAAGTCATGCATGTGGCAGCTACATTACTCCCTGTCGGTTGTGATTAACATTGAACCCTAGAGCTGTGTGTGTGTGTGTGTGTGTGTGTGTGTGTGTGTGTGTGTGTGTGTGTGTGTGTGTGTGTGTGTGTGTGTGTGTGTGTGTGTGTGTGTGTGTGTGTGTGTGTGGTCAGCTCTTTAGACCTGTCTAAAGACTTTAAACTCTGACAAACATCCAGCTGTTAAGGTTACATAAGCTGAAAAATAAAGTTGAAGCAATAAACATTAGAGCAGCAAATCACCTGTTAGCTTTGTAAAGAGACGGCGGAGTAATATTCACCTTAGCAGAGGATCAAATCGCTCTCCCTGTGTGTGTGTGTGTGTGTGTGTGTGTGTGTGTGTGTGTGTGTGTGTGTGTGTGTGTGTGTGTGTGTGTGTGTGTGTTGTAACCTGAGCTTCACTGTGCTTTTGTTTACATAGCTGGACCGGCCACGCATGCCTTTTAGTGCACGTTGATGCACGTGCGCGTGCCCCAACTGGCTAGCTCATCACCGCCGCCCCGCATGTCTCTCGTTACAGATGCTTAAGCGTATAGCACCCACCCTCTGGTTCCCCCTCAGGTAAACCCTGTTCCCTGCTCTGTTAGCACTGTTGGCACCATTAGCTGCGAGCCGCCGGCTCAGCTGTCGCCATGTTGAGAGCCGTGCAGAGGCAATATATGCTCTGAATTCAGCACCTTTTGAAATTAGGCTATTTAGTGGTGGTTAAACGTTGCAAGTGTGCCGTGTGTTTGGGCAGTTTTTCCAACACTTTTTAAAGTCCACCCAAAATTAAATTGCATGTTTTCACACCTGTGTATACTGTGTATGTGTACACTGTGTATTTTTTTGTATTTTTGTTTGGGTGTTGTCGTGAGATTAAAAAATATAAAAAGAAACTAAAAACAGTGCATATACCAAGAATGCATTTTTTTCTCCGTCTACACTGACAGAAAAGTAATTTGCATGTTGCCAATCAAATAATGTTGTTATTATCTTATTTTCATAAAGCAGTTGAAACTAGTTGGTTTACTTTCAAATGGTGTAATCTTTCAGTGTCACTGCTGACACAACGCTGTCTTTCCTTAGCTTGCAAGATACAGTTTACCAACGCAGGTTTGTTTACCTTGTTGCTCTGCACTCTGCCAGCCCAGCTGTCAATCAAGCGCTGACACTGCACCGCCCACTCAGTGGCTCGGAGACTGAAGAAGCCTTTCTGATAATTCCCAAATTACTTTTTATGTATTTGTCTCTATCAGTGATAAGTTTAAATAACCAAACAGTAATGTCAAAACCTCTATGACAATGATTTTTGCCTTTTTAGATTTGACTCTGGTGTCACTTGGTCGGCCGATATGTCAGCCGATACTGGCTTTACACAGATATGCGTGTTGCCGCATATGTCGGCTGATAAGAAACAAGCGATTGCAGAACAGAAATGCCAAAGATATGTTTGTTTATCATTTAGACCGTGTCAACCAGAGAGCCCTGGCGAGTTCATTTTTCCTGCTGTAGAATGTCTACATATTTTTGCCCACAACTAAATCATATTTAACCGAATGTAAGGGATCCTTATCAAAAATGAGTTACTGATGTGCTGTTATTGGATTTTTAAAAATTTTTTTGAGGCCGTTACCAATTATGTTTCATTTGGCCTTTACGTTTAAGTTTAATTCCAAACCAAAGTAGATTTTCTTAATCAAGCTTGAGATAATTCAGCGACTGTAGAAGTTCCAGGAGTATTATATTGTATGTTATATTGTTGTCTCTTTTTATCAGTGGATTTCGTCAGGCTTTCCTTCTTAAGGAGGACTGTTGTTTCTAAATCTGTATACATTTTTTTTTTTTTAGAAAATGTGCAAAGCAAACAGTGGGAGCCTCCCGGATTACGATCTACTACTGTAAATTAACACGGCACACACGAGATGTGTTTACCCAGCTCTTTGTGACGGAGCTGATAGTGTTGCCGTTGGTGTGCGCGTTCCCTCAGGGGCTCCACCGCGAGGAGCGAGGTAAACAAAACAAATGTGAATTACAGAGTGGATAAACTCATTAGCAACTTCTCATTAAACAGGTTCACATCTGCACTTCCATTTTTGGAGGGCAGCGAATTAGAAAACAAGTATTTATGTCAGCAGCTATTAGGTCAAACAAAGAAAGTGTGTGTCTGTCCGTTTCCAACTAGGTCAGGGAGCAGATATCAATACCGTGTGTGTGTGTGTGTGTGTGTGTGTGTGTGTGTGTGTGTGTGTGTGTGTGTGTGTGTGTGTGTGTGTGTGTGTGTGTGTGTGTGTGTGTGTGTGTGTGTGTGTGTGTGTGTGTGTGTGTGTGTGTGGAGCAGAAGTCAGCGCGCTTGTTTGTTTAGGAAGTTTGCAGGAGATTTGCACTGATGAATTAATGGTGGCAGAGCAGTGGTGCAGAAGATGCTCCGGGGGAGAGAGAGAGAGGGGGGGGGACGGCGGGGGAGAACAAGAAAGCGAGAGGGTGGAGAGAAGTCGCCCGCTCCATCAAGCCTCGCTCGAATCCCCGCCGCTAAAAAAAACCCAGCTGGGCCAGACCGGCGCTCGCTCGCCGGTGGTGGCGTGGGGAGGAAGGAGGGGGGGTAAGGAAGGGGGGGGGAGTCAACACGACAAGGACAAAGCAAAGACGAGCCACAGGCTTACTGTGTGTGTTTTTATGATGATGATGGGGGGGGGGGCAGAGCAGAAGTTATTTTGTACTGTGGCTGCAGCTTTCCACAACACACTGCTGCTGCAACCAGCGGCCATCATCATCATCATCATCATCAGCAGCAGCAGCAGCCGGTGAAGGAGAAAGAGCGGACTGGCTGTTTAAAGCATGGGGACAAGTCATGTGTCACCGCGCATAGAGACACACCTGATGCATTGACTCTGAACCCCCCCCTCCGATGACTTAATCTAGAACCCGTTACCATAACCTCTCATCACTAGGTGCTTAACCGCCACCCTTGCTCCAAAATAACCCTAATCCTAACTCTAATCCTAACCCTGAATGCAAATCCTGCGGCGGGTCGACGGAATAAGTGAAACGCCTGTAGAGCTACTACCACTTTAAGAAGCTTTAAGAGTCGTGTTGATTCACCTCCATGGATGTTTTTGGAGACTTCACTGTGGTGTTGATTTCAATTAGGTTGTAGTGTTAGTTTGCTTACATTTATGTCTTTTTAATGCATTATTAACATTTTGAAAATGAATATGCTTATGTGCTATAAGCATATTCATTTTCAGAATGTTAATAAGTAGTTATAAGCACTCACAAATATTCATTACGCTTCATTATAGTAATCATAACGCATAAAGCATTTTAAATGGTCACTCACTGACGTTTTTTTTCCAACGATCAACAATCGGAGTTAATATACTTCTCATTTTTATAATGCTCCAGAATAAATGTTATAATGTATTTTCATGTGATTATAAGTTGCTCTAAGTGCACATTGTTTGCTTTGAGTTTGCAATTTCACATTACTCAAAGCAAACAATGAGCACTTACAGTGACTTATAATCACATTACAATGCATTATAATAGTGGTTATAATATATTACAACAATGGGAATCATTGCGATACAAATGTACAAAATGTAATCATGGGACCAGCAATTATGAAGTATTATGACACTTGATCGTATACGTCATTATAAAATGGTATATAATCTGTTAATATATATGAATATTTATTATTTAAACCTATAATTAAACAATGCTATAAGAAGATTCTCACTCATTATAAGTGTGTTTATGATGCATTAAAGACATGGGTGTCATACAAAGTGTTGCTGTTATTTTCTGTGTAAAGTTTGCTTCTTAATATTTGATAATGCTCGTGTTTCAGATACACTTTGTTGTCCTGAAGCTTTCCGCCTCATCGCTCTGTCTTGAAGTCGGCTCAGACCTGACTGTACAAACGATATGGAAAACGCCCTTATACCTTCCATCCACAACCACACTTGGCTCTCACGAAGCTCCCACAACAGGATCAAATGCTGTCACTGCACAAACACACTCATGCATACACATCCACCCTCCATGGTGTGCTCCGGCAGCTGAAGCTCAAACACACAGCGGGTGTGTCTCGTGTGACGATGGACGGGTGTTAGCGAGGAGGCTACCGTTTGTCGGCCACGTCTACGGTCTAATTCCTGGGTAAAAAAAACAAAACGTATCGGATCACTAATCTGTCCAGCGCATGGTTTCAGTGTTTACTGGCTCAGGAGCTGACGCCGCTTAGCCTCTGTGACCAGCCCAGCATGGATGGCCTCGTTAATACACCTGGAGAGAAGAGTTGTGCTGCTAGTCAGCGAGCTGTGCTAAACATACATGTTAGATGTGTTTACAGGGCAGTTCTTGATTTGTATATTGTTTCTGATACATCTGTGCTGCAGTCATTGTACTGACAATGACTGCAGTTAGCGGTGACTTCGCTCAAGGATGTTAGGTCGGCTTTTCACTGAAACTGCTTTTGTTTTTGAATAGTCAGTAAGGCTACGTTCCAGATTTCTTTCGTTGGTGCCGTTATGTTGCAAGTGATCGGATATCACGACATCGCCAACCCGGGTTGTTGTGGCAACGACGTGGGCGTCCGCTGAAGCCAGAGAAATGGAGGTCCGTCATTTCACCCTCCAAACAATCACGCTGTCAAGTTGCTGTACGGTGTTCTGTGCTGAAGTCGCGGCGGGCTTCACTGCGCGGCGAAAGGTGGGAGTGACAAGTCCGTCACAAGTTGATGCATCTGTAGAAATCAAACCAACCTCCAACTGTGCAAATGTCTTATTTGATGTTGTCTTTCACTGTCCAAGCTTTCTAAAATATCCATCCGGATAAAATCTTGATTTGTCTGAACAAGGCCCTGAATGTGTACGTATTTCATAGATGTATGAAGTTGAGGTAAATGTATTGAGCACTGAAAACTGCTCATTTTCAGACGGGTTTGTGTTTGCCAGTGATATGGAAAGCAGTCACTTTAATACAAAAAAAGAGGTTAAAAGAGAGCGTTTGCATGAATGGCAGAAAGAAAAGGGAGCCGCAGCCTCGCAAAATAGTCCTGTTTTCATTTGAATGGCCGCTCTCTCTCTCTCTTCTCTAGAGCCCTGTCCACCGCAGCCACAGTTGTTCTTTTGATGGACTCACATCTTCAGCTGGGGTTCGTCGTTCAATTGAAAACCTTATTTTCTTTTTTTTTGTATTGAGCTGAGCGTCAGCAGTGTAAGGAGAACGCCGCGGTGACTCTCATAGGAGGAGCCATTTGAAGATCTCACAGAGGCGGAGGAGTCGATTAGAGGGTGTTGGAACTGGATAAACCCGTCGGCAGCATCTACTCGAGGCCTCCTGAAGCACCACATGTGCGGTTTGTTGCGGCCCTCGTGTGGCCGACTCTCAAACTCAAACAGTCACTCCACACAGGTGCTGGATCGAGGACTTTTTTTTTTTGTCCTCTAATCCCTTTTGCATCTGCATACCTCTCTTGTTTCCTTCACAAGTTTAACGTACATAAAAACAACACGCGATCGGAGGCTGCAGCTGTGCAACCCCAATCGCCTGCAGACCCGCAAGTGTGCAAAAATATTATCTTAAACTGAGTTTGAAGTTGCCATAATGATATGGAAGCAGCTGGGCAGTTCATCGGCCGATCCTCCAGGCGGTGCCTCGTCGTGAGGGAGGTGGGTTTATGGAGGCCGAGCTGCAGGAAGCTAACAGATGTCCCGTTTGAGCTGCGCTGTGCTGGGAATATCAAGTGTAGCTCGCCCGCGTGGTGCTAGTTGGCTGCTGTAGCAGCAAGACAGGCTGTTCACTAAGTGCTGCCCGTTGGGAGGGATCAGTCGCCGCTCTCTCTCGCCCGGCCTACCGTGACACCACACTGCAAGTCACATGATGACCTGGAGGCTCATTTGGTTCACTGTCTATGCACCAGTTAGAACTAATATATGAATATGTTCAGAGGAATACTCTGGCTGAAAAAAAGATGTGTAAAGACCACATGTTGTGGTTTTACGGGTGACTATTTTTTGGATTTCTGGAGTCTTCACTGGTTGCTCGGCAACCTCTTTAGACGTGTTGGCAGGCAGATGTTAACTTTTCGACAGAACAAGGCTTGTTTTTTTGTTTTTTTTCTAGGGCTGTCCTCGACCAAAGAAATTCTTCAATTAGTTGATTTAATCGACAAATACAAATTTGAGGAGTTTCTCTTCAAAGAATCACAGAAAAGCTCCACTTTGAATCTCGTGTTTTCCAGAGATGTGCTGATGAGTTCCTTTAGAAATAAGTCATAAACAACTAATCTAAAGAAATCCAAGTCGAGCAAGACCAAAACAACCGATCAGTTGACTAATCGACTGAGTGAGGGCAGGCAGCGTGACTGCCTTCCAGTCTTTATGCTAAGCTAAGCTAACCAGCTGCTGGCTCGAGCTACATATTTGCTGCACAGACATGAGAGTGGTGCTGATCTTCTCTTGGCAGCTGATACGCCGTTTCCCAGCATGTTATTCCTTTAAATTGATTACAACACAGCCCACGTAGTCTTATTCCCACGGAGGACCTCAGATCTGTATTTCCATCTCTCGTGTAGAATCCTAAAGCACACTGCTTGTTAGACCGTTTGGTGTCACGAGCATCTGCTCCACACAGCTAGATGATAATACTTAATTTTGCTTGAGCAAAGAGAACAATGCCATCCTTTGCTGAGGGCAACGGGGCAATCGATCATAGTGAGATTTTACAAACGCCGTCCCATGAAGACATGACCTTTTTGTTTTTACTGTATACAGTGAAGCAAACATTTTGTGAATTTTAAACAGATTGTATATCTTCCTTTTTTTTTCTTTTTAACTAGAGCTACAGTACATTATAACGAATAACGTTCGCAGTTAGCTCAAATTCATTGAAATTTGAGCCTTCGAAGCATTTGAATTTCTAATAAAAGTGAGATGTTTAACTTCAAAATTGACCTTGCTAACTAGCAAAGATGCAAAATGTATGTTTCATAATACAAAAAAAATAAAATAGAGACAACATTCGGCTGTTGGAGGCCTTAAACCTTCATGTCCAAACCAGTGAAGTCTCCAGACAGCGATGGGACTATCATGCCCGTAGTCTTCATGGCAGCTCTGCCGCTATTAGTGCATTAATGTGTGTGTACGCGCGCGCGCGCGCACACACACACACACACACACACACACACACACACACACACACACACACACACACACACACACACACACACACACACACACACACACACACACACACACACACACCCGCGTTAATGGGCGATTGTGACACATTGTGAAGCTCTTTACACCACTCTTGGGATAAAGCTGCTGTATAAATTCAGCCCTTTCTCCATTTACATCTTCCGTTTATAATGGAGTCATTAATGCAGCCCTTTCAGCCGCGTTGCAGCCCGTTAACTGACTCCGCCGCGGTGACGTGGCTTGTTGTCGCGTAGATTAGAACAAGAGGGCGTTCAGCAGCACCATCCATCAAAGCTATGGTAAGCTGCACCTTCAGGATGCATCGAGTGACTTTGAGAAATTTCAAATCCAATTTAATTGTTGCATTGATCCCGCCCCCATTTTAAAGCAGATGTCCTGCTCCCGGGCAAGGGTTTCCTCTCCGTATGTCAATCAAAATATAACGCTTTCTTTAAAACGGGTACATGCTAATATGTGCCATGCTGCTGCAATAAGGCTTTCCTCACTATTTTCAATTCAGCTTGTGAGTGCTGCAGTGCTGCTACTACAGCAATATGAGGGATAAAGTCTTTTGGGTCTTAAAGCATCTATCTCTCACTTTTACTTGAGGCAAACAAAGCTGCTCAGTGCATAATAAAACAAGATACAATTCCATTGGAAGCATTGCTTTTTAGTAATAATTATATATATATATATATATATATATATATATATACAGTATATATATTAGAGGGAATTCACATAGGACAGCAGTTTAACGTCATCTAAAGAAGGCCACAGAGCTTGAAGGGTATTGGTCCTTTGATAAGACTGCAGGTTTTTCATCAATAAATAGAAAAGTGCAGATCTCCACCTGGCGTGTCTCCTCTGCCCTCGCGAACAGAGAAGAGAGGATTCTCACTCTGGGCTCCCTTACAAACAAGATGGCAGCGACAATAACACAAATGGGGATTTATTAATCTCTTATTGTGCCTAACTTTGGTGGATCACAACATATCGGGTATGGAATTAAGTGGCAGATGCCGTTTCTATGGATGTCTATTTTTTGAGCCAAGACAAAGACCAAAGTGTGGCTTGTTTTTAGCAGAGTCCAGGGCTATTCTATTAAAATTGAACGAGGTCCAGTTAGAGAGACTTTCCTCATGCAAAGGTCCAGAACATCACAGTAATGTCTAACTTGCGCTATGATTTAGTATTTATGAATAGTTGTATTAACATCTGTATGTAGTCAACAACTGACTGTCAAATCAAATAAAGAATGTTCAATTGAATAATATCTCAACAATATTTATTGTCAGTTTTCAAATTGAACTGGATGAATTATAAATAATACATAATCTAATAATAAATTAATGTTCTTCTCTCATTTCAAGTAAAATAAGGGATGCATTTAAGATTAAATCACATAAAAGAAAGGTTTGAAAAATGTGCATCTTAAAATAAAGTACTTATCTTTCGAAAGATTTATTTCACCGAGTTGCCCTTCAGCTTTACATTTAGTTAATTCAAGTGTTAAGTGATGTCAACCAAAACATCAACGATATTATATTCTTCTCATCTTTTAAAAGGAGAAATTTGTGTGCAGAGACTTTCAGCTCTGTTCCTCTCTCTGTTAACATCATTGTTGGGAAGTGAATGAATGTATTAGGATTCTGATCATATTGGGTTCTTAGATTGTTTATTATCTGCCGTTATTATTATAGCCGTTAGCGATGCTGCCACCGTCCTGTCATTTTAAACACGGATTGGTTGTTTGCAATATAACATTATCAGGGGTCTGCAACTAGAAAAAGCATTAATGGTGATGTCCTGATCGCATATTTTACTGAATATCGTCTGATAATGATCGTCAGTAAAACTTTATTTTACACGGGTATAGTTAACGTTAACGGTTCACATGTGTACCGAACGCTGAGGGGGGATCCATATGGAACACAGGTCGAAGATGGTCCGTTACATCACTAGTCACAAATGAGCACTAACATTAGGCTGATGGGTCCAGTATTATGCAAGATTTGCCATGGACAGACTGACAGACACACGCACACGACCAAGCGCATCGTCTCCCCACAGGCTTTCGCCTGGCTGGCGCAAATAACAAACTATATTTAATTTGACCAGAAAGCATCACATGCACTTATATCTGTACTTTCTTTCTCACTTCCTCTCCCGCTTTGATGTGAGTGACATCTGCCCAGAGACGTCCTGGAGGCTCTGTCTTCATTTGCCACGTCCATCTCAACTGTCACTTTCCATTTAGGAACTATTCTGTCTTTTACAGACCGCCTAACACCGTTGTTTCATCCTCCTTCTGAGAGGCGTAGATCTGGCCCCTGACTCTCCTTATGTCAACCTTTCTTATTGAAAGGTTAAGTAGCTGACAAAGCCACTGATGTTTTACTTAACTTATCCACTTTTTCTATTAAAGAAGAATCATAGTTTCCGCTCAGATTAAGGGCGCTGCCTGGTTTGTGTTTGATTGCGAGAACACATGACTTCTCGCAGATTACCATGTAAGATTTATTAAACGAGACGACTCCCCATTGCCCTGCGTTTTAGCTTTTACATCAGTTTAATTGTATCACACTTGAGTAAGCTAATGTGTGTGTGCTCAGTGAATGTCAGCGAGCCGCAGAGGGAGCCAAGCGGCGCCTGCTGCAGAAGGGCATCGGGTTGACCGGCTCGGTTTAACTGATGAGAAGACGAGGGGGGAAACAGGCAGAGGGGAGGCGTTTGATTAAAGACAGTGAGACGGAGAGGAAGGTGTGGGTGGAGAGGCGCTACCGGGTCACTCCAGGTAGCGGCAGCAGCAGCTCTGTGTAAAACAGCATTAAAACTCATCCCATGAATGTACACATCCTGATTTATAGTCGACCCATTACAGAATGTGTCACCCTTTAAAACAAACAGGATTTGTGTGACCAGTGACACCAGCGGTGACAGATGTCGGTGCCTCCAGCCAGTCGCTGCTTTCTATCCTCACATGAACAGATGTGCAAGTGAGAGCACTGGCTCATGACCAGTGCATGAATCTCATGACTGTGGCAAGTTTAGCAAAAAAAAAAATGTTAGCGGTGTGACGTGACATTTTGGGGTGAATTTATTCCCTTCATTGCAGATTGTAATACAGATGTTTTGAATAACATTCAACCTTTTTTGATTTTAAGAATTGCTTACGTCAACATCTGTCAAAAGGGCTCGAATGGATTTTAAGAAATAGGGTTAGCTTTGCAAGATCAGGGAAAACATCACTTTACTCTCCAATAGAAGTCCTCTTTACAAAACTGAACTAAATGTAGTCCTAGTAATACACTAATAAGGGTATGCCAAATCATTTTTTACAACAAGATGGTTTAATACCTTCCTGTTCACAAAAACTTGATTGTCTCTAGCAAAGACAAACTGCTTAACCTTCTTAATGTTGGTGAAAAGTTCCAACTACAAATGTATTTGTATTTAAAAGTGAGGGTTCTATGTGGGATCTGTGTTTGCGATGATGATCGTCTTTTGGACCTTTAGTGGACAATGGTGGAGATACGTTCAGGCTTTGGCTGCACAGGCTTTTTTTGGACATTAGAATATATAGATCTACACCATATTACCAGCCTTTAAGCTGATTGGCTCCGTGTCAACAACCATACTACTACCTCATCCACATGCAAATCTGTCTTTCAAGCCTCCACTGCGCCCGCTGTAGGCACATGTAACAGAGCCGTCAGTTCAGCCGGTCACTGGGTAAATGTTCGGCTCACTTTGAGCAGCATATGATGCCAGCACCAGACTGGTGGGCGGGGGTGTGTTCTCCATAGGAAAACAAAGGCTCCGTCAGTCCAAGGCTGCTCTGCCCGTGATGACATGTAGCGTCCCTCATGCGTAGAGCCGGAGTGAGTCCACACGGAGACAGCGGGGCTGCTTTCTGCTGTTTCAAGGACGCGGTGCAAATGAGACGGACGGGTTTTGTGCTAATTAAAGCGGGCAGCCAACCAAAGGTTTGTGCTTCAGCAAAGCAGCATGACTTCACAGCTACCTCTGCTCTGGGTCAGGTGGGATGATCATATCAGCTGCCGTGTTGTTTAATTTGTCTTTCAGACGTACGCAAAGGAGAGAATGTTTTTAACTTTTTATTGATTTTTTTTGTTTTGTTTTTCAAAATGGGGCATCCGTCACTCAAGATCACAATGAATCGCTGAACTCTCTGCCCACACTGGTCTCAAAGCTTCTCTAATTAACTACCGAAAAGACTATTTAGCAACCACATATATAGCAGGCAAATTAACAACAAAAAGAAAGCTCTGCAGCCGCGATTATTCCATCCAAAATGATGTTAAAGTTAAATGAAATGTGAGTCATAACTAAATCTTTGAGATAAACAGAAAGATATAAATCATGTCGTTTAAGGACTGCATTAGGGCATGTTTAGCTTAGCTTAGCATAAAGAAATGGCAACAATAGCATGAGAAATTTCTTTTTATATATTGGTTGTTGGTTCTCTATACAATTAATATAGCACTAAACATCTGTTTGTATGTAAAGATATAGTAGAGTAATGGCTCCTTAAGCAGAGAAGGAAGTCTTCTTCGTGTTTTCTTTAGACAGGCAGGCCGGCCTTTCACTGCATGTTAGCGTGCCTGGCTAGCTCATGGCCAGCGCCCTGTTACAGCTGATAACGTTGCTGAAAGGGTGTGTTGCAATGCATAGTGTCCGACCCTCCGGGCCTCCATCTGGTAAACGCTGTTAGCTTTGTCAGCACTGTTGGCGTTGTTAGCGCTGTTAGCGCTGTGGGAGCCGCCGGCTCAGCCGTTTTCAAGTTGAGACGCAATAAATATCCTCTGAATTTCTTACTGAGAACCTTTTAAACAAAACAAGGAAATTTCTTTCACTTTGAACAGAGCCGCGGTCGCTACTTCATCTGCTTGCAGTCTTAATGCTACTGTTCGCTAGGCTAACTCATCCTGACTCCAGCTTTGTACCAACGCACAGACATGAGATTCATCTTAATCTTCTTCTGTAGGGCTTCATTTTACAGGAGTCCCCTAACAAGTCTCCAATTTGGCACAAAGAACAGATAATATGGAGACAGTGTTCAATTGGTACACTTCCAATAAGCATTTAGTAGTTCTAAGGGAAACGAGTAAAGTTTCCAAAAATGAAAAAATGATGAATTAATATTTAATATATTATTTAGCCATTCGTCAGTCATTCCTCTGTAAGTCATTAACTTTGAGCTTTAAGACTCAGCTAGCTAAACTAACCAATGTAGCAGTATCATGTTGTCTGTATTTTCTCTATAAAAAGTATCACATTACATTCTTACCAGAACTGTCAAATAAACCCAATGGTCTTTATGAGATTACTATTATTTTATTTTCAAGTAAAATATTATTTTCAAGTAAATTAGATCCGACACTAAACGTGAGCACAGGACCTTTCCTTGCAATTTAATAAAGTCATCTCCTCAGTAATACACCAACCAGTATTGGTTTTACATTAATTGCAGCTGTTGGTGGTTGTGGGAAACTATATTACATTTTCAAGAAAACTACTTTTGTTGCTCAGAGATCTCTCGTGTTATTCTCCCTAACAAATGAAATGCAATGTGGGAAGCCAATAGCTGTGATAATTAAAACTCTCCTTTTCATCCTTCTGCTGTCTCGCCTGCCCCTCCCCCTGCTCTCTTTACGCCCGCGATGATGATCTAACCTGATGCTCCACACACCTCCAATACTCTGAACATATCTCTAATTTCTGCACCGCCACAGTGGCATGACGTCGCACCCACTACTTCTGCTGACCAATCGCGTCGCCGTCTGCCTCCGTCGCTCGCCGAATGGGAGCGTGAGAACAGGACTGAGGCTAGCAACGAGGGGGAGAGGGAGGAGGAGGAGGAGGAGGAGGGGGAGGTGGGGGAGGTGGGGGAGGAGGAGGAGGAGGAGGAGGAGGACGACGACAGTGGAAGACCGCAGTAACAGTCCTGAGGCCCCGCAAATACTCACCGAATCAAACGCCGGAGGCTGTGTGTGATTGAGCTGCTGAGTCTGACGCTGTGTGTTTGTGTTTGTCACCAAGACGGGGATGAAGACGCCGAGTTTGCTCGCCGTACGTGTTTGTATTTGCTGCTTTGAGTGATGCACAGAGAGCCAGAAAGTGAGGGAGAAAAACCCCGTCCCTGAGTCCGAGCCAGACACTTAATGAAGCAGTGATGTTCTTCTTCTTCTGTTCCCTCTTTTCCCTCTCTGCCCTGTGTCGGCAAAGATAACTCCTCTGTAAGTCGAGTGAGAGGCCGTGGCCGAGGGCTGTTTCTGTCTGATATTGACACATTTTAGAAAACGAATAGCGGCCTCTCCCCCAGCTGTGCGCTCACGAGCCGAAACCGCTGATTTATGAACCGCTTTTTCTTTTTTTTTTTGTGTGAAATGGAGCTGCTCGACATTGTTGGCAGATGCTGCTAAGTGATGAAGAAATCATTAGACGTAGCTCGAGGCCTGGTTGGTTGGTGAGGCTTTCTGTGCGCCGGTGTCTTCGTCTGGTGTTGTTTCAGTGTGCATGCTGTGTGTGTGTGTGTGTGTGTGTGTGTGATCCTCATCCAGGCTAGATTTGCAAATGAAGCACAGGCTTAGTTGCACTTGTGTTATTGTTTGTGGTGGTCAGAAACCTCACTTAAAGGTGCTAAATTCAAGTTAGGAGGACGGCGGCTAGCAGCTAACGGCGCTAACAACAGCAACCGTGCTGAGGAATCTGACGGCGTTTACCTGCCGCCTTCCATCCACCTTGTCTCTTGGTGGATCTTGTGGTCCTACGATAACGTCTCTGCTCCCAACGAACGGCAGTCCTAATTCATACGGCCGCTAAAAGGCTTCGTCACTTCAACATCAACAGATGGTGTTTTTCATTTGCTCAACCGATTGATTTTGTTGTTTTTCTTGAGAGAGCTGTCTTGCATTTTACTGTCGAGGTGGAGCTTCTTTTTTTTTTAACCATTTTATAATGGAAAAAGAACCAGTTATATATTTTGTATTGTATTATAGGTTTTTAAGATCTAAATTTGCAAAGTAAGTAGTAGCCATAGCTGTACAACAAATGTAGTTACAGTAATTAAAAAAAGTACAATATTCACTGAAATGTGGTGGAGTAGAAGTACACAGTATATTAAATAAATACAAATAAAAAAGAAGCACACAGTGCTACACAGCAATAAGCTGTAAGGTCACTCAGAGTTTCCCTAGTTCTGTGCTGCAGCTCTGTCTTGTTTCGGTAACAGATCTCACTTCCTTATTACAGTGTAACAGTAGAGACTAAAACACACACACACACACACACACACACACACACACACACACACACACGCCTCATCTTTTTATCCACCCAGTCTGCAGGAGCTGGCCTCCGTCTGCCCTCACCGGTAGGGAAACAAAAAAAGCGAGACAAGAAAAAGTCAAAGAGAATGTTGTGTGTGTGTGTGTGTGTGTGTGTGTGTGTGTGTGTGTGTGTGTGTGTGTGTGTGTGGGGGGGGGGGGGGGGAATCTGTTGTCAAAGAATTGAAAAGAAAACAAGCATTTGCTGAACAAGAGATGTGTCGGGGAAAGAAAAATAATGGGGGTGGGGGGGGGGTTATGCAAAATGGACACCCACTCAGCGAGGAAAGGGGAAGGCTCTGTAATGTGTTGCATAAGGACGTTTTTGATTGCATTGTTCAACTCCGGCTCAAGGACTAGAGAGACGCTTTCAAACAGCGCATTCTTATTCCGGATGACAAACGTTTGCTTGTTTGTTTTGTTTTTCTCATCAAATCCACACACACACACACACACACACACACACACACACACACACACACACACACACACACACACACACCCAGGATCCAGGAGTTAACGACGCAGTGCAGGCTATGACTTCTCAGTTCATTCGCCTTTTCTTTAATGTGCTTTGTGGCCGGACATTTAGACGACAACTCTCACCGCTTGGATCCGGAGGCAAGTTTAAAGCCCCATTGGTCAAAACTGCCACGCGACCCTTTGACACAGAATTGCTGCTCTGGCATTTAGCAAGGGGCGGATGAGCGTAATGCGGCGTACAGCTCCATGCATCATTATGCGGAGGTGTCCGACAGCTGAGCAGAGAGCGGCGAGGTCCGGCCCGTATTTCACCAGGCTCCAGGATGAAAGGGTGTGTGTGGGGGGGGGGGGCTCATTAACATACATGGCCACAGGTTGTTGTTGCCCTCTCTTCTTCCTCTCTGGGCCCAGCTGCGCTCTTGACGGCCTCGACGGCAGACTGACTCACTCTTATTAGGCTGACGCTCGTCCACACAATTGTTTTGTTATGATCGGCTGCCTCGGAGACCGCAGGAACTGAAAATCCCCGCGACCCGTTTCAAATAGTAATTCGATCCCGAGCCTGACGGATGGTGTGAAGACGAAAGGATGTCGACGAGATGTAATTAGCAGATGCTCTGGAGATTACTCCCTCGGGATTGGAAGACATCTCCTCTTGTTCTTGTATGTAAACCTAATGAGTCCTCATCCGGGTTGAAGATGCCTTGTTAGTTTTTATAATTCATAACTGATTAACCAGAGCTGTAGCACAAAGTGACTGGTGGCTCGGGCTGAGTGTCTTCATTTTTTATTTTACTTATGGTAATAAGGGATTTGTTGTCTTCCTTACTTGTTATTTGACAGGTTTACAATTTGAGAACGGTATGGCTGCTTGTTTTTAGACGTTTCCTTTATATTCCTCCTCACATTAGAGTTATCAATAAAATATCTTCTTGGTAACAGACCTGTGAGGTCGTATCGGCCACTTCTATTGTAAAATGTCGAACCATACCCGGCCCTACGGGTATACAGACGGGATGCACAGGGCCGTAACGTCACATATCTTTCCTTATGACGTTTCCAAACCAATGTGAAGTCTTTTGTGTGGGACATTTTTTGTTAATTGGTCCGGTATTTAGGGAGAATGCTGTTGAAGGCATTTCCTTCCTGTGGACGTTCTTCCTCTGTGGTGCCTCATGGGGCCACAGGAACACCACCAGGCTCCCCGAGCTTCACGGCCTTGCAGCCGCTGGGTCACCCTCCTCTGCCCGGTGCAATCTGGAGGAGCTCTTCATCCGTGTGCTCTGGCTCGAATACATACAGGACGCCATCACATTCAAAGGCCTCGTCCACATTGTCCAAATCAGCTGAACATTCAGCGGTGACATAGAAAATGTTATAGATAAAACCAAGCTAAGCTTTTCTGAACTCCAACACAACTCATTCGGCCTGGCCAACCTGCCAACAACACGTCACCTCGCGAGATTTCCGATCGAGACTTCTCCTTCAGCGAGTCTCTTTCCAGAATGTTGTCAGACATTTATAATGACGATCAGAGCCCGTCTGAGGCGAAAACGAGCACTTTTAATGGACGTACATTGACAGATCAGATCGCCCCTAATATGATTACATTGCAGCGCTGCTAACGGCTAACGGCTGCCAGCTGCAGCGCTCTCACTCAATACTGGACCAGTTTTGGAAGTTGTTGTCCCAGTTAGTCAGTGGGGGGGTGGGAGGGTTGCAGTTACCTGTTAGGATAGGTGTGGAAGGAATGAGGTCGAGCGGTGAGAGTGAACGGAACGTTAAGGCTCCGGGTCCGTAAATTCAAAACGATGAGCTGAAAGAAGCTTAAACGCTCTGTAGAGCTCAGCAGAGAACTGTCCGGGTTTGTCACTATGAGCGACACCTTTCACATTACACACAGTCAGTTGAGTCGTTTTATCAAATACCAGTATTCACTAGTAGTTGACTAATCCTGCAGTTTGGGAAGGATATACGACAGAACGTGCTGTCAGCACTGTAACGCAGTATGAAGTCAACCCAGCCTTTCCCTGTAGTCTTTATATAGCACAGCACCCTATCTGCTGCTATACGTAAACACCAATTCCCTGAAAAAAGAAAAGTTCTATGTCGCAGCTCCCTTTTATTTATATTTTTATTCCTAGGTCTAATCCCTCTTAGTGGGGGAGCGATAAGCGTGTTTTGACTTAGCCCCAAATTTCTTGTTGTTTATGCATCCTTTGCCAAACCACGTGGATCCCAGCAGAGTCGGATAATCTCAGCGATGCCAGTTTGGCAGGGCTGCAAATACACCACTGCCTCCTGGCCCGGGTCAAATCACAACAGCGAGGGTAGAAAACAAAAAAAAATGCCTCCGCGTCTGTTTGCCTTCATCTTTTTTTCTTCTCCTCCCTCCGTTCATCTTTGCGTTTGCTCGCAGATAGGAATCTGTCGGAGCTGGTGGCTTTGTTGACGTGCGCCTCTCATTCCTCTCTGGCGCTCATGATCTCTACGCTTGCAGGGGGGGATGGAGATTGGTGCAATCACAGCTCAGGACGAAGCCTATTTACCCAGAAAAATAGAGAGCCTGGTAATCTTGCTGCAATTTCCCACCCGGTCTTTTTTTCCCCCTGGGTTTCACAGTGAAGTAGGGTGTGTTTGTGGCGTGGTGTTCTCCAGGATTATTAGTTGGGTTGTGAAATTCCACGCTTTCTATCCCACTTTTCTCACTTTTACCGTATGCAGGGAATCCACTACACACATTACACATTGCCTAGTGTTGTCTTTTCACCCATACCAATGAGGTCTATAGGGGTTTGCTCTTCTACGTAGTTTTTAAATGACCTCTTTAGCACTTTTACACTTTTATGACTAGTGTTCTATGTCTCTATGAATGTCCTGTCTGTCTGTATATTTGTGTCTCAATGCTGGTGTGTCTTAACAAGGTCCCTCTTGAGAAGAGATTACCTGTCTAAATAAAGTGAGCGCAGACCCCTGCCATGGCCGTTTCCATAAGTGAGAAATAATGCGCACGTTCCAAAATCCACTGGGTTCCTCTCTGCACTACGCTGCAGCCTTCCGCCATGAGAAGAGGAGGCTGAGTTCACAGCTGGGGATGTACATCAGAAAGGACTATGCCGACCACAAGTCCGCTCTTAGCAGGGTCACAAATGGACACAAATTAAAAACGAAGGGACGAAAATGGCATCCTGTGCAGCATTCTCCACATTCTTGCCATGCAGTCGACACACTGTCGTGTGAACGCTACCGCTGTCACGAGGGCCCGCGACCGCGACGTTGTTCCCACAGTGCAGAGCCTGAGGCGGTGTGGGAAATGTTGGCACCGTGCAGCCTGAGAGCGGAACAAAATGCTGACCCCACAGTACATACGCTGCAGCAAGAACAAAATAAAACGAGCAAAAAAAACCAACAAACTCAACAGCAAAGGTTTGGGGACAGTGAGGAGGGGAAAAAAACAAGCTCTGTCCTCTGTTTTTAGAGCTGACATCAGGTTACAGTGGTGAGCCCAGGACCTTTTGTCACATGTCGGTGCCAGTTTCCCTCAGTGAGCACGGTGACTGTTAGCATGGGCCTGAGAAGTCAGTCCAGTTCATACTGGTATAAACCCAGTAGTTACAGTTCAAAGTGCAGCAAGAGCAGCAGGTGATGCTTCTTTTCCACAGCCTGTCTTGTAACAACCTCATTTGTCGTTTTGTGCACAAATGGAAGAATCACATGTTTAGCTGGTTAGTATTGTGCGATACTGTGTAGTTTCATATGT
Source organism: Cebidichthys violaceus (assembly GCF_023349555.1). Classification (NCBI taxonomy): domain Eukaryota; kingdom Metazoa; phylum Chordata; class Actinopteri; order Perciformes; family Stichaeidae; genus Cebidichthys; species Cebidichthys violaceus. Next base: position 1,111,661 of record NW_027176872.1, on the reverse strand, counting down.
TAATATTCTTATATAGTTACATTTTTCTCAATATAAGCAGTTAATGCAGCCTTTGGGCAGATGTGCGTCATTTCATCACATTTTAAACTTTTTTGTGAATCCAAAGGGCTTCATTGAGGGATCAAAGTCATGTCACAGTGACGGCTGAGCAACAGTAGGTCAGCATAGTGACCACTTCTGAATGGGCACCGTTTTGTTCTTTATACACCGCAATCTTGTACTTGATCTGGAGTCTGTTTTTAGTCTGTCTTGAAATGTGTTGGGCTTTACCCGATGACTGGTGATACAAGGTATGCATCTGTAAAGATTTGTGGATTAGGGTTCCCCAAAGCAACGCTGTTTTGAGGCTTCATCCACACTACTACGTTTCCATTTTAAATCGCATATCTTTTCCTACGTTTACACTGAGCGTCCAACACTACGGAGTTGTAGAGCAACCGAAAACGAAGGAGTTTAGAAGCGCTACCGAAGCCGGGTAAGTGTGAAAACTCTGTGGTTACCTCGTAGTGTGGTGACGTAGACACTTGCGTTCGCTACTTGATTGGGTCCAAGCAGTCACGACGTGTCCTTCCCTGATTCGTCACGCTCCTATCACATGATCCTTTTCCGGAAGAAAACAAACGGCCTTGATTATCAATCGACTACCAGGTTAATTCAACATGGATAACGGACTACAGGCACTACTGACCTTGTTGTCTATACTAGCCGCTGTTCTGCATTTTAGAATTCTACTACTGCCGGCATGCGGATGAAGCAGCTGTTATTGGAGCTAGTACAGCAGCGTTATCAGCCCTACGGAGCGGATGTTTGAAGTCATGGTTTTAGGACTTTGAGGAGGGCAATGGACACAAAACGGAGGACTTTCCTCGTCTTATTAATGCTTCTTTTGTTCTGCACAACTATTGTGAAGTCCACACATAAACTGTAAAGGAACAAAAGCATAAAAGCTCTCCAGTAGACCACAGACTTCAGCCACCAGCTGACTGACTGACTCCACATTGAACCGCATCAATCACTGTGAAGTCCCGCCTGTGAAGAAGTGCTCATGTATTTGATTGAACTGCAAACGTAAACATACTGCATCCCTGTTTCCATCTTCCTTTGTGAGACTTTAACACATTGGTTCTGTTCTTTCCTTCTCATTTGATCACTGACTGACACACACACACACACACACACACACACACACACACACACACACACACACACACACACACACACATTGTGTTTTGATGCTTTGGTCTTGTAGCTCAGTGAAACAGAACTGGAAAGAGGAGCTTCTGCTCTATGATGAGACAGTAATTAGTACCAACTCCTAAGAGAGTAGAGATAGACTTCACACAGCTTGACACTCTCTCTATCTCGCTCTCATGCTCACACACACACTCTCTCTCTTTCTCTTTCTCTTCCTCCACAGCCATTAACATCAGTTAATTTTCATCCAAACAAACCGGCAGCTTTCTCAAAATATTCGTTAGCACAATCGCACAAAACCAGCTAACTTTGTCCGCCTTTCTTGAGCTCTGAGACAAGGGCTTGAGTTTTGTTTTTAACAGTGGGGGGGGGGGGGGGGGGTGCACATGCTAAGAGTGGGGGTCTGAGGGTCCTCCCCAGGGAAGTTTTGAGTGTCATACACTTCATTTCCTGCATCCTTGTGAACTGTCATGCACCTACATACATGTTGGAAATGTCTTTATTTACATACAGGAAACCACTAAATTCATGCACCAGGAAAATATGGTGTAATATAACGCAGTGTAGTGTAATAGTGTAATGCCTCTCAGGCATTCTGTGTTGCTTTAACATTTTTAATTTAATGTTATTCCTGCTCAGTCAACACACGCGTCTTCCCTCTTCTTTTGTGTCTTGTGGCATAAATCATAATATTTAAAGAAACAGTTGCAATTTAATGATTTAATAATAAAATCATAATATTTTAAGCAAATCTTCATCCTGAAGTCTGCTGTGCAGAGTTGAGCAACGGCTTCTGATGGAGTGTTTAAGGCTTTTCTTTTTCTTTTCTTTTTTGGTGAATTTTGGTCAGTGAGTGTGTTTCTTCTAGACGAAATAGACTTTGGGAAGCACTTCTGTCAAGCACATCATAATTTCATCTCCTGTTTATTCACAACTCAGTCTTCTCCGTTTGCCTCCTCCGGACCGTTTGGGTTGGTTCGATTCTGAACGATCACACACACACACACACACACACACACACACACACACACACACACACACACACACACACACACACACACACACACACACACACACACACACACACACACGTACGTGGTGATGGACAGCATCTCCATGGAGATTATGCGTTTTCATTAGCCAGTTAGACACTATGTCATGTGTGCTGCTTTGGTCCATCGGGGGATAGGAACTCGGGTGAAATGGCCAGAAAGATTCTGTTCGCTTCAGCAGTTTTTGCTGGAATGATTGAAAGTGTGTGCGCGGGAGCGGAGTGCTGGGAATCTTGTATTGCTGTTTCAGGACTTTTTTAAGACTACAGATAGATAGTTTCAAAGCCATTTTCCCTTTTTTTTTTACCCTAAGTTTATACAGGAACGCCCAAGTATAATCTTTTTTTTTTTTTCTTGTATGACGTGTGTGTCATTGTGTTCTATGAATTCTGTCTGTACAGTATACATCGAGTATCAGAACATATGTAAGTGGATTGACCTGAGCGTTACCCGTTCAGATTAGCCCAGTGAACTCATTTATAACCTGAACAAACCCAAACCCAGGATGTCGTCATCTTTTTAATAAGCTTTCAGGAGTTGTCGTAGGCAGATTTGATTTGACCTTCGCTCTTTTCTTGGGGGGTACAGCTATATATGTAAAAAAAAAAAAAAAAGAAAAAAAAGACTAATAATAAATACAGCATATTAACTGCCTCAAAGTGATGTCACCGCTCATCATCTCTACTTGACGCTAGCGGCTCGAGGCTAAATTAGCCACTGCTAGCATAACTCACCCAAAACTACAACCAGTTGCATTCTGGATAATGTAGGCGGCAGGTTTTGACAAAGATGAAGATAAATTTAAAAAAGCACCATATCTCTGCATTGCACTCTTAGAAATAGATGCAGCTAAACCAGAGTACTCCTAAGTTCAAAAGGATCGAGTGCCGAAGTTTAAGAACCATCATTTCGGAGGCACAATCTCAACTAGTGACATATGGCTGCAGTAGACCTCTAATGTAGGAAGGTGCCGGACCATGCAGAGCTCTAAAAGTGTTCACAAGAATTCACATCAGACCTTTGAAGAGGATCTGGTGAAAAGCTTTGCCCCAGCATCCTGGACCACTTGTAAAGGATCCGAGGATGTAGTGAGGAGGGATGAACTGAAGGCGTAGAGAATCATCCGCAACATCTCCTACCACCACAGACTACTGAACATCCACTCCAACCTTTTGTTCTTTGTGTCGTGAGATTTTGTCTCCAGCAAGGTCTTAACTCTTGACTCCTGCTGTCCTCCTCCAGTCCCCCCCCTCCCCCCCCGCTTTATCCCTCTGCACTGTGGAGAAGGCTGAGCATTCTAATGAATTCACCCTCAACAAGGCTGTGATTAGCCTATTGATTCTCCCTCCCAACTTCCTTGCCGCTGCAAACACTGTCTCGCACTATTATGTTTCTGTGACACGGCACGTTGACACCAGCGACCTCACACCTTGATCGGAGTGCCGAATGGTCGCGCGGCATGTTGACGCATGTATGACAGATCTTAAAAACATAACAATAATGTGTTTCTGCTTGTGTGTCCCCCCCCCCCCCCACCCCTCCTGCAGACTGAAGAAGAAGTCGCAGTCGGTGGATATTGCCAGTGAGCGTTTCTCCCCGACTCTGGTGCCAGCCTCGCCCCTCAACAAGGCTGCACCGGCGGGTGCCAAGACGACGGCCGTCCTGGCCGTGCAGGAAAACAACACGACCAACTCCCAGCGCCGCAGCCCCCGGTGTGGCGAGCTGAAGAGAGGCTACACCATAGGTACGTGACGTCTGTTTGGGTGAAATCCATCACACGTTTTTCAAACTTAATTTCTTCCTACTTAACCTGGTCGAGGGATTAAAACCAACAACCTTCTGTTACAGCTCCTTTTCCTCTGAACTCTAGATTAACTATTAATGAGAAAAAAAAAGAGAATAGATGTATTTTTGCCTAAAATGCATTATTACATGACTTGCACCTTTTAATCTTTGTCAGCCTTTAGCTACATTCTCATAGAGGGCTTTCTCTCACTCTCTGGACAGTCGACATGAACTTCTCACTCGAGCAAACTTCCTCGTGTCACATCCACAGCTGGCTCCTCCGCGTTTTTTTTTTAAAAATCTTCTAATTCATTTCCTGCTCACAAATTCTAATTACGTGGCTGTGATGACATTTATTCCTGCGATGAATTCTATTTTGGGTCGGGGGGGGGGCACACTGTCTGCTGCCGGGTCTGTTTCTGTGTCGGAAGGCAGGTTGCTACTGTGAGAGTAAGTACACTTCAGGGAGCTGACTTTTCACAGATGATGAAATGAGTTTGAGCTAAACTAATTCCGAAACTCAGGAATGCATTGCGCCTCTGTTCGCTTCATGGGTGTGATTCGGTTAGTGAGCCGCTCGGGTCAAGGTTGGAGAGGGGGAGCAAGCGCAGGAAAAATCAAACGCCAGCAGGACTCTGCTGAGCCACTGAAAGGCAATCTGCAGGACCTTTATTTTGACTGATTCCTCTTTTATCTGCGGCGACGTCTTGGCCGCTCGTTGCTGTGCTGTGACTTCTCTATGTAGTTCATTTTCCCTCTACTGTACCACAAGCACACCGCTGCTGCAGGACTTTGTTTACGTCCAATAGAGAGTCTTTTATTGTACGACTGCGAGTACAAACACCTCCATGAACTTTTTAAGTGGAGGAATCGGTGTTGCCTAGCTAGAAGCTAACAGAAATGTTTGTATGATTATGCGGAGAACATTTTCAGTTTCATGCAGCAATTGAAAATAGCACCTTGGGTCAAAATCATGTTGTGGGTATATAAATGTATATGTGTATGTGTATATATATATATAGACGTATTTCAGGGTTTTCACAAAATCAGAGTCACCAAGGTTAATTATTTTACATGGTACCATGGAAACTGGAGGATGACAAATGTATAAACATAGAGGGGGCTCAGCAATGAGAAAGAATGTGACAGGGTGCAAAAGAAGGAAAAAAACCAACAAAAAAGTTATATGGAAAGTCCAAAGAACTGCTGTTCAAAGTCCGATGATGAATAGTACCGTGGACACCAAAGTGAGTGTTGACATTTGAAAGCCTCCTTGTCGGGCACTTAGGAGAGAACATCGACCGTTTGCTGCAAGGACTCGATGAGTTGACATGATTTTAATGTCCGTTTGACGTCACTTCACATTATCTGGGTGCATCAGTCTATTTTGATTTATTGAGTTCGTCTTGAGATGTTCATGTTCAGTGACTTGCTACAAACGAGCCAAGAGGTGTAAACGGTGTTGTCACGAGAGCAAAAATGTCACTTTGGTACGCTAGCTTTCCTCAATATTTAGATACGAATACCGAAACGATACCACGGCAAAACCTTTAACGTCAGGAGAGGTAATGGAATAATAGAACATTTGTTATTCATGAAATATATTAAATTGTATTTATTAATCTGATGACCCCCTATACTTGAGTTTATGTGATTTATTTGATAGTTTACTTTATATTTGCAACCATATATCACACTAAATAGTGTTTAATGAGGCTATTTTTATATTTACATTTGTAAAACAGCGCCCCTATTGGCACATCGGTAACAGTTCAGGTTGAGAGTGGTACTGCAGCACTGGTTGACGAGGGAAAAGCTGCTAACTTCAGGAATACAACACAGTAACCGTAGATAGTGCTGTCACTGTTGTCACTGTCGCCACCGGACTGCTTTCCCTCTCTGGCCAATTCAAGACTCTCAGAAACACGGTAAATTAATACTTAAAAATGTGCCATTAGGTGGAGTATGTGTTTGCCGGATTACAGTAGATGTTAAGACAAATTCACAAAAGGTTATGAATCTAGATTTATCAATGCATTTGGTCGGTAATTAGAGCCACGTTATTTAACTTTCAGTTTTAGGATGAATTTAAAAACACTGTCACTCTTAAAGTATCGGTTCTGGGGTTTCGTACCAGTATTGTGAGACCTTTCTAGTATCGGTAACTCAATTCAATGGACGGTGATGATGATGTCATCCTGCACCCTTAGCGCTAAATGGACCCACATGGGGAAAACAAATCATGCTGCACTTTATACAGGTCGTACATGATGATGGACGGGTAATACGTGTGGACAAAAACGACCAGTAGTTTTTATTTTAGTAACTCACTTTTGAACCAGGAATGACCAACCTCACGGAGTAGGACACGAACACAACACACTTCTGTTTCAGCGACTATTACCTCTGATTAATCGGAGGAAAATCCCTGAACGAGCTGAAGTGCGTACATGTTACCACGGTTACCAGATGATCTTGCATAATTATACCGATTGCCTCTACAGATTGCATCCTTGACGGTTTCCAATTTGCAAATGGATTTAATGGGAGATTAACTTTTGAAATTCAGGCTGAAATTACATACATGCTGTCAGAAAAATAAATAAATTCCAGTTTGTTTTGCTTTGACGCCAGCGTTAACAAGTCCCAGTGGAACCTGCCCTAGACCCGCCTTTTGATGGGGTCTCGATGTGGTTTTGTGATGGGTTGAGGGCTTTCACACCAGCCTAAATGAACCAAATCAAAAGGGCAAATGTACCAGTTTGCACCGTGAACTTATCTTTGGATAACACAAACCACTCAGAACTACAGTTTGACTTTGTATTCAATATGAGCTGAAATAAAGAAAAGAAAAAGAAACGTGACTTCAGCCCAACGAAAGCGAGAAAGTGAAAGATGGATAGTTGTTACCTCAAGCGTCTCAGGTGAGTTTACGCTGATCCATCAGCTTACTTTCCATCTGACGCTCCTGCAGCTCTCTAAATACAGCTTCAGGTAAATTTGAATTTCGCTGCATGTCCTCGAGCACACAGCCAGCGATTAGTTATGTAAATCAGTGCAGCGGCTGAACCCCCTGCTGCAGTGTCTGTGTGCGCAGGAGGATCGTGTCTCACGTGGGGTCAGAGGTCACCGAGAGCGAGGCGAAGGTGTGTCGTTCCACTAGTGTGTCCTCCGGTGTCGCGCCCCGACGAGCTTTTCTACAGAGTCATCGCGTATCGACTCCGCTCCCCCGGGGGTGCAGGGCAGCGACGGGAGAACGCATCGATCTCGGGTCGTCCGCATCAGTGCAGCGGGCGATAATCGATGAGGGGGAACTGAGGGATGAAAGCATGGCAGGACAGGTGGAGTGACTGTTGATATTTCAGTCCCGCTCTTATCATCCATTACCCGATCGGTCGGCAACCGCGGGGTCGGAAGTCACAGCCACTCAGCCATTAAATGAAACGCCGCTGTGACTCATTGTGCTTTTTTTTTTTTTTTTTTTATGGCTTTTAACTACAAAGTAACAAATTGTACAAGCCTCTTAAGCGCAGCTCGCAGCAGTTAATCATTTGCTCCGGCCAGCGCTGGCCTAGATAAAACCACACTCACATCAAGGCCATCACTGCAGGAACACTGCGCCTGTCAGTCCTTTACGCCGCCGTGTCACATAATGAGACGTTGATTAGTGACTGTGTCCCTCTCTCTAGTTCCTATCTAGATAAGATCCAGGAAGCGGAGCCCCGTGGCATTTTGATGCAGTCGAACCCGGGCCAGGCTGCTCCTGCAGAGCCGATCATGCTAATTTATTCTAATGGGTAGTAATAACGCGGCAGGCAGCTTGCTGTGCTGTCTGCCAGACTTCAGACGGACCTGTCATTAGAGGCAGGCAAGCGCATTCACATTTAATAACCCTTAAGCGCGTCACATTTTAACATCGGCATTGAGGCGTCCTTTAACCCGAAATGAGGAGGAGTGGCATCGAAGCGAGCGGCCCCGATGAGTGGAAAGGTGGTGAGGAGAAGGCGAAAAGGTGGGAGGAAGTGCAAAAAAAAAAGAGAGGAGAGAAGGTGGAGGAGAGATGGCCGGTGTCGGAGCAGGTCAACATTTCTTGTTGTTGTGCAACAGAGGAGAGGAAAGGCGTCGCTCCATGAGAAGGTGTGAAACCGGCTCTCCTCCAGACTCCCAGCGTCTCCGTCTGACAGCCTCGAAAAGTCTCTCCCGGCGCGTCTGACCTTTCCATCATCGTAGGCCAAAACTGAAGCCTCCGCTCCGGAGCTCGGCGAGCTCGCCGCGCTGATAAAAAGGCCAAACATGAGACGCCGCCGTGGACTCATTAAGCACAACTGGTGGCGCTGCTGCCTACGACGAGAAAACTCTCTCCTCACATCAATGTTCTCGGTGGGTACGTGCCGCACAAGGGCTCATCCGTCTCTTTGTTTTGGTTTTGTTCCGAGGCTGACTCATGCTCTGTGCGCTCACACAGTACTTCTGCATGTGTTTGTGCACGGTTAACTATGGAAACGGTTTATGAGCGTTAGGTAAGCACTGGCAGGCGGGAGATGTGCCGCCGTCCCTCCCGCAGATCTCTTTCTGCGGTTGCAAAGGGAGAGACTTCACAGCGTGTCGCTGCAGATAATGGCTTCTAAAAGGAGAGAAGCCACTTCTCGCCCCCCCCCCCCCCCCCCCCCACACACACACACACACACCACACCACCACACACACACACACACACACACACACACAATCCTGTTTTTCCTGCTCTTTCTGCCATTTTGTCCTCAGATCCCTCCTCTGCTCATACCTTCTTTTCTTTTTTTCCCCCTCTCTCCACCTCGTCTCTCACTCTCTCCATCTTGACACTCTCACTATCACTCAGTTATCCTCTGATGTATTTCAGGTGTGTCTGACCCCGGGGGGGGGGGGTACAGGCAGAGGGGTAATCTGTCTCAAGGACAGCCGGGCAAACACCAACAGATTTCCACGGACTGTGGCACCAACCTTGACTGCAGTCTTGCAGTCTTGCAGCCGCGGTTCCACTTTGTCTTTTCAATGCAACGTTTGCGATCGGGTGACACTCCAATGCGACGTGCCTGATCGGATGGTGATCGGCTACATGTGGTGGATAAACACATTTCATGTCTTACAAACCCTCCACATTAAAAGCTCCCCCGTTATTTGAACTGCTTACTCTTGCTCCCTGCAGTATGAAGTGGACTTGTTTTATTGAAGAATTGCCACCAAGGAAGCTCCGCTAACTCGGTGATAAACACATTTTCCTGTAAATTCTTCGCAGTATAACGGCCCCCCTGTTATTTTAAAGCCTTTCCTTTTTTAAAGCAGCAAAATCAAGAGCTGCCCCGGTTTTTCCTCCCCTCTTCCCTTTGCTCTCCTTCGGGGAGGAACTACCCTGTGGGGGGGGGGATGATGGAGACCTACGTCTGATAAATTGTCCGGGTTTTGCCCACGTGTTGTCCACCCCTCACTGAGACCTACTCTCACATAAATATACAACATAAAGATGACCAGACTGTTGCATTCAGTGTGTGTGTGTGTGTGTGTGTGTGTGTGTGTGTGTGTGTGTGTGTGTGTGTGTGTGTGTGTGTGTGTGTGTGTGTAAAATTATTCAAGCCGCTGGCATTCATTGCCACCAACAGAGGCCCGACTCTGCTAGCGCAGCATCGCATCTACAGCAGCTGACAGAGGAAATGCTAACAAACGAGACGGAACGACACGTGTCGGCGTACCCTGACGCCCCCAAGAGCGGCGGACCCTGCCACTGCCGCCATGTGACTGATTATTCCACTGTTAGTTATTCATTGGATTTTCGCTGCGGGGTCGAAGAGACGAGGAACTGGTGCTGGGGGGGGGGGGGGGGGAAGCGGTACGCTCACTCGCTGCTTGATATGCGGCTTCATGTCGCAGTGGCCGGAATTAAATTAGCCGCTATTCAATAAATAGTAGCAAGTGTCCGGTTGCACGTGAAGTCGCCACCCTGTTGCGCTTTGCTTCTGACACTTGTGTTTTTGTTGTGAGTGTGGACCCATAGCTGGAGTGCCTGTCTTTAACAAGCAGCGTATTCCAGCAGCAGCTGTACAGTGTTAGTGTGATGAGGAGCTAATCACCGCGGCGGTTGACAGTTAGAGCCAGCGCTGCGGGCGCTACACCGGTGTAGCTCTCTTTTTGTGTTTGATGCGATTGTCTCAGGTGGCAAGTCTCTCGTGTTTACAGATCCAGATCGTAGCCAGCGGTGGCAATTACACACACACACACACACACACACACACACCTTACACATCTTTTCTGGTTTGTTTGTTTTTCTCTATGGAAATGGAACAAAGTACATATCTGTGACTGTTTTCAAAGGGAATGAAAGTAGTTGTGTTTGACCTTGGTGGCACAGTGTTCCCTGGGTGATTTGAATTTCCGCTGAACCCTTCGTTTGACGGGTTAAAATGTCAGATGATCCCCGTCCGGTCGAGGCCGGTGTGACTGTCACTATTAGCACAGCAGATTCATGACGCCACGTCGACATCCACTCGTGTTTTGCTTGGACCGTGATCACGTTGAGTGCTGAAGCGCATGAATAAATTCACGGCAGAAGTCAGTTTTTTAAGGGATTAAAAAAAAAAAGAACCCGGTGACACCACTGACGATAAAAGACCTGCTGATGTCCTGCAGTAGCAAGTAGCAGCATTGCACCAGGTCTAAACAACAAGGCGTCCTTTTTTTCTTGACTCAGTAATTGCATCCATTCTCCTCCGCTGACCATCAGTCTCACCTCAGCTCTAAAGAGCCAGAAAGATGCAGTTGTAAGCTAAAGGAATTACATGCATGTGGACCCCGTATAGCCCATGTTCAGGTGTTTACATGCCTAATAGTAGCATCTCACCGCAGCCTTAGCTTTTGTTTGCTGACGGCATGATCCAGAGACCTGGTCAATAAGCCCCCAACACGATATAACCAGCAGCTACTAACTTCTCGTCCACATCAATATATTCTCCCTTGGGTTCAGGTTCATCCCACACAATGTCAGCCACAGACTGAAATATCTCAACAGTAGTGGTGTAACGGAACGTTGTCGATCCGTGATCCGTACGGATCACTCCTCACGGTTCGGCACACATGTGAACCGCAGATGAAATACACAGTTTGACGTTAACCACCACGGTGTGAAATATCGTATTACTGACATCGTTATCCACAATGTTCAATAAAATATGCGATCAGGACATCGGCATTCATGCTTTTTTAGTCGCCGAACTCTGAAAATGTAACGTTGTAAACAATAACTCTGTGTTGAAAATGACTGAAGAGTTGGTAATGGACAACGAACAAAGGTTCAGTTCAGTTACATTATGATGCGTTCAGGCTCCGTTCGGTAAAAATGAGTATTGGGTGAAGGTAAATGATGTTATTATGATGTGTTCACATGTAATCTTGTAAATTGTAGCGTTGGTGAGAAACTTGAACACATCCAGTTGTTTGAAGGAGATGTTTTTACAGCAACATAAATGTATTATAAGGGTGTTTGAAGTTATTTCTCTTTTTGTTTCGTTCATGACACTTTTCATCACTTATCGTGTGAAAAAACAAGCGCAACACTGTGAATGTTTTTCCGGATAGACTGCATAAAAACATGCGCTGCTATAAACCACTCTAAACACCTGGTTCCTGACGTGGTCAGAAGTCGTTCTAAGCGGTGATAGGATGTGGTGGCAGCGTGGGGACCTCTGCTGTCAGGGATGATTGGTTTAAATGTCCATTTTTAAAACCAAAAGTATTTATCGCTTTTTTTAGGACATGCGGTTGGAAGAATTGATTTTAGGAAGGCGTCTAATGTCAACCATTGAAGCGGTTCTCTGTAGAACTTTAGAAGGGCTTTATGTGCTCTGAAAACAAAAGTCTGGCTCTCATTGTTTTAGTAGAAACTTACCAAAGCCTTTAGCATTTAAACCAGTCAAATGGAAATATCCTATTTACTCTCTCGCATGCTGTTGTTACAGACCATGTGGGCCGCAGGCCGTCAGGAAAAAGGAGGCCACTCATCTGCGTTGTGAGGAATTTAAGTTTAGAAGTACAATAGTTTGATTTAAAGCACACCTAAAGAAAGTATAAAATATCATATGTTCACAAAATATTCACTTATGAAATGTATAATAGGTTTACAGTATATTCACTTGTAAAGGATAGTATAAGTGTAACATATATTACTTACAAAAGTGTTAAACCACACAATCTTAATCAATTGAATGTATTAGACTAGAAGTATAGTAGTTGACTGTTTAGAGTAGAGAGAGGGCAAGGAAAGGAAGGGCGAGAGTTTCAGAGTTTTTCATGACCATATATGGAGATGTGATGGGTCGGAGGTGAATCGGCGCCGCGGGAGACAGGACGGTGGTCAAGCGGGGGGTCGGATGGACGGAGCTTTTACGAGGAGGTGGACCAACGGACATTACCAGGATCATCATATAGACCAATGGAGAGCATTGTCTGAGGCCAGGAGGAGACAATTGAATTTTAGCCAGCCACTGAAGTTGTTACTCGATTTTGAATGTAAACCGTTGACTTTTGGGTATAAAACCATTGTTCGGAGAGACGCTGTTCAGTTCTTGGCGATCTTCTTTACTGTAAACTGGCGTTTGTTGGCCGGTTAGGGGGGGAGAGTGTTTGAACTCGGTTTTGCGATTCCTTACTGTCGACAGTGTAATTCAGTTTGTAATTGTCTTTTTAGCATTTGTGAATTATAAATACTTTTTCATTGTAAGCCGGATCCAGCAGATTTTTCTTAGCGTGACTTTGTTGCTCAAACAACAACGAAAGAGCGAGAGGTCCGCGGCCTCCTGCGAGCAGAGGTCTCACTCCATTACAGCGTTGAGATCCACCTTAAGTACGAGCCGCGTTGTACGTCGGTATCGAATCTTAACGCGCGCCTCTCAAAGTGAATGAATGAGAATGAGGGGAGGGGATGGAGTGAACGGATGAGAGAGAGAATGACGGAGTAAAAGCGAGAGAAGAGGGGAGAGTGAGAGCGATTCGTCACGCGCGCTGCCTTTTGCCAGCAGAGCTGCTTGTGTGCGCCGAGATAAGCCCGGGCCTCCTCTGCTTGGCGGTACAGGCTGGTCACGTAGCACCAGAAGGCAGCTTAGCCCCACCACACATCCTCACCCGCTCTTTACTTTCACTTCCTCCCACACAGTCTTTCCTTCTGTCCTCCTCACTCTCTATTGTCTCCCTGTCCTTCTCAAGGTCTCTGACACCCCCCCCCCCCCATCATCTGTGTCTCCATCGCTGTTTTAGCATCTGAGAGACCAGGTCTTACTCTTCCTAGCAACCAATGAGTGGACAGCAGCATGGTCGGAGCTTGCTGTACAGTGCATTTGTGTAGATGTTTTGAGAGGCAAGGAGTAAAAAAACCTAAAAAGCTCAGCAGTTTGTGGCATTAAGAGCTGAGACGATTGTTTTCTACATTGTTCTTTGCTGTTAAAACAAGTTAAAGGTTCCATACCGGTCGTTTTTTATGCTCGAAAGTGGCAGGAAATATAGATGGGTGATGTGACAAAAAGGTATTGCGATCGTATCAAACTTTCATCCGATGGAAATGTGTAAAAAAGTGAAATAAATAAAAACGGGTTACAGTGCAAGTTGTGTCTCCACTGAAGGTGTCGGCTTACTGACCAACTCTCTTAAATATTCAGATCAGGTCTTTCTTGGCATCGACCCCAGCACCCGAATGTTCACTCGCATGCAAATACATCGAACGAAAGAAAAAATAAACCCAGCGTTAACACAACATTCGACACTTTTCTATTTTATTTGTGTAGCCCAATATCACAAATTTGCCTCGGAGGGCTTAACAATCTGCACAACAAACAACACCCTCTGTCCTTGGACCCTCGCATCAGATCAGGAAAAACTCCCCAAAAATATCTTTTTAACGGGGGAAAAGAAGAAGAAACCTCTGAGAGAGCAGAGGAGGGATTCCTCTCCCAGGATCGGCACAAGCGCTGTAGATACCATATGTACAGAATGAACAACATACTAAAATGACAACATGGTCAATCCATATGACAGAAATGATACATATGAGAGCCGTAGTAGAAGTAATAATAACACGGTTCAGGTATAACTATGACAAAGCGCAAAGACTCCTGGGAAGAAGTCAAGTTAGTAACGAGCATTAATGTACATTTGATGTAATGGTGCAGACCAACACACAAGCATGTGTTTATTGTCCAAATGACTGCCCAGTGCTGCCTTGAAATGTGACTTCTATATGCAGAACATGCTCCAGCACAATAATACAAGCACATGGGCTTGGCACCCCACACACACTCAGCAGTCAGGGCCAGCAAAGCCTTCTCTGCTGGCCTAAACAGGATCACAAAGTTATAGCTATTTTATAATTTAATCATTTTTCATAAATACACTACATGTATTCTAATTTTGTTTCCCATTAGCTTATTTTCTCATTGCACAGCTGTTGCTCTGCTTCCAGTGCAGCTTGTTTTAAGTAGAGCTCTTATCCAATCAGATTCAGCCTCTATTTCTCTATGTAAGGAGAGAGGCCCGAGGTCCTCTAGGTAGACTTTGCAGATTAAAGTATATGGGGACGATATTGTTGATTGTCATCGTCTTCAACCAATCAGATCTTTAGTTTGACATGTTGGGCGTATTCTTTGACGTGCCAGAGCTACCCAGGTAGCCTGCTAAGTACGTCAGCATTAAGGTGCGCCGTGATTGGTCAGTGGGCCAGCGTGACTTTTGTCAAACAGAAAGCTAGCTAGCAGAAGTTCGTATTTAAGAGTTCAGGTTGAAACATAGCTAAGAGAAGTTTATGACATTTTAGCGTTTGCTTGGTGTAGATTCTATTTTCTATTAAACTCTTTGGAATCAAAGAAAGGAGGATGGACTTTGTCTTTAGTGAACAGCAGCTTTGGTAAGTGAACTGCTTTGTTTTTACACCTGCAGTAGCGTTACTACTGTTAGCTTTTCTATGGTGTCATTTTCATGATATGGTAAATATTGTTCCCTCTGATGTAAATAATATTTGAATGGCGTGTTGCTGGATGATTTGTCATGCTTTGTTGTCATATATATATATATATATATATATTATATATATATATATGTATATATATATATATATATATATATACGTATATATATATATACGTATATATATATATATATATATATATACGTATATATATATATATATACGTATATATATATATATATATATATATATATATAACGTATATATATATATATATACGTATATATATATATATATATATATATATATATATAACGTATATATATATATATATACGTATATATATACGTATATATATATATATATATATACGTGTGTATATATATATATATATATATACGTGTATATAAATATATATAACGTGTATATATAATATATATATATATATATATATATATATATACGTATATATATATATATATATATATATATATATATATATATATATATATATACGTATATATATATATATATATATATACGTATATATATATATATATATATATATACGTATATATATATATATATATATACGTATATATATATATATATATATATATATATACGTATATATATATATATATACGTATATATATATATATATATATATACGTATATATATATATATATATATATATATATACGTATATATATATATATATATATACACGTGTATATATATATATATATATTATATACGTATATATACATATATATACGTATATATATGTATATATATACGTGTATATATATATATATATATATATATATATATATATATACGTATATATATATATATATATATATATATATATATATATATATATATATATATATATATATATTAATATACGTATATATATACGTATATATATATATATATATATATACGTATATATATATATATATATATATATATATACGTAGTATATATATATATATATATATATCAGCTGTTTTTTGTTCCGGGTTCAGAGGTCACAGCCTGTTGTCTCCTCTGTGAGCGCAATCCACCGAAAACATCATATTTC
Organism: Cebidichthys violaceus; assembly: GCF_023349555.1. NCBI lineage: Eukaryota > Metazoa > Chordata > Actinopteri > Perciformes > Stichaeidae > Cebidichthys > Cebidichthys violaceus. The sequence continues at coordinate 1,095,560 of NW_027176872.1, read as the reverse complement.
CCACAATTTAAGCTTCTGGATCTTCCTAACGCCACTAGTATTATTCAAACGTATTGTTCGGTTCATAAGCCTCGTACCGAACGGTTTAATACGGATACTTGTATTATTACACCCTAGAACAAATAATAACTGTAGCTGTGGCTCATAATTAGGTTATTCAACTGTAGTAGGACAGCACAGAAGGCCCAGGTATAAAATGCACGGCCCGCCACTGACGCTCAGTATTCACTGCACACACACACACACACACACACACACACACACAGGGGTTAGGGCAGATGGGGTAATATTGTACCAGAACCTCACAGTTAATCCTGTGAAAGTGGTGCTGCCCGCGGGGGACCACCGTCTACACCGCGCGTTGATAAGAGAAGCCAGACGACGTGCCTCCCGGCTGCGTTCTTACTAACGGCACCAGAGGCAGCCAAATCACGGCCGCTCTCCCAAACCTTAATTGGGATATCTGATACGTCTGCCCCCCCACCCACCCAACCCCCCTGTCGTTAAAACCAAAAGCTGCGATTTGTTTTTGATGCGGGGTGAGGGGGGGTCCTGGTCCTAGGTGTTACAGATGCTGGTCCTCATTCTCAGCTCGCTCTGCTATTAAGAGGCATGCACGCACGCACGCACGCACGCACGCACGCACGCACGCACGCACGCACGCACGCACAGCACGCACGCACGCACGCACGCGCTCCCCAGCAAAACACCGTTTCCATAAAGGTTAATAGTATGCGTTGGTCATCCCCAGATAGCAATGGAGCAGCTTTGACACTAACTCGGTTACAGGCGGAGAATGTCACCTCTGTTGTTCCAGGTTTTTTCGACTTTTAACTCTGCGCTTATTATTCTCCGAGCTCCCCTGCACGTTCTTATCCGGACCAGACTGGCTGCTCCGCTGAATTAATGTGCAGAACTTTCTTTTTTTGTTTTGTTATCACAATAGGAGATAAAAAGGCGATGAAAACAAAAACCAGCACGACTCTAAAGTTGTTGTGTTTTTTTTTTGGTCTTACCTGAGATGGTTAACCGTAGTACGGATCCCGAAGGAGTGGTTCTGATCGATTCGTGCCGGCCTCGTTCCCATCTGTCCCCTCGCTGGCTGCTCTCCGGCTCCGTCGATCTCACACTAACCAGGTTGCATCCGCAAGGCCGATTCTTGACGGATTGAAAGGAGAAATGGAGGTTTACATTGTAACTCAGAGTCGCAGCTCCCGCTTATTAACAATAGGTAGCCTCCAGCAAATTACAGCACGGCATTCCAGACACGCACACACCTGAACAAGAGGAGCACTTATCCTCGAGCCGTCTCAATGTCACGGAGATCGGTACAATGTTAGCTCAGCCACGAGTGTCCTTTTAGATGTTTGTCTGACATTTTTCATTTCTAAACGTCCCCCAGAGACGACGCACTGTGGTCCTTTTAAATCAATTCTGCACTTTAAAGCTGCTCGCGCGGCCTTCACGTTTCTTAAGAGAGGACAAAAACAAACAGATGGACTTCAAGGGCGCTTCACGTCCACCTGTTTCAAAGGTGCTAAATGCAGATTTTCCTCCACAGCACAAGGTGCTCTCATATGTAAGAGTCCACACGGCGGAGATCTAAATCTCTACACTGACTCACAGCTTGGCCAGAAGCGAAGGCCACAGAGATGTGTTGCTACCAAGGCTGCTGGGCTTTTGGTTTCTTTTCTCTTTTTTTTACTTAAGACAGCAACAAAAACATTAACGTTTTCTTCTGTAGTGCAAGAAAGCAATGTAAGGAAAGAGGCTCGCTGTTGCTACTGTAAAAGATCTGTGGCTGGGATTTATTGGCCTGGCGGTGTAATTACGTTGACCGGGAGTCTCTCGGTGGCCCTCTCCTCGTTGGGCTCAATTTATAAATGCCACAGAGCTAGTAATCCCACTGTTTCCCCACTTAGTTTGGAAAAGGGCTCCAGCCGTCCTCTGGCTGGGATTGATTACACATAGCTCAAATGAAGAGTAAGCAGTTTTCCACTGTCGAACGCCAGCGCCGGCCCCGTGCTATTGATTCATTTTTCAGCAGAGGGAAAATAAGATCTGCCACTTCTCAAAACGGTAGATATTTGTTTCCCTGTTTGCGTGTGAATTTATGGGCTCCTATTATTCAAAAACAGCTCTATTTTGCCTGTATATAACGTACATGTGTTGGTGCTGAGACGGGCTGACCTAAAAAACTGAAGAAACTCGCTTAATGTAATGTCAGCGAGGCAGTAGTAAATTAGTCAATGCCTCCATGGAGCAGATAAACCGTTACACAGCTATGGGTGATCTTTACATAACTGTTCATTTTGCAGAAGCATGCAGTGTGGGCGGAGACTAATTGGTTGCAGTGGTGTAGATTTGAAAAGCAGGCCTCGGCAGAAGTGTCTCAGGTTGGGTCAATGTGGATCATTGGCGACGTTTATTATCAAAACAAACCTAGCTGTTGCTCCATGTTAAGCCGCAACTTTGTTAGTGGAGGAGTCCGCCATTCCCGCACAGGATACAAATTGCCAACCTACCTACACATAGGGCTGAGACAAATATACAGGTATATCACGAAATAGCATTTTATTTGATGACTACAATAAATAAATAAATGGTCTATATGAAATAACCACATGGTTTTGTTAACTCTTGTGTGAATTAAATATTTGACAAATTTAAATTACTCATTTTGTTCAAATTTTGTTCGAGACCTTCAGTGCAAAATAATCCGATTTTCAGAGAAAGTTTAGTTAGTGTGTGCTTGTATTATTAATTTAGACGACGTAATTGCGTACCATGACATCTCGACATATGATTTCATCACAATGCGGTTCCATTAAAAGACGATAAGTGATCACATTTTGTTCACCGTGGATTTTCAAGAAAGGCAAAAATGCAACATTTTCGGCAACAATGAAATGTGAGGTTAAAAGGTAGCGAGATTTTGAGCAAAGATAACTCAATTTAATATTTCTGCAAAAAAGGGGTTGTCAGAGTACGTTATTTATTCCTAGTTTCTTCATTTCCATATTTTATACATGGCATTACTGTGAGAGCAATCACTGTAGCGAAAGAGAAAACCTCCTCTGAGTGCTTTTGGGTTTAATTCTGTCGCATCCTTTGTCCTCCTAATCGGTGGGTATGACGACAAAACATTACCGGGGCCAAAATGGTTGGAGTTGAGCTTCAAAAAAAGGACCATGAGTGTGACTCATCCACATCCACCTTGACCCCTGCTTCCCGTTCTCCTCATCCCCCCCCCCCCCCCCCCCCCCTCTGGCTCTCATTAGTATGTGGAGGACTTTGCATTGTACATGCTCCGGGGGCCGTGTTTGCTATGCGCTGGTTTATCCAAGAGGAAGAATAGCTGGAGGACAGGATTTAGCCGGCCCCGTGCAGTACGCGGTCTTCTCCACACGGGTCACTGCTCTGGACATTCTCTGCATGGCAGGGCGCTGGGAAACTGTCACAAGGAAGCCCGGTAGCACAAACCGCTTCACATCGGGTTTGAATGCCTCCTTATTTTATTTCCTTCCACTCCGGCTGCACAACATATTACTGGAGCTAAAGCTATGCTGGAGCACACGCAGGCCTTAAAGGACAAACTTAACATGAAAACAGGCTTTTAAAAAGAATGGCTCTTTTCATTGGAACATTCTATTAGGTTCAGTTGAAACCCAGTGGGTTATTTAAGATAAGTGAGTTTTCTTTGTTTTTTGCTATCGCGTCATCTAGAATCTGTTTATGCCTTCCACTCTCAAAGCACTTAGTCATTTTTATTCTCCTGCATTTTTGTAGAGACCCGAGACATCATTGGATTAAGAATGACTTGACATTAATCACACTGGAGCTGTATAGAGGACCGGCACCCTCTATGCAGCCCCAGTGCTCAGACAGTTTCTATGTGAAGCCTCAGATATGATATCAGTCTTCTGGTCAGACGCTACAGGCTGCCGGCGGTAATCTGCCACGTCGGCGTGATTGACACGCGTCGCCTTTCAAAGCACATACACATTCATATACTGAGCGCTGGGATGGAAACGGGAAGGACCACCGGCAGCCTTACAATGCTGTACTGTAAATCTACATACTGTATGGCTGCTGAGCATATCGGTAATCCATCCATCCTTTTTTTCCCACTACATTTATATGCATTTTATTGTCATACGAAAAACAGGATTTTAAGAAATTGTCTGTTTTAGTCTAAATAAATAAAAAATCTGTCTCTCTGCATATTTGCTTTCTTTTTGAGATTAAGGTGAGAATAAAGATATCATTGCATTAACTGTGGAGCTCGTCGTAATGCGGTTAGCTTAGAAAAAGACTAGAAGTAGTTGGTTTCACAGGGAGTTAAAGCTAGAGGGGCTGTCTGTTGTATTTTAGACCTACAGTAGTCTACGAAGTGCAGTTTGTAAAACACACACACACCACAACAAACTATATAAAATGGTGACACATGAATTATGCCTTCCATAATTCACACAGCATGACGTAAGAAGCTGCTCTTTAGTCTGGTGCAACGCCAGCCGTACCTCTTGCCAGACGGCAGCAGGGTGAACAGGCTGCTGCTGGGTGGGTTTTGTCTTTTAACATCCTTTGGACTCTTAGCAGGCTCCTCTTGTCACCACTTGTGCTCGGTAGATTGGTGCCAGTGATGTTCTGAGCGGTTTAACAAACCGCTGTAGAGCTTTCCTGGGCCGTCCACATGCCATGCCATTTATTTTTTCCCTGTCAGGACGCTATCTACTGCTTCTCTGTAAAAGTTAAACAGAACCTGGCATCAGAATTTTGCCTTCTTAAGTTTCAATTTGCTACTCTAGCTCCACATGTAACGTATGAGAGGAAGCCTGTTCCCCCATAGTGTGTGTTTCTTGTGCTTCCTCGTTTCCCGTCTCTCCGTCTGTCCTCAAAGCACTTTATGGACTCTATATGTGACAACACATCAATGAAAAAAGGTGCAATTGTGTCAAAGTCAGTAAAGAAAATCCCACACTCAGCTCGGCATCATCCCGGCCACGCCTCATGTAATACAAGACTGTAATGATGCTTATTCTGTAGGATTGGAAGAAAATGAGCTCTTTCTAAGCACCGCATAAGTAACTCAATTGATCCATTGATGTGTTGGTCCTATAGGACATTTTTCGCAAAAAGACTGAAACTTCGCAAAAAGACTGAAACAGATTTTTTTCAGCCACAGAGATGGCTACAATGTAAACTCTGTATCAATACTAATGCACCTTATTTGACTTGTGTCATTAACGGAGCCGATGTGACTCCTGCTAATGAGTCTCTCCTTCCACAGTTAATTACGTCTTCATTGGTTCCTAATTCGTCCATGTTACTCCTATGGACTCCGAAAGGTTGCACCCATTTAGCTACGCTAACGCCTCACACCTCGAGTGATGCAATATGTCCCCGGCTCGTAATTCAACCAACAAATTATTCATCTACCGCGTCTCCTGGGGGGGGGGGGGAGATTCATTATCCAATTTAGCATACTTGTGGAACGGGCCGTGTCAGGTGATAAATGAAGAGTGTCCAGGGAGAGGACAGCTTTACAGCAGAACCTCTTCCCATCTTTGTCGGATTTAAGATGTCCGTTTGGCTCTCATGTCCTCCCATCCCACAGTGCATTGCTGTATCGGTCTGATTCTAAGCTCGGCGTCGAGGCGAGGAGGCTTAGAGCGATCTCTGCGCTTTTGTGCTTCCGTTGTTGCCGAGCGATTCATGAGAGGCTTTTTTAGCGTAACGGTGAAATATATGACAGTGTCTGAGTTTATAAGAAATCAATTAGCTCCTTTTTTTTTTTTTTTTGAAGAGTTCAGCACGGATAATAAAGTGGACACTGACACGACGGAGCATATCTGTGTTGTTTATTTGCCTGGCGGGGCCTCAGTCTCGTAGCATCACTTTCTGTATCGCTGACAGGTTTTATTGTGGGCTCAACCTTCAGCGCGAGGCCGGCCTTTATTATTTTAATAAATTGCCCCGTATGAAGAGAGCACCGGTGCATGTCTGATGCATGTCCCTTCCTCCGTCGCCCCCTCTCTTCTTTCCTCATCCCCCACCTCCTGTTTTTCCTCCCGCCTCTTCCCTCTTTTCCCTCCTTGTTCCCTACATCAACATGCACACTTTCTAGGGAGTAAAAATGAGATGCGTTCATAAAGGGAAGAGGAAGGTGAGCGGATCGAAGGAGAGAGAGCCCTCGGCTCAGCAGACGGATGTGTTCTATCTCCTATAAGCCGGCGGTCATCATTCGTCGGGGCCACCCAGCCTCTCGGGGGTCGGCCTCAGACAGTGCAGACACCCACGGAGGATAGATGACCGTGAGCGGGGGCGGGGGAAGTGGCGGTGAAAGATGGCCCGCTCTGACGCCACCGGTCATCCATCACAACACAGCCACCCTGTAGAAGTGTCCTGAGAGAGAAGCCCAGGCAACAGCAGCGGGGTTGAATTGATGCGGCGGGGTCAGAGTCGGACCGGACGACACAACACCTCGGCCACCGTGTTTTCCGTCTCTTGCGGAGTCTTGACATGAAGCCTCACTTCCATCATGTACTAACTTGGAGACTTTTTCATGAAGCGAGCTCATTCGGCATTTATTCCGTTTCCACTTCACACAAAGCTCCCGTAGCAGCAGGAGATCACCGCTTTAGATGATGCATGTCGCTCCTTAGGTCACAAATGTGACGCGGAGTGAAGGAAAACTCTCGGCCAGGCTTTCCTGGATTAGTTAGAGGGGAAAACTCCAGATGCATAAAAGAGCACAATTGACTGTGACAAGCGGCTTATCTTCTAAAATTAGGGCATGGTCTCTGATGGGATTATGTTTTTTGCTGAGGTCCACTGTTTTTTTTTCTCATCCAACGATAATGTTGTGGTAGACGTGCGAGTACTGTTGTGAGCTAAAGGCCGGTTGCAGCCGTGGGTCTTCAGCGTTTGACACAATATCCATGACCCTATAATGACTCACAAGAAGGACAAAAGTGTTAATAAACAACATGTTACTACTGCGTTTTTAACTGTTGGTGCGCAGAGCAGCCATCTTGGATTTTGAGATCGGGGTCTGTGAGGTTCCTCCAGCTTTAAGAGTCGGAAATCCGACTTCAGGCGGCGTTGCAGGTGAAATCTCCAAATGGGAATTCCCAGTTCAAATGGAATGCAGCATTAACATCAATCTTGACATCTCGACTCCATAATTGTTGTACTCTATCGACTGGAGCTGCCAGATATGTTGAAGGCTCGGCTGTGTACAGCGTCCCTGACATGTGAGTGACGGCAGTCCGACTTACGTAAACACGGTGTGGAGCTATTAAACGGCCCTATTCCTCCACATGATCCCATGATTCAGTTCGCCGTTGTCTCGGCCTTAACAGGCGCCGCACAACATTTTGATTCACCTTCCCCTCTCATGAATATTGGGGCACCGGCTGGTGGAGTGAAAAGCATCGACAGCTTCTGAGAAGCTTCACTTCCCCCGATGAGAAAGCCTGAAGAGAGGTGTGGGATTTTTCTAACAAGGGGCTGTTAAACACCTGTGATTGCCGCCATTGTCTGGACGCCTCAGTCAGATTCCTCCAGCGAAGCTAACTGTCGTCAGACGTGACACACAGGACAATGCGTGCCGTGTGTTCCGTATTCCCACTCGGTGAGATGCTCCGAGAAATGCCGCGGTGAGATGTGTCACTTCTGAGAAAAACAAGCCACGTGTCTTTTTCCTCGCGCATCTCAACGAGCCGTCCCAATTACCGCACACTGAGAGCGGCTTGTTTGTGTTTGCCAGCAGGTGCATTTGTGTCACATGAGTGAACTCCCTGCTGCATTTATGTCACAGTGATTTCCACTGTAAACGGGGAAATGTCTGGGAGAAACGAGCAGATTGTGGAAATGTGAGTACTGTGTGTGTGTGTGTGTGTGTGTGTGTGTGTGTGCGTGTGCGTGTACAGGCTAATGCAGCCATTCCAGTGCACACATGCTGGTGCTGCAGCTTTGCTTATGTAACCTGGCTTGTGTAGTCCGTCCATCCGTTGACGGTGGTAAAGCGGCAGCTCCCCGACGGCCTCCGTGTTTGTTGTTCCGTAATGAAAGCGGCCCTTTCTCTGGATTAGGCTGCAGCCTACCTGGCTCTCAAAGGGGAACCGCTGAGATTAACAACTCGCTCCCCGGCGCCCTTCCCCCCCCACCTCCCCCTTGCTCTCAGACGATGACAAAGCCTCACACACAAGACCCTCTAAGGGCTTCTCGCTGGCAGCTGCTGACACCAGGAGGTTTTTATTCGAGTTCTTGTATAACCACACTCCGCCACTTTAAAGTCATTAAACAGAATGGTTCCCTCACTGGTGCGTTTCTGCACTCACGAGTGCTGATCTGATCATATTAGAAAACCAATGATAAGCCAGGCGGTATTACAAATTGTGCAAGCACTGTAAACATATGTACAAATTAAACTTGTATAAAACATGTGTGTGTGTGTATGTGTATATATATATATATATATATATATATATATATATATATATATATATATATATATATATAATGACCCAGCAGCCACAAACAAGCGGGTTAATTTGCACAAAGAGGAAATCAGAAGAACAGAAGAACATACCACCATAATGGATGCGAGTTAACTAATTGGCTTCAAAGTCTCTCTAATCACCTATAAAATACAGAAAACAGACAATACATCAAGCACGCCCACCTTAAGTAGAACATAGTGTTGCATAATTTCCATGCAATGAGGCTCATGTTGTTGGATGAGCGCAGAGGGAATTCTTTCATTTTCCCTCTTTGGTCACACTAAAGCTTAATTAGAGAGTGGAGGACTTCTCCGAGGGAAAAAAAAAAAAAAGCCCTTCGTGACTCGATTCAGCTTCATGTTTTTTGGTGTGCGCCACTCTGTCAGCCCATGAGGTCGAGACGCACAGAGGAGGGGAGCGATAGTCGGCCTCCCTCTGAGGACGCTACGGATGATTTGATGACCGCTCTGGGCAGCTGTACAACAACACAGTGGATCACGCAGCTACAAGGCCCTGTGGGGTGGAGCGGGGCCAGTCTGAGACCCGTCTGAATACACTGTCCAAGTGCCAAGTGGACCAGCAGGGGCCTGTGCAAGGTCAGAGAGGAGCAGAGGGCCAAATATAATCGCCGACTACAAGTTGATCGAGGGGTCTCGTGCGTCAGCATCAGAGTTGTTGACAAAAACGATCAAAATGGCAGTTAAAATCAATAACACTTATTGTCATACATACATACATACATACATACATACATATACATACATACATACATACATATACATACATACATATGCATACATGCATACATGCATACATACATACATACATACATATACATACATACATATGCATACATGCATACATGCATACATACATACATACATACATACATACATACATACATACATACATCCTCCAGTTACATAGACTAGTTTGACTTGTTTACATGCTGCAGGTCATGTGCAGATAGGTTTCAAGTCAATGCTTTGCAATCACAGAACTCACCTTCAACATTCCTGATGCTGAGGAGCGGCCAAATGATTTTTAACCATTCGAGTCATTGATTAAGGAAGATTCCAAACATTCACTGACTCCAGCTTCTCAGATGTGAGGAGTTGCTTGCTTCATATCCGTTCATTAAAATTTTGTAGACTAATTTAGAAACTTTTTTCAAGATCAATTGGTAAAACATACAAACGGATGAATCAATAATGCAAATGGTTGCCCTACTCATTTGCCAAGACTAAAAGTTGCGTTCAGGGTACACCAAAGCAGATAGAAGTTGTATCCTTGTGAACAGCAAGCTGGCAGTAGCAGCCACCCTTACTTTATGTAAAACAAAGTAATAAGCTCATTCAACACATTTGAATTTATATATATATTTATTTATTTTTGCAAAGAATTTGATTATGACATGATCTGTATTTTGCTGCAGCTCTTCACCCCACACTCCGACTCTCCTCCCTGATTGGGGACGCTATAGCATGCATGCACTACCCGATGTAACCAGCAGATGGAGCACATTCAGTATTGAATGCGGCCCTGACTCTGTCTCAAATTGGTTCAATGTACTGGAGCATAACAGCTGCTTCAACCTCAGCCCACCTGCCACAGATTCCAGGAGGAGGAACACAGGCACTCCTCCTGTCAGATTACAAGTTGAAAAGAAACGCTTCCCTCTTTGCCTTTTCTGATGGTGAATGAGAGAACAAGTGTAACCCCCCCATACACACACACCCACACACACGCACCCCCACACCCCCATTTTCATCACCAGCTCATCTGGAGCGTTCCAGGATTTCTCACTCCCGTCTCATATGATGCTCTGCCCCAAGATGAATAATGCATCCCCATCTTTTCAGCTCACTACCTGAGCCCGCTGCCCCAATTATTACACCCTGTTCTGGTCTGTCGGCTTTCCCACTTTTCCCACACTCATTTACGCACCTCAAATGCCGCCTCCCTCTCATCCCTGCACCGGAGGAGCAGCCGCATCACATGTCACAGGTCTCTGAGCTCCCACCGGGCCCTCTCGAGTGGCATACGGGGCACAGAGGTGTGCTTTGGCCCCGAGTGCGAAAGTCCCAATTTATTAGAATGTTATTATGGTGGTAGATGGACGTCATTCTCTTGGGTGGCATGAAGCCTCACACTTGATGGCTATGAAATATCCTAGCAACAGTGTGGAAATGACTGCAGGCTGAGCTGGGTAGCTTCTTTTTTTATGCATGTACTACTTTATTTATTTGTAAAGATTTTTTTTTTTTCCCCCTAAAGTTCATTTTTCATGCACATGATCTGACTTATAATAACATTTAGAAGTTTGCCTCCTATCAGCGCTAAATCTGCAACTCATTATTCTTTCCAAATCACATGTAGGCCAAACGAAATGGCTGTGGGCCTGTTAGGGAATGTAGGGTTTGACTTTAATAATAGTAATTAATAGGAATATAATAGTTGCCTAGTGAAATTGTTGCCTTCCAAATACTGGGCGGCAGAAGAAAATCAGTATGTTATAAAACTCCTGTCCTGACCACTTTTTCTATTTCTGGGCTTCCCTGAAAAACGTTACACGTAAACTGCGATCCTTTACAACATTACCAGTGGAGGTATTTCCACTAATTGGACTGAATTCAAATATTCTCCCGATAGCTTCTTTAGGGTTGAATCAAACATGAGTGCATTGACATATCGGCTCCATCCATGTGTCAGCATTGTAAATATAGACCAATAGAGCAGTTGGGTGCTGTTGCGCAGCGTGACTCCACCAGGGGCAAACACAAAAGTTTGCGCTTGTTGGCGCATTTCGTATAGTTCCTGTTTTGGAATGTTCAGAGTGTTTGGGGGGCTTTTCACGCCGCGACTCTGAGCCTGTGACTTTTCGACACCTCCACGTTTCGTGCAATGACAAGCGGGCTTTCTAACCGCTTTGTTCTCAGCTAACCCGGCTACCAGTAACTTTAGCGTTATGGAGTTCATATTTTCTATCACGGGCAGCGGAGCTGTCAGAGTTGTCAGGGACGCAATCTCTCAGAGACTGTGGCCTGGACCCGGACAGGAGACCGTGGAGACTCACCAGCACCATGCCGGAACCACGCACGACCGCAACACCCGCAACTTCAATACAGGTTAGTCTAATAGTCGGTCCCGTTGGCTGTAAAGAAGACTTAAAGAGACGCCGCTAACTTTCCAGAGAAGACAAACCTCCAACGCATGCTTTCGCCCGGGACGGAGTGCCAGATCCCCTTTACAAATAGTGCAGTTGAACGTTTCCTCGTTACTTGGATACTTTCCCTACCCGGTAGAACAAATGTTAGCATGTAGACTTACATATTAAACGTCATCCTTCAATTCGGCGACGTTCTATCCATGACGTAACGCTTATTCCAATATATTGTAAACTTTTAGTTTATCGGTAGTTCTTTCTGCAGTCCTGTCACTCACCCACGCTGTGTTTTGACACTGAACGTACCAGCGTCCACGCAGAAGTTCAGTTTGTTGCAATACAGCTGGGCCTATGTATCGAAATCACACTGCTTTCACCAGAATAATTATACTCGCACACGACACCGTGCGAGTTAGTAACGGTAAACCACTCGATTTTATAAAGTACGTTTGGAACCCTCAAACAGATCAAGCCATCAGGAGCAGGAAGCAGCCTTGTTGTCAGCTGGCACGTTGTTTACTCAGCGTGACGGGGCTCATAGTTTGAAACAGCCACACTGAAAGGAGGTAAATAACAACAGCAGAGATAGATAAAACCCCCTTATTGCTGAACTAAAGATCAAAGCTGAGCGGAATCACGTGGAAGCCCTGTCATTTTGTCACCCCCCCCCCCCTTACTTTACAGCACTTATAACTTAAGATTCATACATGTATGTGTCAGTGTCTGAATATGCATTAGGCTGAGCATGGGCACACAAATACATTATGCAACGCTTATTGCTGTTGCACACGTTAGGGAAGACTTCCTGGACAATGTGTTGTAGGACTGAGGGTCCGAATGCTTACTTCCCTGTTTATGAACTGATGTGAACTCAGCAAATCAGTTTGTGTCCCCCGTATGTTGTCTGTCCAGTTTGTTGCGAGGACGCACTGCCATGTAACAACTGAGGCATTCCAAATATTTCAGATCAGCAGGCAGCGCGTGCTGAAAACCATCCAGTCAGTGAGCGAACAAGCATGTCCTCAAGGCTTTTCACATCGGGGAGTATCTCCATGTTAATGAAGATTGCGCGCCCCCCCCCACCCCCACCATTTTCTGCTTTGCCTCTCGCACATCATTTATTATGAAACCCATCGGTGTCTTCTCTGACTTTGAATTAAAAGCTGAGAAATGTAGCGCTGTTGAAATGAAAAGCAGAGACGGGGATCCGAGCTCTCGGCCACGGCGTCCGTGGAAATATCACGCGGAAGGCTTTGTGTAATTAGTTGCCATCAATCGGTTTGCTCTGGGGGAAAAAACAACAACACAGAAAGTTACCGTGCGAGGTTCTGCTCTGGTTTTAAAGTCCAGGGGGTTCTGCGGCTCACGCAGAGTCATCGGCCTCCGGAGCTCGATGGCGGGCAGGTTAATTGATGGATCTAATTAGGACACAGATTAATCAGATGCACGCTCTGCTGCTCTTGAAACGCCACGGATGGCAGTCGGGTTCATTAGCAGTCCCAGGGGGGGAGGGGGGGACAGAATGAGACCAGCTAGACGTGGAGTCAGGTAGCGGAAGTGAGGGGACAATAAAGGATAAAGGGCCCAGTCGCTCTGTCCACAGTGGACCTTTTAAGCAACGGACATCACCTGAGAGTAAATGTCTGGGTTCTAAATGCTGTCTTAGGACAGAACAGTTCTTCAGAGGCATTCTTGTGGCCAATAGCGTGCGAGGCTCATATGCAGTTTCATAAAAAAGGCTTTGTTGCTCACTGTCCTAAAAAAAAAGTCTGAGAGTATGTTGTGAATACGGCCCCTGGTGTCTTAAGACGGGGCTTGTGATCACCCCCCCCCCCTCTACCCGACCACTTGCTCTCACGTGACCGCATTGGTCTGCTGAATCGAGCCCTGTGTGTTTGACGGATCCAGAAGCTAGCAACTGGACCTTTTGAGCTTAGATTAAAAGAGATGGAGAACTCAAACAGGATCCTGCCCTCGTAGACAGAAGTATCTGCTTGTGAACTGTCGGTCGCCAGCCGCTGTATAAGACTTTTTTTAATATTGGTCATCTTCAGTTGTGGCATCAGAATATCAGAAGCTTTGGGGTAATTACTTAAAGCAAGCTGCTTTTAAAGTTTGCGTAAACGTCTGAAAAAGCCTGTGAGGGATCCTTCAGGCCCGTTCTGATTTCACAGTGGAACAGTCCCGAGGGTTTTGCAGGTTTAACAGGAATGCGTGTCAAAGGGTGGCCGGTGGGAATGGGAGGTCGTTGCTCTATCTGGACAGACGGGTAGAAAAGAGACAGAAGTAGAGACACAGTTTCAGCTGTTTGGACAAGTCACACGTGCAACTTGATGAGTATTTTCATGTTACAGCACAGCATGCTGCTGCAGAGCATCGGGACTCAGCAGTAGTCGGCATCGTAGGACTCTTCCCCTGGTGGAGCGATAGATAGCAGTGTGGATGCGTCCAGTCTGATTTGATTAGAGACGACTGTGGAGAAAATACAAAGACAGGATATTCTGAAAAGATGGGGATGGACGAATATCAATGAATAATAATTTGATTGAAGACTAAAACGTCAAAATGGAGACAGAAGACTTTTCTGAGAGTGCACTTTAATATAAATTTCTCCTTTTTAAAACAGTTTTCCCACTGGATCTGTATTGAACTAAAATGTGCAAAGTCACAGCTCTGTACGGCGTCTAATCATTGAGCAACATATCACAGATCAGACGTCTCAGTGGCCTTAAGGACAGTGATTCCAAACCTGTTTGACTTGCAACATACAGTAGCAATGTCCACCATCAGTGGGTACATGGTGATGTGGGTCAAGTCCAAATCACACAACAAATATTTGGGTCCTTTTTTTAGAGACCTACAGAGAGAAAAATCCAGAAATGAACAAGAAAAAACAAGATTTAGAGAAGCCTCTGAAATACTTGTGGCCCTCATCTCTGGAGCCTCGTGGACCTCTAGGAGGCCCCGCTGTAGAAGACGTGGAGCAATGGTTGCTTTAAACTAGACTAGAAGAAACATTGCCTGAACATGCACTTGCCCTTCATTATACAGCTCACAGTTTTTGTGGATTGATTTGTTCGGAACACATTTCATCATATTTAAAAGCACTTGTGATCCGGCGTCAGCTTAAAGGGATAGTTGGGATTATTTGAAGTGAGCTTGTATGAGGTACTTATCCATGCTCAGTGTATTACCTACAGTAGACGGCGGTCGGCTCGCCCCCAGTTTGGAGGTAATATACGGACTATGAATGAGTATCTCATATTACTCCCCCCCCCCCCCCCCCCCCCCCAGAATAATCCAAACTATCCTTTTAACTTTTGACTCACTGCTGCAGGGAGGTGGCCATAAAATCACATAAACAGAACCCGAGCCCATGTATCAACGGCAGGTGATTCACCTCCTGCCCCGTTTGTCCTCCCGACATTCAACCAACCCCCCCCCCCCCCCCCCCCCCCCCCCCCCCCCCCCCCCGCGATGGTCCCTTATTCGTCACTGTTCACGTTCACCCCCAGGCTGACACCAACTCCTGCTGCAATTACCGGGATGATTCAGAAAGTGCAATCTGCTGATGCTCCCAGCGCTGTAATAGGTGATTTTAATCCCCTTCATTTCCAAAAAGTCCTTGAGCCGTTCGCACCAGCTTGTCACTCGTTCTGCATGCTGTAATGAGACAGTCCCGGGATCTGTTACGGCTCCGTCGGGGGGGGGGGCTTAAGTGGCCCGTCGGACCACAACGCCGTACGCCTCTTAGAGGACTGTGCTCTGAGTTTGACGGCCCCCTGACTTTTCAAGGGACGCTTTGTCCACACAAACCGCTCTGTGTTTCATGAGTCAACAGTACTAATAACCGTACCGACACAGTTTGTCACCAAAATGATGACAGGACGATGCATCTCCTGTGAGGAAAACTAGAAAGGAGGTGAGTTAATACAATATAAAAAGACTTAGCCTGCTAGCAACATATTTCAGTCTGTTTGACGAGGAAGAACAACAACAACATATCAGCAAGAAGCGGAACAACATCACAGTACAGTGCAAGTTATGCCTCCAAGCTGTGACAATGCTGTCATCATCCGATAAGAGTGTCAGCAAGGCAGAACGGAGCCGGGCGAGATGATTGTTGTGAGGACAACTAGTGCCGTTCTCCATTGTCCCCGTCAGCTGAGTGTTCCGTGTCTCCTCTGAGACGAGAGCAGAAGGCCTCAGCTCCACTACAGCCACTGAGGTTAGGCTGCTCGGGTCAAACATTAGGCTAAATGACGTCTGTGTAAATCATTTGCTCTGTAATGCTATTCTTTTAGTGCATTCAGGTCTGGTCAGCTTTGGTTATTTTATATTGGGAGCAGGGTTAATAATCTTAGTTTTTATTGCTGATGAGGCTCAAAATGTTGGCAACTTATTATAATCTTAAACCATGGCTTATTTTGTAATCTCTTGTTTGAAGAAGCCCTGAATACATTTAAAAATGATATGCTTTAACTCATCTCTAGTATGTGGATTTGAAATATTGGTTACAAGTAGGTCTGAACTTCTTTTAAAGCAGCCTGGTCTCACTCCCAGGCAACGAATAACCAACGCTGAGGGCAGCGGCGTCTGTCTGAGACGCACCGGGTCTTCAGCTAGCTCCACTGTACATCCATCCGCTTCATAAATAGACGCTCAGAGCAGCGGAGGCAGGACTAAGAAGTGACGTCGTTACGTCCGTAGCTTAAGTTAAGCACCAAGCAGTGTCAACCACGACCGTGTCACAACATCAACCACGCATGAAGCTTCTGCGTCAAGACGCTCAAAGAGGTCAGCGGGCGTCCTTATCTCTGCATGTTTATAGAGGCACTCCTCCAACTGGTTTGTTTTCGCCTCGTGGTTTAAAGGTGTGGTTCAACTCGCCACCACCCGTGGTCTAAGGGAAAGGAGACATTATTATTTTATTTGTTTTTAGCTGCTCTCTTTCTAAGCTTGCTGTATTGTTATGGATGAACATTTTTCCACTAAAGCAGTTTGTGAGACGGGTTTAGTGTTATTGCTAAGGAGAGAGACGGTTCATCATGTTGTCGAGTCTCACCGTGTGTGATAGTTCGTCATGCGGATGGATTTAAGGAGACGCTGTCTTCTCTTCTTCTCTTCTCTTTTTTTTTTTTCTGTCTGGGTAAATAGAAAGCTCGCTGTCGGTGGTACAGCCTCTGTTTCTGGTTGGCCATCACAGACTTTGAGGAGCATTTTCTAACTCGCCCTGCTTATTGCCTTCATGTGATACAGTAGGGGGACATGTTTTTCAGTGCAAGTATAAAAGTATTAATTTACATTAAAAGTCCTGCATTCACAATGTTACTGCATTTGGTATAAATGAAGTATTATCGGTAACTTGCACTTGCGTATGAAAAGGATATGTTCTCATGCGAGAATGACTCATTTCTGTTGTACAATTATATTTTATTATTATTAGTATTATTTACAAACTATATATTCCTATGTCTATTCCCCCAGTGTCCCCTTGTACGAGTCCCTGTACCTGCGTTTGGCCGATACCGGATTCAAATCTTGACTCCTGAACAGGACCCTTTGCTTTTGGCTCAATAAAAAGATCTGATAATGCAGAGTTTGTGTTTCTCAAAGCTGAGCTCATCACTTCTCCCGCTATTGATTGGAGCTGTAACCTGAGAGGTTAGTGTTGCTGCCCGAGATGCAAAGAGCCAGGGCTCCGAGAGGGCGACGCGGGCCGATAAAGATGCGCCTTTGCATCGCAAAGGTTGGACGCCACGCGTGTGCTCACACCGTGCTCCGTTTCCTTCCAACCGCTTTCTACCGTGAGATTCCTCTTGAGGCGATCCGAAGATTATTCATCAATATGATCAGCCGAGTCTCGGCGGTGCGTCGCTGTCACGGTAAAGATGAATCGCAGTGTGTTTGTTGCGGAAGCTACAGAAAGTGTACATTATGTGTATGTATCATCGTCATCGATCCAGCCAATGCAGATCTAGACTTCAGCCATACCATTCATCACCCCCCCACCCAACACACACACACACACACACACACACACACACACACACACACACACACACACACACACACACACACACACACCCTCCCACCGCAAGTTTGACTAGCAAAGAGGTATTGCTCAAAGTGCAATAACCTTAACGCCAGAGGTTGGAGGGATCCCAGCGTGATTAGTGGGCCCGGGACTCTGAATGCATGTGACGGCAGAGAGGGGGATGATGGGAGACCTCCTGTTTTCAGCTGCATGAACCGCAGATCAAAGTGCTTTCACTGCGTTCCTGAGACACTAACTGTGCGTAATGGTATGAAGGATGTTGTTTCATCGATGTGAATATACACTGCGTAAGGCAGCGACCGACAATTGTTGCCATAATCCTTTAATATGTCCTATTTATTCTATTGAAATATGAGTAGTTCAGTCTGTTAAATGTTATGAAAATGTATGAAAATTGTGAAATTGGTGCTGTGAAGCTGGAGTTTCAGCACCGATAGCAAAATAATGCTTTTTCAAAATAACCTTATTTTGCAATATCTTTTCTCCAAAATCTTTTTTTAACAACGCTAGCGAGATGGCTCTTGGTCCAGACTGAAATGTCCCAACAACTGTTGCATGGGTTGCCATGACATTTTGTACTCTCACTCATGTTCCCACGGTGGACAAATCTTCCTGATTTAGGTGATCCTCTGAATCTTCCTCCAGCGCTACCATGAGGTTGATTTCTTTTTTTTTGGGTGTAATGTTGGTTGGATTGACATGAAGCATTGTACAGACATTCACGCCCCCCTCTAGCGCCACCGCCAGGCCACTAAACAGTAGAGACGATGGTTACGGTAAACATTGCTCCTGCTAACAATGAGCGTGTTAGCATGCTTACATTAGCGATTAGCTCTAAGCATCGCTAGGTGCAGCCCCACAAAGCTGCTGGCACTGCTGCAGACTCTCGTTTCATTTTATAAAAGAAGCCAAAGTTGTTAAATGGTTTTAGCACAAGCAAGCACTAGCGCATGTTTTGTTAAATATAGGGACTGTCGTATCAAAGCACATGTACTATACTGCTATATGTACTATATTTTATGCAAAAAGTTTACGAATCTGAGCAGACGTTCCGTGTCGGAGAACTGTTTGTTACAATAGACACAAATCAGCCAGTTCAACTAAAAGTATCGAGGTTCGATACTCTGCTCTCGTCCAAAGGGTGCCGATTAATTTCACGTGTTTAATCCACAAAGATGGTTTTTACCGTGATATTAATAAACATGGAAAAATAGCAAATCTTCACATTTGTCAAGCTGGAAATAGAAACGTTTGACACCTTTGCTTAACAAATGACTTAACAATGAATCAGTTTTTTGATTGATGACACATCACTTTTCACTTTCGTTACATTGCGAGATAGAGCATGGCCTTGTTGGAGGTCTGCGCTCACAGGGTGCCCTTCTAGTTAATTCATACTTAAGTAAACATCCATAGCTGGTTATGGTTACTATGTCGTTACTATTGCAGTGAGGCAGCCTGAGGTCCTGACCAGACGGAGCACGTTTTAGCAGCCTTGGGCGGCTCTTTGTAAATGTTTGCAGTGAGTGAAGTTTCGGAGCGCCTCGAGTGTGGAAAAAAAGCCCCTTCCGCCCAGCCGCATTAGCATTTAGTCTAATTGTGGTGACTTGTTGCTGGATACCTGGAGCTATGTGAAGTTACCAGCCGTAGTTACCACGATTGGCAAATCAGTGCGATAGCGCCACCTGCAAAGCTCGTGCTTCTTTTCTTTCAGAACAATCTGATTTGGATCAACGTCCCCCACAAGCTGTAACTGCTCGTGTATCCTGAGGACAGGTTTACCACTCTTTTCTTTTTTTAACACCCCCCCCCTTTTTCCCTTTTAAGTCTGCACCAGGTTCGTCACTATGGAAACAATCACTTACACGCGCCGCCAGAATATTAATTGAAATGAGCGCGCGTTAGCCTCGACGCGCCTTCTGTGCCGACCGGCGTCTGGCTTTTACAGTCGAAGAGCGAGGAAAGAGAACCGGCTCGCAGTGTAAAGAATTTAAGCCACATCACCAGCGACACAACGGGAGTGTGACTGGTCGACACGGGGAGAGTGTTAATGAGAGGACCGGGCACATCCAGTGCCTCCTGTTCTAGCGTGGACACACACACACACACACACACACACGCAGAAAAGTGCAGTTCAGCAAAGTTTCCCATAACAGCTGAGTGGAGTATAGGCTGGTCCGTGGAGGCAGGCGGTGTGATATAGAGCTGAGTGGTACGGAGCGCGCTGGCACCAGGATGTTGCCCGTCACACTGCGTTCTCTGTGTTTAAGTTGACGGCCCCACTAGACGCATGTACTGTATATTCATCGCAATGGAGAGACCGCAGCTTATGCTGGAACTGTAGCGGAGTTACGAGGCAATAACGGACGGTTTCTTGATACAGTGGCGTCGCCGCGTCTCCTCTGTTCGGTGACATTCATAAGTCTTCCGAGACAATGGGGGCTGTTGATTAAGAAAGCTGACATTTGCGGTTGCTGGTGTGACGCATTGCCTTTATCATCCTGCAACTTAACAATAAGGGAAGTAATTAGAGGATGCATGAGTGTAATTACTTTCCCGCAGTTATGTAAGACCGGTACAACTTGTCTATTTCTTCTCCAGGTGGCCCCCACTCCTTCAGCAGTACATCTTTTTATGTTTTCTTATTAAACATGCTCTTTTTTTAATTTGTCTTAGTTATCGACGGTATAAATAAGATAATCTAAATGCATGTTACACATGTCGTTAAATGAAGACCGTGCGTGTCTGCAGCCAAACAAACAAGCACACACTCTGTAGCACCAGCAAGACTCTACACACACACACACACACACACACACACACACACACACACACACACACACACACACACACACACACACACACACCGTCCGTGAACTTGGCCTCTCGGCTCCCTGAATCATTTGCTTATTACGGTATATATGATAAGGTACTGTTAGCTCGCGATGCATAATACATGACTTTTTTTGCGCATGAGAGAGAGGCCCGTGGAACTCGCAGCGCTCCCCTCCCGCTGTAATAAAGTTGTCATGTCCACCTAACGACTTGGTGTTGAGATAACCGCACCGCCAGCTTAGCTTTAACTTTGTCACTGTGCGACAGTCAGCACTTTTCACTCCTGTTTTATTTGAGTAAGCATTCCACTGCATATACTGACTGATCACAGCCTCTTTTCACAGACTCTTGACTTCCAGTCAGAAGTAGCGGCTCTCCATCCGCCCCCTGTCAGCCCACCTCTGTGTCCGAACATGTCGGGATGAGAGCGTTCACAGTATTTTCATTGTGTTTTGGGTTGTCCGCCCGTCCGGTCCATTCTTTTGAACTGATTTAGAATTTGGTGGTCAAAGGTCGCTGTGACCATAACTCAAGAATTCATATGCTAATTATGACAATTTTACACAAATGTCTAATCTGATAAAATTATGACGTGATGACATTTTGGATGTGAACTGGCTGGGAGAGGCATACAACTACCCGGCTGTAATTCTAGTTTGTAACCATGTTGACCCAACCATCAGCCAATCAGGTGCAGAGATCCGACTTTGAATTCTGACCCTTGTCCTCCTCCCCACCTCTTCATGCTAAACTTCCATACGCTCAACGTTGAGGTATATCGCCACAGGTGCCTGTGTCTCAAGCCAGAAAAGCAAAATCGCAAAGCAATGTTTGGTTTGTGTTGCGAAACGGCCTCGTTATCTCTTTACCTGACATTCATATTGGATATCAGATACAGCTAGCTGGCAAGCCAGGTCTCTTTTGAATAAGTGACTTTATTTTGTCCATTGCAGGCATCATAAACTGTGCCAGAGGGCTTTTAAGGTTCAATTTATTTAATACCAATAAATGTTAAAGTCATAACTTAAGTGCTTTCATTTACCAGAATCCCTACGATTGTGCTTCCTCATATTGTTAGAGGAATTGTAAAAGCCAAAGTACCTGATGCACACGCGTGTCGGTTTGCGTTCAGGATCAGCACCACTCTGGAGTGTCATGAAATCTGGTACAAACATTTATGGTCCTCAGAAGATCCCTTAACTCTCCATTTGGCACCATCATCAGTTCAACGTGTTTCATTAGTCTGATACTGGGTTTAGGACCAAATACCTGCGAAAACGACGACATCCCCGTCAGCTGTTCTTTGTGTTCGGTGCTAATTACATCCGCCACGGAGGAGAAGCTTTCAGGTTTGGTTTGATTACGTAAAAAAAAACGATTTTCTTGAAACTTGGTGGAAAAGATCAGCATGGGCCGAGGAAGAACCCATTACATTCTGGAGGGGATCCCAAATCACGGGGCGGAAACACACATTCTTTTGTGTCGTTAACGTTGGGAGATGAGGCACAGCCTTGGCGGAGGTCTGCTCTCTATGAGAGCCCAGTCTAGTGTGTCCGTATGCTAAAATACGCGAAGATGGTGAACACTTGTTCCCATCTTATTCTTATTGAGCATGTTAGCATGCTGATATTAGCATTTAGCTCAAAGCAGTGTTGTGCCCAAGTACAGCCTCATAGAGCTGCTAGCGTGACTGTAGACTCATATTCTCTATCACAATAGAATCTCTCCTATATCACGATGTAGCACATTGGATGGATAATTCATTGAGAAGTGGATGAAATGACCTGATAGGTCCAACTCGAAAAAAAAAAAGGAAATACCGGACAAATCAAGATACGTCAATTCAGATATCATATTAACGCAAATATCCAAATCCAAAAAGTTGCCATTTAGCGGTTGCCTTAATCGGTACCAAAGTAAACTTTTACCACTGATATCAACAATATGACGCAAATGCCCGATGAACCAACAGCTCTCTGATAAAGTCTGAACAAACACCAACTATTCTAAACTTCATAAAACACAAAGCCATGCCACTGACTGTCCTCACCCCCTCCCAAACTTTTGAGGAAGGTCTCCAGCTCTCTTTGCTAGTCCTGCACGGCACCTGTTCAGCGTGGCTGTGGTGCGTTTAGGGGCTTTTTTTTTCCTCTCTGAATAATAACATCTGGGGAGGGCTCTGTGTAGCCGGCAGGCAGGGAAAACAAGGCAGCGGAGGGAAATTGGCTGCTTGAGGGACCGTGAGTTGTTGACTCTCCTTTTCCCCGCCCGCCTCACTTTGTCATGGCTGTGTACAGAGCGAGGGGGACTATATATATTTGGCAGCCGTGATTCATACCCAACAGATTGCGCGGGTACAGAACACAGCACGTCTTCAGAGTCAAATACAGCAGCATTTGCATCTAGCGCTTGTCGAAAAATCATTGAGATTCAGTGCGTTTCTTGGCAGCCGTTGGATTTATTGAGTGTACAAACTCCCAAAGGTTTACACAGCTTGTGTGTCTTTTCAATGGAGACGTGTTTCACTGTGTCTTTAATATTCAATCACTGAGGACATCCATTAATGGCGGCCATGAAAGAGGAGTTTTGTTCTTCCCCAAGCTATTCATAGCGATGTCCTTTCAAGGAATCTTAAGTGAACAAGGGCCTCATTATATTCGTTGATTAAGGCGTTCGTTCATTGCTATTTTTGTTGAATGTGAATTTAAGGACAGAGGGAGGAATCTTAGGAAGAGGGCCGCGTGTTAATATAATAGATGTGTGCCTTTTGAAGGGCTTTTTAATAACCAATTTCAATATTTTCATCCGTCCTCAAGAAGCTATATTTCCGAATGATGTCACTCAGCGGGAGGTTTATCACAGTTTTCATGTCGCAGATCACCGCGTAGACGTATTAAACCACGGAGCCGCAGAGAGGTGCAAGTCGACCCTACAGCAGGACTTTGTAGGGAACGTCCAACCAGGACAAAATCACTGCTACCTGCTACGCTCCTTTGGGTTGTGGCGGGCCTGGATCTGATTTCTTTTCTAGTTAAGTTTCTCAGACAGGCATTACTTCTCGTGACTGTTTGCATCCCGGCTCGGTGAGAGGCGGCCTTTGTTTTTTTTTTTCCTGACGCACAGCCGCTGCTTTCAGCATCCGAGCGAGTCACGCAGCTTCTTCTCACAGCTGACCCGGTGCAGCTGTAATTCAGCCCATTAACGAGCCGAGTAAAATGTCCTTTATGGGAAACGACAACGGTACAGCGGCGCACACCGTGGCAACTGTTGTTTTACTCGGTTGAGCAACAAATTAGATAACCGGCGACCTCGGCTCCCCTCTGGGGTTTTTTTCTCCACTGTGCTGTTCGGCAAAGATAACTGCGTTTACTTTATCTAGATTGGCATTGGCCACGGGCCCATTCCTTCACGCCTTTCCTGTGCATCCTCCGCATCTCCATTCTGCCATACTGAGCATGTTACATCATGCTGTCTCAATGCATGACGTGCAATGTGTTACCGTTATGGTACAAAAGCAAAGGCTGAGGATCAGGACAGCAAGGAAAAAAGAAAAGCAAAGATGAAATACTATGTTTGTATATTGGCAAAATTCCAATGCATCACGGATCGCCTGGAACAAACAGGCTGTGATTTGTGGACTTGAGAGGTAGCTTCCTTCTATAGAGGCAGAGACAACAGATGCTCCTGGTTTCCTGCGGAGCGGGATGAAACCAGAGCCTCTGTTACTGAAGATGACCCGGTGCTGGGCTCCTCCGTGTGTCTGGAGAGTAAATAAAATGCCCATTTCTTGCGCCACCGTCCATACCGGAGGTTTAATTTTAGAGCGATCACTGGCTCGCCATGTGCAAACAGCCCTGCAGCTGCTAATGCATATCCGATAGTCTTTCTTTCTCTCTCTCTGTCTGCCTCGTCACTCCATCCTTCTCCTCTCGGTCTGTATTATTTGGGAGTCTCGAGCCTGATCTTCTGTTAACCCCGACGTGCTCAGCCTGCACCAGTGTAGAGCCGAGCAAAAGACACTGCACAAGTCTTCGTCGTCTTTGCAATTTTTGTGCTGCAAATAAAGTGGATCAACACCTCCGCTGTTTACAAACCGAGTCGGGTTACTGCGCGGCCCGACACACTGCAGCGACCCGCAATCAAACCGACACGCAGCGGATTATATTTCATAACAGGGAAGCATGGAATCACAGTTGTGACGCGCCCGCCTCTAAATAGCAACTAAAACACAATCATCCACACAATCCACAGCTCCAGTTTCTGTTGTCCCACTAAAAGTAATCATGCTGCCAAGGTTTTCATTTGGATACTGAATAATTGATTTGGCACACGCCCACAGTTTGTGCAGCCGTTGTGTTTTCTTTCTCGTCATAAATATCCTTACCCGAGGTTTTCATAGTGCTACAGGTTATTACACGCACTAACCCAGCTGGGGAGTGTTGACAAAATCAAATATCATAGCAATTCCAAGAGAGTGCCTCAATATTGAATGAAGGGCAAATAATCCGGAAGTGACTATTTGGTCATATTCAAAGATATAAAACGCACCAAAAGACCGTTGAGAAAGGAGTCTGAGCACAGTGACTCCATAACACACACTATAACATAACCCTAAGCATAATTAGCTATTAATCAATTTCATATAGTTTTTGTTATAGTTCAATAATTGCTATTAAGTAGCAACATAATCATAGTGTGAAGTCATTGAAACTAATTCCAAAGATGATTGTTTTATATGCTTCAAAGACATCTTCACCTCTGCTCTCAACTACCAGATATTTAGACAGAAGATACTTTCTAACCAAGTTGATGTTAAAATGATTTTACTATGATTATGATATACTACATGATCATAGCTATACATGGTGTGTACACTCAAATCCACTCAGGTGTTACACATGTCGATACTGTCTGAGTAATAAGTGACTCGGTCCAACGCGGTTCCTGGTTTGGGTTACTCGTGAAGGCCTCCCGCCGTTCTTTAGTACTAAGGAGTCACAAGCCTAACAGCCCACTGCTCAAGTATTTCTCTAAAACGCAACCTTTGGGGCGGATCACACGCTTCGTTTATGTCGCCATCAAATCCATTGTCGTCGCTGGAGATGAACGGAATGAGGGAAAGTGACACTAATGCGATGCGCAAGCTAAGCTCTCCCAAGCGCCTATTTTTTCAGGGCACGACTGCTGCGCCCCGAGATAAAATACTTCACCTTCTGGAACACTTCAGTCATGTGACTGGTGATTGGAGAAACAACCAATCACAGCTGGCAGCTTCCGTTAATATTTGTGTACGGTAAACACATGTTAATCGTTTTACTGCAGGGCTACCCAGAGCTTTATACGATCAGCTCACCGACTATTCTACGTGCTTCACTCCTTACGTCCAACAACGTCCGGTTGAAAGGTCAGCCAAGCTGACGCAGATTGACGGCGCTGGAAATTCATTCATCTTTGTTTCGTTCAGGGAGGCTAACAACTAAGTTACCGCAACTTCAGCACCAGCGTCATGGCAGCGGTAGCACCTCGGATAAAAGGACGTAAGCGGCACGACTGCTGTTTTCCACACCTTTTTACGTGAACGGCCCCTTAAAAACCAAGAAGAACTTGTGTTAAAACTAATCCGTAATAATGATACAATCCAAATCGTTGTACTCTCGTTTGACAACGTCAACAGTACATCCATATATTTGCTAAGCGTACATTTCACCAACAGTATCGTCTTCACCCGGCTGATATTTACACCTGAGGCAGCTCTGATGTCCCCTCCCCTCCCGCTTTCTGCCAGGCAGTCCCAAGCCCCATAAATAGCAGCGCTGGTGTATGACTCATCTTTGAGCTATCGGAGATGCCCGACGAGAACGCCACTGAAAAAGGGACTCGGTAGTCATGCGCCACAGGCGACCAAAAAAAAAAAAAGACGTTTACGGGAGGCATTTGAGGGTTACCGGAACAACGCATGTCCAACAGGAATCCTTTCACCCAAGCTCGGTGGCCCCCTCCAATCGGCACCTTCACACCCTACACCTCTGTTCTACAAGGCCTCATACATTTTTCCTCAAGCCCATTTGCTCATGCTCCTTGTTCTCAGCCCTAAAGACCAAAGTCGGGCCCCTTTCAAGATCCTCTCCATTCCCAAGAGTCCCCTTCCAGTTTCTTTCATCTCCCCTCCAATCTTTTGCTTCTGTCTTTCATCTGCTTGCTCCAGTGTTCCATCCACCCTCTCGCCTTCATCTCCATGGTTTCTCCCAACCTCGCCCAGCCCCCAAAACTTCTTCATGTGCATTCTTCAATCATCTTCTGTCACCCTTTTTAATTCATCCCGTCCCCCCCAAAGCCATCCATCTCTACCATTTTATATTTATTTTACTGTCTAACTAAAACCTCTTGTTGTCATTCTTCTGCCTCGATTCTCTGAAACCACCCACCCAGGATCTTTACTTCTGCCCCTTCCTGTACCTTCTTACCCTTCCTTTCGAAGGAAATTCTAATTATTCCAAATGTTCCTAATGCCTCAACAGCTGGAGCTACAACTAAAACTGTAACCCTCTACCCTCTACCTCAGCAGCCACTTCCCCATGCTACATCCCCCACATTACCAACACGCAGCACTGAACCCTCCCTTCTTCCTCCAATTCCCCCTCTGGTTCAGCCCCCAATTTCAGCTTTAGCACCCCCCGCCTCCCGACCGATTCCATCCTCCTCTTCTCCTCTCGGGCTCGCATCCTGAGCGGCGGTGCCCCGATGGAGGTCAGCCCGGTCTCCCTCTGCCGTGAAAGACAACAGGGGGAGGAAGGCGAGGTGAACCGCTCTCGACGGCCGTGACTGCGCCGTGCGGTGGGTGAGGAAGAAGAAGAAGAAGGGAGAGAGAGAGAGAGAGAGAGGACAGTGAGATAGAGGGAGAGGGAGGGCAGGAGGGTAGAAGCAGAGCGAGCGCGAGAGAGAGAGAGAGGGAGAGGGAGAGAGAAAGAGAAAGTGGTCCGGCGCTCACAGCTCACATCGCTGGCTGGCTGGCTGGCTCGCTCACTGTTGACGAATGAGCTGTCTACCCACGGGGCTGGGAAACGGCAGCTTGTGACAAGCTGGGGAGAGGGGAACATGAATGTAATGCGTACCTTGCCTCGCTTGCTTTCAGATACCGGCCAGAAGAAGACTCCGGAGAAGAAGGATGGAAGGCGCATGTCGTTCCAGCGACCCAAAGGGACCATTCAGTATTCTGTGAGTAGCGTGTGAGCAAACTCTGCTCTCTCTCTGTGTTTATGTCGTTATGTGTTTTTGACGCTTTCCTGCTCCCGTGCTGCTGCTGCTGCTGCTTCTTCTGTGTGTGTGTGTGTGTGTGTGTGTGTGTGTGTGTGTGTGTCTGCTGCTGCTGCTGGTTTCTGTTGCTCCAGTAATATTCTGGCTGTATCTGTTGTGTTTGTGTGTTATGAAGGCACCGTGTCCGACCATGCTTGGTAGCTCATTAGCGAGGAGGGGAAGCATTATGTGGATTTTGCCAGTGTAACACGTGTACCTCATTCTCACACTGTTTACATAAAGGCGGTGTGTGTGTGTGTGTGTGTGTGTGTGTGTGTGTGTGTGTGTGTGTGTGTGTGTGCGTTTGTGTGCACAGACGTGCAGGGTAGCTGGTGACGAGCTTATGGAAACAATGTATCCTCTGTTAGAGAGTCCTTGTGCAGCAGCACAACGCTCAGCTCCATTTTGCATGTTGATGTATAGAAAGGAGAGAGGAATTCTAGCAGCTCCGTGCGTTTTCCTCCAGCTGGATCAGACCAGGACAGACAGGCGGGAGTGCTGGCAGGATGTGTGTTTGTTTTTCCTCCCCGTTCTCTGTGCCACGTACCGGCGAGCATTCCACCACAGAGTTCGCTGTGCGAATGACCTTCCAACTGCGTTGTCATTTCTATTGATTTAGCTGTTGTGTAGGAGAAGGGGAGGATGGGGGGGGGGGGCGAGCGAGAGAGAGAGAGAGAGAGAGAGAGGGCTCTGGTTCCCTGGCGTGAGCTGAAAATGGAGCCCGTCTCTGCTTTGCCTGGTTGTGTTCTTGAAATGACCCTCAAATCCAGCTGCAGTCAGACTGCTTTTCCTCGCCTCGCTCTCCGTGGCAACAGTGAGGAGTGTGATCGCCGTGGCTCAGCTCCCGCTGTCTGCCTGTCTGCTGGGGGAAAGAAAGAGAGGAAGGGAGCAAGGAGAGAGAGAGAGAGAGAGGAAAGGAAGGGAGGGACTCTCTTCTCCCAAAACTCTGGCTCCAGTAGCCACTGTAGTGTTTTGCGGCGATTTCGCCGTCTCCAACACCTCAATAACAGAGAGACCACCTCCGCATCCACCGCCCCTCCCCGACCTGTCAGTCATCCAAGACTCGCTGACTGACAAGGCCCTTGTTTATCTCGCTGGGGCTTGAACAACCTAAAGCGCTACAACAGGATATTTGTCAGAGCCAAAGCACTGTGTCATGGCCCTCGTATGACCTGAGAAGTGCAACAACAAGTCAGCGAGTTGATCAGAAATTCTGGTGGGTTAGGAAAACGGGGAGAAATTTAGTGTTTACTTTGCGGGGGGGGGGGGAAGATTCATATCTGAATCACACGGCATGCCATCCTTGTTCATGTCACACACACGCACACTAGTTTGCTGCTCGTGTGATGGATGGATCGAGCACTGCCAATGATTGTGTCCTGTAGCCCGACACGCTGCAGCGGCACGTAGCGAGGAGGCTCGGGGCCGCCGACGGCGTTTAAGGCGATACGACCAAGCTGCAGAGAGACACATGGGTGCCGCTGTCCCAGTGATTGAGAAGTGGCTTTATCTTAAACTCATCTCCCCCGTGGCCGGCGACGTTTCCTTATTTCGCTCGCCGGCAGATAAGTTTTTAATCTATCGCCCGGCGCTCACCGGAAAAAGGAGGGTTTCCTTTTTTACGCCGCCTTATCAATACAATCTCCCTCCTCCTCACCCCTCTACCTCACACACAGGCTTCTTTCAATGTCCCTTTTTTATTTTTTTCGTATTGAGAAATAACCTGAGCAGCTGCAACCCATCTGCCTAGACACTGATAACGCCAGTCCATTCAGCCAAGTCCAGCCATTGGCTGACCTGCATCCAATTAAAAAAGTGTTTGAAGTCCGTGGGAACAACAGAGATGGATGAGGAGACAGGAAGACGCGGAACAGAGAGAGGCACAGAGGTGAGCCGTCCTCTCAGCCGGTGAAAGTCAAACAAAATGAAGAACGGAGAGAGTGTATATTTATCTC
Organism: Cebidichthys violaceus; assembly: GCF_023349555.1. Classification (NCBI taxonomy): domain Eukaryota; kingdom Metazoa; phylum Chordata; class Actinopteri; order Perciformes; family Stichaeidae; genus Cebidichthys; species Cebidichthys violaceus. Next base: position 1,065,743 of record NW_027176872.1, on the reverse strand, counting down.
CAGGCACACCAGCTTTATCACACCACAGACGTAGATGCTCTAGTTGGGAGGCTATTTTGGATTTTGCCTGAAATGCGGGGCTCCACAGGGTGTCTTGACTTGCAAATAGCTAGTTAGGTTTAAAGGACAGATTCCGGTTCATTAGTGTTAGTTTCTTAGCTTTAGATGCACACCTATTCTAGTGAGCTGCTGGCTCGCAGGCGGACCTCAAAAAAGAGAATGGGAGAGCCTCACTCTCCAGTTTCAGTTTCCTAGCTTTGGCCATCATTTCTATCGGTTATGAAAACATTGCACTCTCCAAGGTAAGTGTCATTGATCTTTGGACACGGTGGAATCGCTAAAAGGAAAGTAAGAAACGAGAGCAGTCAAATGATCAGACAGGTTGTAAACAGTTCAGGCGCATTATATTGCGGCGAAACCAAAATCACACCCAAATAATTATCTGAGTCAGAAGTTCCACGGGGAAAGCGTGCACACAAATATGGTTGAACCAGGAATTCGGTCTCTTAACTGTAATAGATGTTTACAGCAGACCATTTTTGGCTGTTCACACATTACTAAAAAAGCAAGTTTGCAAAAATTAGTAGCGATTTTAAAAGAAATCGGCAAGGTTGATAACCCGAGGGGTTTAAGACCTGTCGGCCCAGGGATTCTGAGGCTCTGACCATGTAAAGACAACATGCCCCCAAATGATAGTCGTTTTTCTAACCAGCAGCAATAATGGCCGAGAACTACAAAGATAACCTCTATGTTGTGATAAACTGGAGTTGTTCTTTATTGTTGAGTCATGTTTATTTTTTGGCCTGACCCTCCCTGCCCACATGCTGTTTCAGTCTATAGCAGTGCTCTCAGCAGAGCTGGCACAGCGGGCCTCTCATTACATTTTGTATAATGACACGAGAGAGCAGTTTTTAGGGGGAGCGGCTGTCTGGATTCCAGATTGTAGGCTGCGGTGGAGAGGAGGAGGTTGTCATATTCACCGTGTTGTCATTCTGGCCAGCAACACGATGGGTCAGACAGCCTCATGAGCTGTGTGTGCCCACGTGGGTTGGAGATAAACAGTTGTCATGGCTCTGTCATTTGCCTCGAAATGCGTATTCACTATCAGATGGGGGACATTTGCACATTTGTACATGGACATTCATGGTGCCCAGAGGATGAACCCTCAGGATCCTCTCACTTTTCCTGTAGCACCACCGGCTGGTCAAAGTTGACACTTATCCTGTGAAATAGCTCAGCAGGCATTCATGGTTCCCAGAGGATGAATCCTGAAGACTCTGGTGATCCCTCCGCATTCGTGAGGATGAATTGTAATAACGCCTCATGTCGCGCCACAATCAGGTCAAAATCTCTAATTTGTCCGATACTTTGCCATCTGGCCAAAATACTTGCAAAACCATTGTAATTCCCATCAGCCTCAGCTTTATGTTGTCCAATGGCTAATTAGCGAATGTTGGTAAACAGCATGTTAGCATGCTTAGAATTAGCATCTGGGCTCTCAGCATCACTATGCTGCTAAAAGAAACTACTGTTTATGGTGTACAGTATGATCCAGATGTTTCACCAGATGTGAAGAGGGTCTCTGTGTCACCAGTCTGCAGGTGGAATGGATTTCAGCTGGGCTCAGAGGAAGAGCTGTGGGCATTAGATGAGTCAAGCGTGTGTGTGTGTGTGTGTGTGTGTGTGTGTGTGTGTGTGTGTGTGTGTGTGTGTGTGTGTGTGTGTGTGTGTGTGTGTGTGTGTGTGTGTGTGTGTGTGTGTGTGTCTTTCCGTGCGCGCACACATCAGCGCACTCTTAACTCCGCACCCTCCCGACAATCAGTCACTCTGATTGCATTATTCACCGCTGGGTGGGAGAGGAGATCCCACAGTTTGAGCTCCTTCACAGCTCACTGTCTGAGAGCAGGAGAACAAGTCAAAGGATGATGGAGGAGTGATGTGATCGGAGGGGTGCGTGGACAGCGCCGTTAAAAGGGACGGAGGGGAATGCATGTGGAGAAGACGGAGACGGCTGGACGGGTAGAAGAGAGAGACTAATGCAAGGCCCAGATGTCGGCATCTCACTCTGTTTTGAACAATATTTGAACAATCGCTCGCACTCCACCTTCATGTTGGAGCTTGTGATTCTTGGGAAAAGCTGCAGAGACAGAACATCGTTTCAGTTATCTTTTCCTTTTTTGAGAATGCATTGCTGGCCGTAGGCGATAAACATCTTGTTTCATTTCTACAAGCGGTGTGACTTCTCCAGTCAGGGTTTGAGCCGGAGCGTACCTGTGGGACAATCGTTTAAGACACAGAATGTCCCATTGCTACGACCTCCCTGCGCCCAGTTGTCCCCATAAAAACCAAGGGCGGGATCGGCTTTTATAAGCTACACAAAGATTTATTTTGTTAGTTAGTCAAGCTACAAAATGACTTGGCTGTTAACTCCACTTTTGAATGTATTGATTAGATGCTCACATTGGAGTTCGATCAGCCGGACAACATGTCGAGGTGGCCTGGCTGTGAAGAGGCAAACCGGGGCTGGGGCACAAGCTGGACCCGCTGTCTGAGTCCTGTTAAGTTTCTGATCATGAAAACCCAACATCTCCTGATATTTTGTCTTCAAAATGAAAGCTGTTGAATGACAAAATCACGAGGAACTTTTATTGTGAAGAATTTATTGTAAAATGTTTTAGTGTCTTATCTTCAGTAAAACAAAGACGAGCAGCAAGAATAAGCGGAACTTTTATTGTGATGAATTATTGGGAAATGTTTTACAACCAGTGTTTGGTCCACGACAAATATCCGATCAGTCCGAGTGTGCGGACACAGCTGAGTTCCAATCTTTTAACAAAAGTTTAAAAAACAAAGTGTAACCCCGCCATGAGTCAAAGTGACTCTTATTTTGCTTCCCTCTTTCGTTTGGTATTTGTGTTGGTAAATCAGTGGAAAGGCCATCAATGGGGATCCGTTGATGGATCTGTCCGTGCCTGGCACACAGACAGATCCATCAGAGCTTGAGAGTGAGACAGCAAACCAGGGGACAGAATGGTGAGACTACACCCCCCCCCCCCCCCCCCCCCGAAATTAGGTCTGCAAACCATCAGAAAGGGTGTATTTGGACACAATGCACATGCCATTAGCGTAGTAATGACAAAGTCGCCATGGCAACTGTCATGCCATAGCTGGGCTTCATCCTTCATTATAAAATGCGGAGCGATGGCTGCTTTGATACGGCATTAAGGGGTGATTAAACACTGCTCTTTTGAGGTTCAGCTCCAGTTTACTTCATTGTCAGTGAGAATCGGAGGAGGTCCCACACCTGTGAATGGCTACCTTTTTTTTTAAAACACATTTCTTCTTACCAAGAACAGAAATGAGAGTGCATCTTGTTTCCGTGGATGGCCTTTCGCAGTAGCACTCATGGATTTGCTCTCACGTTCCACACTTAACGTTCCCACCAAGATGCCAGCAGGGCTCTTTTAATGGAGCTATTAGTCTTTGGCCGTCCAGCCGACTGCCCTTGTAGGATCTGTGCGTCCTCTCCTGTTCAACAAGGTGACCATTAGCTACACGTCAGTCGCTCTCAGGATGGCTGGGACGGTCGGTCTTCCTCTACCCTTCTGCTAAGAAGGACAGATGTCGCTCCTAACAGGAAGAAGCTTAATTATTCATCCCCAGATGGAGATGAATGATGGGTATTATTGATCCGGAGGATAAGACGATAGGGTGCACCTGTCATTAGTGGCTATGATCCTGATTGTGATTAGTCTCCCCTTCCCTCCCTCCCTCTCGTTCTCTTGTCCATGTGTCAATAACAGCGGGTCACATTTACATGTCCCCTGTCCTCTGCTGCTTAATTGAGTTGGAGATATCTCCCCTTGCGGTGCGATCGAAGGCTGCGTCTCCTCTCGGTTTCGGTGGAGTCACACGTGCCGTTGTAGTGGTCCTGTGACGCACGACGACACTCGTGTTGTTAACAATGATTTCATATGTAGATTAAGTGCTTAATTAAGCTTAAAGGGCAAACTTGAATCACACCATTATTAATGTGCACCACATTTAGTGGCTCTGCCAAATGTTTACTTCATCGGCAGATATTGTTTGACCCATATTGATTGGCTGAGCTCCTGCTACGAGAGCTACCAGAGCAGCTATTTGATAGGAGAGCCAGCAGCCGCCATTGGTCAGGCTACAGGCGTTAAGAGATCTAGTTTGAGAGCAAAAAGCGGCGCTTTCGTCAATAGAAGCCACATAGGTGTCCTCGTGTTGCAGAATGCTGAAGAAAAGCCCAATAAAAAAAGGGTGTTTTAGCAGCTGTGAATGTCCTGCTGATCTGAGTGTCCTATAGGGTCGGCTTTGTGCTGAGCAACAGCGGAGCCATAAAGCTAAAAATAAATAGTTCATGGATGAGACGGTAGCAAATAGCACCCAGGGAGAATCGATGCCCTGTGCTGAAGCCGCCTGCATGAAAGGCTCTGACACCGTAGGAGCGCTGCTGATGATTAACTCCTTATGTTCCTAACATAACAAAAAAAAAACCTCCTTCTGCTCCTTAACACGAGACTTCGATTTTAATACATATTCCAATCATAAAATGCCAGCCATGTACCAAGGACATCACACAAATGCTGAGCAGCAGATTGTAAATACCTTTGGGATGGGATTACTGATTTTATGACGCACGACAGTAATAGTTTTTACTGCTGTACTGTGAAGCTATTATTCTGCTCTTTAAGGCCGCGTTGTGAACCCACGCGTCGTCGCAGAGTCTCTCTGGATCTGATCCCTGTGACTTCGAGGACAGGATGTTTATCAAGCCGACGTGCCGCTGTTGTCTGAGCGAACGGTACGTCTCCCTTTACGGAGCTGATGAGATGACAGGTTATGAAGGAGCAGCTGTTAACGACGCAGTTATGAGGAGACGCTTGACATGGGACACGCACCTGTCACCACATCCCACTTACGTCTCTATTGGGGGATTTATTTCCGACGCTATGGTGAAAGGCACCAAGGTATTTTCTAGTAACTAGAAAATACCTTGGTGCCTTTCACCTTTCACCATAAAACTAGAACCTAGTTTATTTATTGCACCACGCTGCCTGACTGCATATACATTGAACAGCTAAAATGTATAACTTTTACTATGTTTTATCAATACTATTCTACTGCTATTATTTAAAATGTATACGAATAAAGCCCATCACAACATAATCATTTAGCCGATTAAATTGGCCCAGAGTTCCATTACCATTATTCCATTATCACCTTAGATTCATTAGGGATAGTTTGAGTGACAGTCGGGTGTTTGGGGAATAACCGAACATCATTTTGATAAATACAGTTGTTCTTTTAAGTGTTAGCTGCATAGCTTAATCTGAAAGACGTAAAGCGAAGCAGTTTCTGGGTGAGTGTATTTAAACACGATGATTGGTGATGCTTGCACCAAGTTGATCTTTGTGTGTCGACATGCAAGCTAGTATCCCGGTTTGGACTCTTGGGTTATTTACATGCAACATAGAGAAACCTTTGCGTGCTTGATACCACCAGTATCCAGGTTAATCATCACGTTAAATCCTCAACATCATGCTTATATCAACTGAGTTGCGTCAGCAGCAGAGGATGAGCCCAGTTCGGTTTGCTGTGTTTGGCTTCTTCTCAATCTGATCGACGGTAACAGAAGATGACGACTGCTCCCTAAAAGTTGGTAGCTAACTACCAACGCATGCTAACCCACATGCCCGTCGATGAGTGTAACACCAGGTCTGTAAACCTTTGTTTCTCGGTCCTTCCTAAATACTGGGTACTAGTATCTGTGGTTTGTCTCATCGAAAATGCATCCGAATGGTATTCACATTTCTACAGCGGACAGCCGTGAGCTTTGTCCGTGTCTTCACGGCCTTCTGTTGCTGTGCAACCTCCGTTTAACTCGATCTCGACTTTGATCGAATTATTGAATTAAATCTGGCCTGATGAACAAGCAGTGAAGATATAGAGATATCGAATAACATTTTGAAATATGAAGGACGTCTTTCTAATTTGATTTGTTCCTAGAAACTGATCAAATTAACATTTAATCTAGCAGGACAATTTAATCATCTCAACAAACTGCTGTTATTGTGTATCTCCACTTTTGACCCTTCAAGGAGATCCGTCTGTGAACAGGGCAAAAATAGACATCAGGATTAACAGGCGGTCTGTGTGAGAATCAGTATGTCATTTTTCACTTCTCCCACTGATAAATATAAGTTATTTTTGTTATTTTAATCAACGTAGTCTCTGGCGGTGTTTGAGGGGTAAAGGAAGGTCCTCGCTTCATTTGAATCCAGGTGCAACTAAGACTGGGCGACATGGAATAAAGTGTCCTACAACGATATAGTTCATTTAATATACTCACTATATACAATATAGCATGTTTTCTGCTAATTATATAAATAAATAGACTTTATGAAATACTCCTGTGTGAAATAAATACTTGAAAAATTAAAATGACTGAGCCTTTTCTCATTTAATTACGATTTTTTTAAATTATTTCCAGCTTTACACTGACTATTTTTACACAGTCACACAATTACAGAGTAATCCGAAAAAAGGCCTTTACACGCAAGGGACTTGACGAATAAACAACACGTAAATGTGGAATACTCGCCTGCTAATATTTTGCATTAAAACTATTCTGCATCAACACTTTGTTAAAGTTGCGACACTTTTCCAATAGGAGGTTTGAATAGATTGGCGCAGGAAGAGGACTAACTAGCGGGATCCTATTAACCCAGAGTCTAAGCCACCGTAAGCTACTTAACAAGTGTCCTTTTAGCAAAATGCTCTGAGTGAAGTTACCCGTTGTATTTATCTTGGGCTTTTATTTTGAAATGTAAGAACTGAGTCTGGTCTTTTGTCAAGGTTGAAAAGAGCAATAAAGTTTGCCGTCTTGGTTCGGATTACGGAGCCTGGTTGTTTGATGCCTTCATTCGTTGTGTGAAAGCTCAGAAAATATCAACCGTGTTCCCAAAAAAAAAATGACCACCTATTTCAAAAACAACAATTTGAAAAAATATAATGACCTGTAACAAGGAAACGCCGCCAATGTGTAAAGTCATTATGACAAAAGTTTGATTTATCTCATCAATTCAGATTTTCTGAGAAAGTTGAGTTTTCAATTTAGATGACGTAATTGTGCGTCACGATATCTTTATATATGATTTCCTCATTACATTCAAACCAGATGAATTATCTTATTGGTTTATTGCCCAGCCCTTTCTACAACCAGTTACCGGGTTAGAATAGGCTACCTCCAGCCATACCACCTTCATCATCATCATCACCTTCATCATCATCATCATCATCTATGGCGTAGATCTGCTCAATGTGTAACTACTGCCAGTGATCTAGTCTCTGTCAGCGCTGCACAGCCTGCCCACCCAGTCCATACTGCCCAATGCGTCCCTGCCCTGCCTTGTTCATTGTTGTCCACACAAAAAATGCTCTCACTGCTGAGTCATGGAAACTGTATCCCAGCAGCGTGACTGGCCTCACATCTGATTAGTGTGTTCCCCCAGAGAGTAGGGCATCCAACCCCAGTGTAGCCCGCAACCTGGGCCTTAGTTTCACACTTGGCACACATCCTCAGCCTACTGTTGTCCAACCCGAGCTAGTTCAGTCTTCATAGTCGAGTCCCATGACTTCAGGACTGTTGATCAATAACAATTCACTCGACTATTATTTTTGTCAGCTGCTGAGATTTCTGGGTTCAACTTTGCAGACAGTTTTCAGTTTCAAAACCCAAACTGCTTTTACGTTGGCCCTCCAAGATGCTCCTTCACCCGCTTAGTTTAATTCCTCAACGTCACAAGACCTTTCAGCTTCAAACGTTGAGCTCTGCCCTCCAGCCAAAAACAAGTGACACAGCAGTGTTGCTGTCACTGTGCTTTCATGTTGATTAGTCTGTTAGTGGCCGTTTCTGCTGGATTTCAGCCTTCATTAGCCAGCTTTCTATCACATGACTGTGGTCGATATCACTAAGAGGGTTTTCTCTGAGACGTGGCGTCAATGTTGTTGTTGTTCCTCTGGCTGCCTGTAGTGGACTCGCTTCAGCCTAAGCCACATTACGGATGGGTGTTTGCCTGAATCTATTCATTAGAGGGTTTATTTTAACCAATTGAAATAACCGTGATCATTAATCATTTTAAATGACATTTATATATTTAGTATTGGAGGCATGGACCAACATTCTTCTCTAGTTTGTGATTTTTTTTTTTTGTTTAATACAATACACAGCCACGGTTTTTTTTTAATGCAGGGTTCACTATTACCTTTTTTTTATTTTCAGTTTTCCAGTGTGGCAAGCAGATCAGAAATCAAATTTGTACTTGTCCTAAACAACTTGTTGTTCCTGCTTCTTGATCAGCAGTGTTTCCCCTATGACTGAGAGGAAAAATGCTACTTATATATTTTAAATTCAAACAGATTTCTTGCCTATGTAAAATCTGAGTTGTGTGGGAATGGCACATTTATTTAAGAGAAAAATAACACCTACCACTGTCGGTCCTGGCCTGGCTTCATTCCACCACAACCCAGTCCTCGGCTTCATTGTTCCCGTCCCCAGCCTTGGCCCCTCCCTCCTAAAGCCCTGCTCTATCCCATCATCAGAAGATGCTCAAGTGAACAGGCTAAATAACACACTTTGAATATTTCAGCTTGATCTGCTCCTCTTGAAGCCACAGATTCCTGGGAACGATGCCACACGTTCTCGCTAACTCAAGCTCACTTATTTTTATATTTCAAATATTTGAAATATGAATTTCTTAGAGCTTTGTTTCAAACCAAATATTAGCCCATGCACACATCATGTGTCTGTTTCTGTGTCTTACTGAGTTAGTTACAGTGAAAACATTCACTGGCTGCAGGCGGCTTCTGAGTTTCTGCATTTTCTGCTTCTTTCCTCGCTGTTGTCATGCGTCGACATGACCGTGATCAGGTCATGTGTGACTACCTCACACACAGTGATTCTGTGTTACTAATGTTCCAGCTCGTCCGTCTTGGTTCCCCTTAGTCTACTACCTGTCTCTGTCTGTCTGTCTGCCTGTCTGTCTGTTGCAAGAATATCCTCATGGAAACAATCTGTCATGTGTAGAATTTGGAGATGCTGTCGTTCCATGTTGTTTTTGTGCGGCTGTTTGCACACACACACACACACCCACACACACACACTCACAGAAAGCTACACACATCCACATGCTGAGAACCACTGAGGCATTCCCATGACTGTTGCACTAAAGCACACAGTGCCATTATCCTGTCCTAATTATACACGGCTCAAGGTCTGTCTGGTTCTCTCCCCTGAGCTCGCTTTTTTTTTTTTTTTCACTTGTACCATGATTCTCACACACACAGGCACTTTCTGACATGGTTGTCATCCTTATTTGGAATGTGGAAACTCCCACCGGGCATGTTGGATGCTTAACTGGTTCAGACACCGTGGTATGGATTTTAAGTGCCGGAGACAAGCAAACGCACCTGTGTTAAAATCAGCATGGTGCAGCAGCTGAGCCAGTGTGATACCTTAAACCTAACGTGAAGCGCTGCCTCCTCTTCTGCTTCTTTGTACACTTGATATGGTTCAGGTTCTGTTTATCAAATTGAATTAAGTGTCTTTTCAAACAGTATATTTCACTGTTAACGTTGCAAGACAAAACGCTATAACACAGCGGATGTGCTAGTCATGAACAGGGCTTTTTATATATATATATATATATATATATATATATATATATATATATATATTTAAATTACCTGTAAATTAACACACAAAATATTGTAGTATGAACTGCTCCTCGCCCTTAGAAGTAATGCTCGGTTGCTACTGTAGGTAGTAAGCTAGTTAGCCGCACATGCTAACGATTACATCTTACCCTAGAACAGTGTTTTTTGACAGACCTGCTGTGCCTAGTTACAGTTGCCAAGCTTTGGTTGACCAATCACCATTCAGGGGAGGGGTTTATTGAACAGTCAAAGGGCTTTTTGCACCATTGTGCAATATGGTGGATAGACTAAATGATTAATCAAATAGTTCAAGGATTAATCAATAACGAAAACAATCAATTCCTAGTTTGCCGTGGACCTTATGCACATAAGAGTCTAACTTATTTTAAATTGGGGGGGGGGGGGGAGGTTGCTGTTGAGTGGTTCACAAGATAACACAAAACTGCTGCCGACATTCATGTCAGTTCATATTTCAACAGCTGACAGCTTCGCTTTGCATAACATCCCAAAATCTAACATGCAAAAATCAAACATTTAAGTAATAATTGCACAGCTTTGTTTTTTCAGCATTTCTCTCTGTGTCTCTCTCTCTCATTATCTGTGTCACATCTTCCAAGTCTTCTCCCCTCTACAGCGTCATGAGAAAGCCCTGCACAGACTCAAGAGTGTGATTTTTGTGTCCTTTCTCTTGTTTTGTGGTCCAGGTGGAATCGCGGGACACGTTGAACAACATTGCGCTCAAGTTTGACACCACACCCAACGAACTGGTTCAGCTGAACAAGCTGTTCTCCAGAGCAGTGGTGCCTGGCCAGGTGTGAACCGCCGTGCACGCCTTCACTGATATATTCAGCTGCATCGCTTCATCACTGTCCTCCAGCAACCTCACACGCACACCTTCTAACGCTCCGGTCACTTGTCCTGATCTCACCATCACTAGACATTTTCTACAGTGCACATGGGAATCTAGGTGGAGAAATTGGACGTAGAAGTTATTTTGGGAACATCCCTTGGTGCATGTGTTTATCCTTCAACTCTCTGAGGAACTTGCTGACTCACTTTTCACATCCCTACTATCTGCATCCCCACTTAATTGGCTGGTAATTACAGTGTAATTTGTCCCCTTAGGATGCAATTCGTTGCAAAGGACCAATTTTGTTTCTAAAAAGGTATAATACTATATGTGGTGCTTGAATTGTCCCAAAGATGCTTTAGTTCCGACAACATGATGCAAAACATTCCGTCTTTAAACCGCGAAACACACTACAAGTCTCCCAGGCTTCTCATCCTAGATCTTTTATTGCTTCAGCAACAAAGCAAAATTCAAGATTTGTTGGGGGAAAGTGACAAAATTATATTTTGATTCTGTATTTCTTGGGGTAAAATTAAAATCCAGACGAATGGGGACGAATTGCGTCCAATTAGTGGTGTGTGGAGAGCACTTTCTAAATCATCAGCTCTCCTTCCGAGGCTCAACAGAAGTTAAACCACAGCGTAAACGGCTAATTTCAAAAAGTAAACTGAGATTGATTTAATCTCTTAAATTGTTACAGGCCAAAAAATAAGAAAATTCTGTATAAAATTGAAAGGCCTAATTAAATATTGTACATGTTGTACAGGAATGAACAAGTCACAGCCCTCTCTTCAGTGATAATTTCAACATTTTTGGGAAATACTCTTAACTTGCTCTCTTGCTTAAAGTTATATCAAAAGATCGATACCACTCTTGTGCCTTTACCTTGAATATGAAGCTATGGTTAGCGTGAATTAGCATGACGTCTGGAAACAACTAGCATGGCCCTGTCAACAACAACGTATAGATACAGAGGGCAAAGAAGTCCTGCCCATACCAGAGGGAAAAATAATTCATGACATTTTATTGTGTGAAGGTGCCTCCTTTTCACGTTCTTCTGCTAGCAAACAACAGAAAAATGTGTGTACAGCTGCTATGCAATGGGATAAGAAATACAAACTTCATAACTAAGACAAAAGTGAGGCATCAGCAGGAATAATGGGAAAATTGTTGTGTGCAGAATGTCAGTTTTAGGCTAACTATATTTCTGTATGTTAAGCTAGAGCATTTTGACAGTATGCAACTGATGTAGTGGAATGTGGATAAATCGGAAAGCTTTGCAGTATTATGTTTGCAAGTGCCATAGCTAACTACAGTAGCTTGCTAATGCATAGCTACCATTAGCTCGCTAACTAGCTAACTTCATCTTCTTAATTATTGTTCTTCATTACTTTAGTTATCAACTGCCCTCCTGGTAGACACATAGTGCTAAAGTAATCCTTTGACATGCTAACATGTTTCATTAGCTAGCTAAACGAACAGCTATGAGAGTTGTTTGGAACTTCTTATCTAACTCTTAGTCAGAGAGCAAATAAGTATATTTCCTAAAAGGTCAAACTATTTATGGTTAAAACAGCTTGCCTTTTAGCCTTGTGTGTCACTACATAATGCAACAGATATAGCTCCCCATCACTGTAAATAGCAATTGATATGTTAGTATGCATTTATTGCAAAACACAGATCCACACATTCCATCAATATAGAGATAGAGCTGACACAATTAACTTTTTTCTGACGTTTTCTGGACCAAAAGATTCATAAATTAATAGATAAATGAATCCACATAAATAATGAATATCATTTCTAGTTGCTCTCCTATATAGAAATAAATCAAATTTTAACATGGTTTGTGTTCTAACTACATGAAAACCATCGGTTCCCATCACTGACAATTCTGACACATCGACTTACCATCATAACCACTTTGCCTTTCTCTGTTCATCCCAGTCATGCATGAAGCTATTCATTCATGTTATTTGTCTTGCTTTGTGGTTGGTGTGTTTGCGTATGCATGTGAGACATTCTCTTTTATCTCCCCCTGTGTGGTGGTTGCAATGCGTGTTTGCACAAAGGCAGCGCCTGTGTAAATACAGAAATGGATTGTGTTTGCAGGTTCTGTACGTTCCTGATCCCGAGTACGTCTCCAGTGTCGGAAGCTCTCCCTCCCTCAGTCCCATCAGCCCCCTGTCTCCCACCTCCTCAGAAGCTGATTTAGAGAAGGTGACGGTATGTTGACCACACCTCCAATCTCACACACTCAGAAAAAGGATGTTAACCTAACTACTGTCATGCTATTTATGGGTAGAATCAAGAACTGTATAACATATTTACCATTATAACTGGTAGATGTAAAATTTTGATATAAAACTTTAATTCTAACTCCTGCTACAGTCATTATTAAGCTAATGTAATGCAAGTTTATCGTCCAGCTAACAGAAACAAAGAGGAAAAACTATAAACATTTGAAATGTTTGGCCATTTTTTTTTCTTTAATTTTGTCAGATAGTTGACAGAGACAAATAAGGAAATCTGCCATCAGTACAGTGCCGTAGACTGTATATAACAAATGCATTAAAATGTTACAATCTCAGGGAGTTCATTGTGATTGAAGCAGGTGTTCATTTCAGCCTCCAAAGACCAGTTTGCGTCTTAATGTTCTACGAAAATACTCAGACCCTTCAGTACTTGCGCACACACACACACACACACACAACCAAATTAACAGGAATACAATCTGTGCCTCTCTGTCACCACCATACAATGACTTATCCTTCAACCACTGCTGTCACACTTTAAAGCTCTGTTCATTGTCAGCCTGAAGGTGAACATACAAGACGATGTGTCATGCTGTTTGAGGGCAGAAAAGACGAGAGGTGCCAATAATTCCTAAGGACAGGTCAGACAATAAAACCTGCCTTGTATTTTCCAAGGACAGGACAGGAAGTGATGCGTGTCTTTCACAAACAGTCAAAATCAAGGACACAATGTTTTCCTTTGCAATTACGGCAGTTTTTCTTTTCTTCACTGTGTGGTGGAGGCCCTTCTTGTGAGACTATAGAATGATTTGTTCTTGTGCATTAACCCAGAGAGCATGTATGCTCTAACCATTGTGCTTTCAAAACTGTAATAACAGGATCTGCGACTGCAGGCAAGGCTGGTTTACTGTAGTTCAGTTGACGATATGAGGACATTAAATCACGCACAACTGCAAAAGTGTCAATGACACAATAAAGTCCATGATTCATTTCTGTTGTGTTCCTTTATGCAAAAGCAGCGAGGATGGAAGTCCAGGTGACAATGTGTCATCAAATTAAATATCTCAATCAATGAAATCACCCCTAGTTGAACCACAAACAATATATTATAAAACAAGTTTTTCATAAGCCACAATTTGTTCTTTTTAGAAAAAAAAGAAAAAAAATGTAGGTCATTATTTAATGCTTTATTCAGCTCCGCAGGGCTGTGCTGCCCACCGGCTGCTAACAGCTAACGTTAACTAGCTCTCCTGCCAATATCAACATAGATTTGTTCACAATGTAGCATTACCAGGGAAAAGATAGGGTGCACAGGGTTGTTAGTGATAGTGCTAGTTTGCACATATGAGCTGATAAATGATATGATATTGGATCGGCGCATAGACTCGTGTACACGCTGATACCCGATCCAGCTTTTTAGGGTGAATCAGATGCATTTCTGACACTGGTATCCATCTTCAATGCCAAACCCTCCCCACTAAGATGACTGTCTAACAGACCTCCTAGATAACTAAAAGAGGGAGCAGTACTGTTCAAACTTATCCTCATACATTCTCACAAAAACACATTTTACATATATGCTCACTTCATTTCTACCTTCTGAATTTGGGTCAAGTTGTTTATTCTACTAATTTCATATTCTTTCACGGTTCTTAAATTAAACATTTATTAAATTGCTGTCTTAAGGAGGCAACACAAGACATGTACAACTGCTGAAGCATTTACAGAACAAAATGCATGTGTGTGACATGGGCCGTTAGAAAAACGGTCACTGCTGGTGCGTGGCTCCTAATTACTTTCCAAGCTGCTGACAGCAATTTTGTTTTTTTATCGTTATTGTAGTTTCTTTACATGATGGCATCTAACCGTGCGGCCAGATGTATTTCTGAACACATCAAGTGATCACGTCTTCTGTGTGTTTTGGTGCATGCAAACATTGTATGGTGATAAGTCGGGGTAAAAAATCTATGCAATATTCCTTTAATTCAAAAGGTTCTTTCCTGCCCTGATTTATGGCCACATGTGCATTGCTTCACATCACACGTTTCCGACTTGTCCCTCCCAGCTTCACTATGGTGTCACATCAGAAACAGAAACGGGCTGCAGGTCGGTGGCATGTTGTCTGTGACCGCAGTGACTTCAGGTCTGGTCCAGTCAGCCGAACTCATCCTGCCCTCACAGCTCTTAAGACCAGCAGAGCGAGCCATCTCCCTCGGCTGCTGTGTCTGCGGCATCTGAATGAGCCAATCACTGAGCGCCGCAGGAAGCCCAGTGGTCCCTAAAGAAATAAGACTGTTTGCTGGTCTCCATGGAAACGAACGTCTTGTTTTGCCGCTTTTGTGAGAAAATGGATACCGCTCCCTTTCCGCCGCTGTCACTGTCCCTCCGCTCGGGTTCAGACACTCTCCCAGCGCAAAGCACCCCCCCTCTCGTCCGCTGTCGTCTCCGTCCGTTAATACACCCCCCCCCCCCCCCCCCCCCAGTTGCCAAAAGAAAGGGCCCCCGTTCATTTACTGCTTATCTATTTGGGTCATGCCTGCGAGAATGGGGAGCGCACTCCGCGGCTCTCGACGGGTGAGGATCAGAGAGAGGGGGCCGTGACTGCGGTGAAATTAAGCCTTTAAAAATGATGCCGTGTCTGATATTTAGAGCAACTAATGAACGGAGCAGCTCGCTTTCCCAGACGAGCAGCCAGGCAGCAATTATTCCAGGCAGAGGAAGTGTGCTTGGAAGGCAGAAGGGAGGGAACATTACCTCACCCGATGTGCCAACTCCGTATGTGTTTGTGGAGGCGTTTTGTGTGTGTGTGTGTGTGTGTGTGTGTGTGTGTGTGTGTGTGTGTGTGTGTGTGTGTGTGTGTGTGTGTGTGTGTGTGTGTGTGTGTGTGTGTGTGTGTGTGTGTGTGTGCCTGCCTGCCTGCCTGCACACTGCTTTCTCTTCCTGTGTGTGTGTGTGTTTGTGTTTGGTAGTATTATGGAAGCAATCAGCATCCAGGTGCTGTTTGATTTTTAAACCACAGGAAAGGACCTTAATAACTCACTCGGCTTCTTTTATTTTTTTTCTCTCCAGAATCCCCGGCATCTTTTAATTACGAGCCAATTTCGGTGCTCGGCACGCGCGTCTCAATGAGGGTATTATCTAAATAAATGGTTCTGGGAGGTGGATAGTAATAGCAACGCAAGCAGCAAATAGCTGGTGTAACCCTGATGAAGACGGGTGCTCTGAAGAGAAGAACTACTTTCAGATGCTTCTCTTTTTAACTTTCGGATGTAAAGAGAGTCAGATCTAGCACCAGATGTTTCAAAGTCCCATTAGACGTTCAAATAGATTGTTAGATAACCCAAGCTGTAAAAAAGATGTTTTGTCACTGCAGAGTAATTTGTGTGGCCATTCATTGAAATCAAAACTGAAATCATACGCGTTTGTCATTCTTTATCGAAGCCCTGCTAGTGCTCTCTCACACGCGGTTCTATGCCTTGAGTTTTTTAAAAATATAGTCGGTACACGAGAACATGAAGAACCCTCAAAAAACACATAGTGAACATGGTGAAGAGACAAACTTTTCAAAAGAAAAGTATACAAATGAAACAATGAGTTATCGATGAGACTGGCATGGACGTCGCACATGAGTAGAGGGGCCATAAAGTCAGGGAACCGACTCAGATATGTCAGTTACACGACAATATTTAGCTTAAGTTTGCTAACATTAGCTGACGCTAGCCACCATATATGCTACTGGTCATACCAGACCAAGTATGATAGAGGCAGCAGAACCCCAGATTGCTTTGAATTGAGTAAGAGTGTGTTTTAATTTATTTTTTGGTTTATAAAAAGCCAATTTTTTTTTTTCCTTAAAAAATGACATCGTCTGGCTTTTAAAGGGCGTCCAGCAGAAGGACATCCATCACACTGTGCAGACACCTCAGAGAAGACGCGGAGTTGTAATGTTGGAACAGTTAAACACATTAAGTTGGACCAAACACTTCTTAGCATCTGTGGAGAATTTCACAGGCGTTTCACACACAGCTCTTTTTTTCACATGCTTGCCTTCAATAAACCCATGGAGGAGTTTTTGGTGTCAAAACATTGATTTCAAACTGACATCTAATATGTCAGGTTCTGAATTGACAAAATCGCTCAGGTGCAGTTTGACAACGTTTTACTGGAAGATAACTGAAAAAGATTTAGTTTTAGGTGAGTTATATTTTTCCTGTAGTGGCTGAAAACGAGTGAAAATATTGAACAGATAAGTCTCCTGCCGGATGAACACCCTTCGTCGTAAAATAATACAAGTGCATCACATGCTTTGATGCGCTTGCTACACAAGGCTGGCCATGCTTCAGTTAGCAAGGTAGAAGTGTTCAGGCCATGCAGCCACGTTGTTTTCTGTGGGAGAGCTAAAGGCCAGATAAGGCGGCTCTGAAGTGTCTTCGTGCTCTCGCTCTGCCTGCTGGCCCGCCGGTATTGGCAGCAAAAAGTAACGCATCTTGCAGGCACGGATCGTTGGCTGGCCGTCTGGATGATTGTGTGTGTGTGTGCGTGTGCATGGGGAGCTGGCTGACTGTCCGGCTGGCGGTCTTGCTATCGTCGGATTATTTGGCAGCCACCAGCTCACTGGCGTACTTGCTCTCTGGTCATGTGTGTGGGCAGGCGGGTCCTCTTTGTCCTACCCAGACCTTCCTTGTGCTCATACTGACACACACACACACACACTCACACACTCATGATTACTCACCGCTGTGGTTGAGCTACTACTGTGACCTTCCCTGTCTCTTCCTCTTTTGGCGCCTCATTTACCTCCCTCCGTCCTTCCTTCCGTCCTTCCACTGGGGTGTGACCTAAAATTAGTAATGGAGGAAGTAGAACCAGTTTGGATTATATATATCTCTGGCGCCACATGGCTACGTTAGTGATGCTTTCGCTCTAGTGAACGGGTTCCATCTCCTAATGTCCAGCACCTGCTATGTTTTAGTGAGAATCTCGTGGTTAACTTGTGAAAATGACGTCATCTTGTTTTGTGTTTTCTAGCAGTGCAGGCCGTGCTCGAGGGCCTCTGGCTGCTGACGTTTGATGAATCCCGACCATTGTGTGCTCCCTCTTGCAGAACTCGGCCGTGCCCACACGGTGGAGCTATGGATTGATTTTTGATTGCACCATGTGTCACTGACAAGGTCAAAGCCGGGTGGCACCTGCAGACTTCCCCTCCGAAATCTTTGTCATTACATGGAGCAAAAAGCAGCCAATGTGCCATTTAAAAGACACTTTGTTAGGGAACGGTGTCTTTTTAATCTATATGGACAACTGCAGAATGTCTTTTATTGATTTATTGCCTCTCATTTTGTCCTTCATCACCACAGTAGGAGGGAAGCCATGGTGTACAGGAGCCACAGCCTCTCTCTAGATTTAACTGAGAGAAATATTGTTTGGAAACTAAAAGGATATTGATTTCTGTAGCCCCACCACAGCTGTCATCGAACACTGCTACACCTATCTCCTGTCCCCGGTGTCACACACACACACACACACACACACACACACACACACACACACACACACACACACACACCTTCCTGTAGAGTAGATTATAACTGTGATGCCTCTCCTTTTTCTCACCTCGGCCATTCTCTTCCTGTACATCCATTTCAATACTCTTCCAGTCCTACCTTCCTCCTCCCTCCCTCATCTTCACAGCCCCCCCCCCCCCCCCCCCCAAAACACACACACACACACAGTGGTTACTCACAGTCTGAGGCCAGCAGCTCTTTCATCTTTGGATTCCAGTGCTGCAGCCAGTCTACTATGCTGCACTATGCTCTTTCTCTCCCTTTGATGTCACACGGACTAGAATCTGGTTACTTCAGGACATTGACAAGATGTGGCTCACCTCAAACGGGGTCAAATGAAGTCTGTTTGTCTTCATTATGGGATTTTTTAGTGAGGTTGTATTAGCTCTTCACCACTTCTGCTGACTGTTACCTTACCTTACCTCTACTTACCTTGCTTTACCTCTTCTAACTTTACCTTACCGTCTACGGTTTAGCAGTTTCAATATAAATTCTGTTCAAAGTTGAAGGTTAATATCGGGCGTAATAAAGAGACGGGCCGGTTTAGCACCATCCCTCACAGAACCACACTCCAGCGCCAGCTGAGAAAATATTGGATGCCAGCAGAGGCCGGCGCAGGACAAACACTGGTCATATATTAGAGGATGCAAAGAAAGCAGCGGCCCGGAAAAGCAATGTTGGCTTGAAATACGCGAGGTGGCTGTGGCAGAGTGATGCTGCACTGCCTTCCACAGCTTAAAAAAACTTTATTGGTCTGTAAGCTGTATGTTGACCACTGTACCAAATAGAGTCAAACGGTCACACAGAACTCACTCTTGAAGTTTTGAAAAGAATTATTGTAATTTAAAAAAAAAAAATGTAGAAACACTTTCTGCCAGAGAACAGTGTTTGTGTGTTTGGAGATAGTGTGCAGGTTTTTAAAAGCATCATGTCAGTGTATAAACCCTGCACTGTTGATTAACAGTGGTCTACAGCCATGCTAGCGCTCTGTGAGGTGCAGCATTGCTTTGAGCTAAATGCTAATGTCAGCATGCTAACGTGCTCACAGTGACGACGGTCGGGGCTGGAGAGAGAAAGCAGCCAATGGCGGCGTGTAGCAGGAAGGAGTAAGCAGCACAGGTGGTGGCGGGCGGGGGCACCACAGGGGAGAGGAGCTGGCAGCTTGATCAGTGAGAGATATGATTGGAGCTTTGGATCAGGGGATGATTCGCTGATGTAGCATGACATGACAGGTTCTCGCTCAGAATATCAAGGGTGGAAGTGATGGAGTTGATGCAGCGATGATCGTCACACCGTCTCCATCGGCTCCCGTGCATAAACTATGACCTGGTGAAATTAAACTGCTGAGTCAGTGAGCCATGTTTTTTTTTTTTTTTTTTACAACTAGAATTTCATATTGAAAGATGAATAAAGGGACAGATTGTCAGCTTTTGACAATATGCCACCATTGGCAGCCAATACAACAGACCAACTTGATCTCACCCTTTTCAATGTATTTCCCTCTTATTTCAGACATAATGTACAAATGCAACATTATCGTTTTGCTTTGCAAGTCAACATTTGGGCACTCTGCCAAAGAAAAATCCTTATCTAATCACCTTGTGAGCAGCGGCTCTCAGCTGGTGGACAGCGAGTGCTTCTTCACACTCCTCCTTTATGTGGACTGTGTGCAGCATGTGATGTCTGTTATCTAGTCACCGACACATAACACCCATTTCTCTCATGTGCCATATTTAATAAGAGGGAATGGGAGACGGTGTTTGTCGTGCTTTTCTACGAGGGAGGACGTGTTTGGACACCCGTTGCTGCTCATTTCAACTGCAGGTGTTCAACGCGTGTGTGCTTCTGTTCCCAGCTGTGTTCTCCAAAAGCTTTTTTCAAAAAGCTTCTTTTTTTTTTTTTTTTTTTTAGGTGGAAAAGGCTGCTCTTCTTTTCATATTTAACATCGGAGCAGGAAGGCCAGCTTGAATGAGTCATTGGGGAAGTGACTCACAGGGAAGTGGAGCGATTTAAGTGCAGTTGTGTAGGTGAGGTGTTCTCGGTTTAAGTGGAGGACGAGCAGTCCTCGTCTCCGACAGCTGGCTCTCAGATCTGAAATCCATCAACACTAGATGCTATCAGGGATCCTGCTCTTTTTTTCTTTTTTGTTTTAAGGACGTTTTATCTCCATTTCACTTCTTTTTTTTTTTTTAGGTCCCTTTCTCCTCTCCTCGACCAGAGCGGCTTGTTTTTGGCTGCAGCAGATCGGCCCGGTGTCTGGGCTGCTTGTGTCGGTGTGGGTCAGTTGCTGCCGGCTGTTTGTCGACTGCGCTGGGAGACGGAGAGGGGGAGGTGTGGGGGTGGGTGTCAGGAGGACAGCAGACAGTTGTTATGGGCTCGGGCTGTCTTCTCTAAGCTCTTCACCGCACTCCTCCGTCGGCTTTCGACGGCCCTCCCCTCCCGGTTGAAATCCCCCTCGTTGATGACTCCCACACACTCATCTCTGTCCTCTTTTTCCCTTTTGTTCTTTGTCCTCACTCCAATCACTCTCTCTTATTGCCTTCAGCTCTCTCTATCTCCCTTTTGATTTTGATTTCTCCACAGCAGCTTTGCGCTGCTTTCTTTTTCTTTCTTTTTTTTTTGTCGCTTCTGCTGCAGTTGCTTCTCTGTTTTTGTCTTCCTCATCCCTGTTTCTCCTCTCCCTCACTTCTTCTCATCTCTCCATCCGGTCTGACTCCTCCAGCAGTCATTCGGTGTCACAGACTGTCCAGCGTTGTTCTGTCAGCTCCGTCCTGCGAAATGTCTCCCAGTCGGACGGTTGTCCCCCTTGGATGGTTATTCAGACGGACTTGAGTCGGTCTCTCCCCCGTGGCTCAGACATCGCATGGCAACAGGCCACTGGTGGAAACACCAAACCCACCACACCTCGTGTTTCCAGCCCAGCAGACGTGCCATCTGTGGCAGCTTGCGGAGTTACCGTGGCGTAGCCCAAGAAGCAGTAACAAAATTGCTTCATAGTGTGTGTGTGTCAACATATAATTCAACAACATCACTTATGTTGCCTCTTGGCTGTGGAGCATCTGGCAGAATACGGACAAACAACAGTTATTATAAAGGGAAATAATAGTATATTTCATCATTCTCATATCTATAAATGATTCTTATTTTAATTATAAGTAGCATTAACATTAATACAATAGTTTGGTAGTTCTGCTGGTTATCATTCTTGACCTTTTATTAAAGACACCATATATTTTGCAGCTCAATATAACCACTAAAGAATATAGGTTGCATGAATATGTACTGTAGGCATATATAGGTATTATCACTAAAGGCTTATTGTACTTTTGATGTGTCCATGTACATGAAGAATGCACCAATATGCACTTATAGTCTTCTGTGTTATTGTATGACCCACCTTCTAAAGGACATAGCACACAGAGTAAAGTAGTCTATGTGCCCCGCCCCGAGCAGACTCAGATTATAGGTATGTTGGCTTGTTGGTATCATGGATGGAGTACTTAACAGACCCGCCACAGGCTCGCCCAGGACCCCTGGACCTGTAGTTCTTCTTATTCAACAACCACAAAGAGAGGAAAAAGTAACCGACCCACAAAAAAAAGCCCACTAGCACGTCTGTGTGCAGGGGCCCATTGTCTCCTAATCTGACCATATCTAGACCATAAGGATAGCCCAGATGGCCGGGGCAAGTAAAATGCCTTGTCGGGCTAGTAAATCTAGCAACTCACAAACCCGATCAGGCAAGTGGCAAAAAATAATTAAACACATTGGGGTTTTTTTTTTCTGGAGCTGAGGAGTGAGCCATCCCTTCTCATCTCTTGTGATTTGCACAGTCACAGTAGCAATCAGGCCACTTGCCCGGCCAGACAACGTGAAAAAGAAAAGCCTTCATGTTGAACCCTGTCTGGCTTTTGTGGAATAAATGAACTATTAACGATGAACAGTTTGTTGATACAGAGAATCAGGGCTCTTAACACATTTTTTAATACATTTTTAAATGTGCTCCCCAGTCTGACCTCTCATTCATCAGTTTCCAAAATCGCCCTTGAGTCTAAATAACACTAACTAGGTAGTGCCGGCAGCACAATAATTAGATCTTCGGTCTCGTATGAATGTTTTTCACCTAATTGCCCGTGTGAGGCTCAGGCACACAGGAGGCACATTCACTCGGCTCGTCATTGGCTTTCTCCTAACCTGATTGTTTTCCACTGTGCTGGAAATATCCGTTTATATATAGATAATGCATTTAGAGACTCAAATGCATTAGTTTGATGAAATGAGACGCAAATGAGTTACACCATGTATTACCAAGTGGACCAAACTATGCTTGTTCGACAGTGCTTATCATCTCATCATTTAGTTGGGTGCTGTTTAGAGATGTAGACACGATGCATTCGTGTGTGTGTGTGTGTGTGTGTGTGTGTGTGTGTGTGTGTGTGTGTGTGTGTGTGTGTGTGTGTGTGTAGGAGTAGGATAAAGTGGAACACAGCTTTTACAGTTTTGCCTTTGTCAGGTCATCACTTCCTTTCAGTTAAAGGTCCCATGTTGTTAAATTACGTTTAAGTGCTATAATATTACCGTTAAAGTATTGAAACGCTCAATTCATGTTGAAATAGACACGGCCCGTATTCAGAAACTGTCCCTTTTAAATGAGCCGTCAGTTATGTTACAACTATACAATTTATGGTTTAAACGTAAACATACAAAAATGTGTCTGCACAAGAACAGATGATAGGCGTTATAAAAGTACGTACTAACTAACGAATGGTGTCCACACCCCCTCCCATCCTATCTCAAGGACTCTGATGGCCCCCCCAGACCAGAAGGCGTTCACCCCCCGGTGTTCTCTGCCCTGCGCCAGTCCAGAGTGGTGTCATCCACCTCCGAGGAGGAAGAGGCCCTCACAGAGAAGTTCCTCAAGATCAACTGCAAGTACATCACTGGTGGCATGGTGAGAAGGCACTCTGTCTGTACCCTTCTGGTCATGTGACCCAACTGCTGTGGTCTAAAGATGAAATGACGTCAACAAGAGAGAGCGAGAGATTAGATGTGGTTGTATGGGTATCAAACTAAATATATGATTATTGTATACAGCCGCAGCTGCAGGTTCTCAACCCACTCCATATTTCAAAAGGCTTGGCTGTAGATATGAAAAGAAAAGTAACGCACTTCAAATATAAGTCCACCATTAAAGTTTCTCTATTTCTTGGTTTGTTGTTCAGCGTTCTAAACCATCGATAGAAGTTCTTCTGTTGAGATTCGGTAGTTTACACCCTTCCACAATAACACAAGAACAAGTACCAAGCGCTTCACTTTAGCAGACGACGCCGTCTGTGACGACCACTTTCGCTTTTGAAAAACGTGATCGTCTTTTGCCGTTTCAGTTGCTAATTCGGTGCCCTCCGATGGTATTCTCAGCAAAACATGAATTCACCAACCGAGGCAGACGTAAACAAGGCAGTTAGAGGGAAAGTCATTCCACTGAAATGCACCGCCATCTTTCACATCTTAATAAACAGAAGCACTCCAGCTCGCCGTTGTTGTTTTTTTGTTTGTTGTTGTCGAATTGATTTAAGAAACCCTGGAACGAGGATAAAATGAGAGCACAGTAACTATGTGGGCACATGTGTGGGCGGATCTGAATAACCCTGCAGACCAGCACATGAAGACGAGCGTCTCTCCTGCTGACTGTAGTTTAATTCTGCTGATTAGAGTTAATGTTGTTCTGCAGCCCCTTGAAGTGCTGTGAAGTGAGTTATCTAGATTGAGGATCTTAAAAGGTCTTGGGTGCAGTTACATGTTGTGTTCAGATCCTCTTTACCTCTGTTCAGTACCTGGTTTCTGTTTTTTTGACTGAGATCTGACTGACCTTGGTTCTAAAAAGAAAATGTGCAGTTTGCTATGATAATACAAAAGAAAAACAAAGAAAACATATTGTGTATGTGTGTGCGTCAACACACTACTCAGCTGTCCTGCTCACACACACACACACACACACACACACACACAGATCCATGGTATTGAACCACAGCTGATTCACTCCCAGGTACCAAATGAAAGCACTGAAGTGGTCTCGGTGCCGGCAGTCAATAACTTCTACTTGATTTAGGACATTTGCGGTCTCAAATTGATTCGGCTTTGAGTTCTTTATGTGACCGAGGTGCTTTTGATTATCTTTCGGCGGTCGATGAACATGCTAAGCTCTTCCTTTTTATATGCGTTTAAAGTTCTGATGGGGTTCTAATTCCTCCCTCGCCCGTCCCTCTCTTCTCCCGTGTCGATTCAGGGTGCGGTGAGCGGGGTGTTGCTGGTGACACCCAACAACATCATGTTCGACCCCCACCGGATGGACCCACTGGTTCAGGCCCATGGGTGCGAGGAGTACGGCATCATGTGTCCCCTGGAGGAGGTGCAGTCTGCTGCCATCTGCAAGGAGATCACTGACCCCAAGATCAGAGAGGCTGTGCCCGAGTAAGAAAGAAACGTTGACATATGCCGTTGTTGAGCATGTATGGGAAAGACCTCTATGAAGACTCGCACATGTAGTTATTTCAAGTATATAAACCCTGACTGGTGATTCTAATTTACTCCTACACACGCTCTTGTAGTTACACTTTCTATCTTTCCCCACAGTTTAATTCAAATGCCTTTCTCCAGCTCTCACCTTTCCCAGAAACGCAGCAACCTCGCTATAATCAATGTCATTCTCTGCTGCACCCGCGGTCAGATTGCATCAGCAACCAATTTCAAGTTTTCAGTTTAATCCCCCCCCCCTCCCCCTCACACACATACCAAAATAAAAAGGAAACGGCAATTACACCAGGGTTAATGAAGTATGCCTTCACCCCTCCTACGTACGGATTGCTCACCTCTTCATGCACTAGGAAGCAGCCAATTCAGAGGATCCACTTGTGTTTCCTCCCACGAGTTTTTTGCTTCATTTAAATTGTTTTAATGTTGTTGCTTTTGAAGACCGATTGATATAAAGGCAACTGTGATCTAATATTAGGAACTCTGTGGAGTCCGTTTTTGGGGGGTCTGAGCGTTTTTTGTGTTTACGCAGTCAAGTGTTGCCCATGGAGCAGTTATTGTGCCAGGCCCAGCTGTTTCCTCAGCTGTGATCCATTGTCTCTCTCTCTCTCTCTCTCTCTCTCTCTCTCTCTCTCTGTGTGTGTGTGTGTGTGTGTGTGTGTGTGTGTGTGTGTGTGTGTGTGTGTGTGTGTGTGTGTGTGTGTGTGTGTGTGTGTGTGTGTGTGTGTCACACTCTGTCTGTCTGTCTCTCTCTGTCTGTCTCTCCCTGTTTCTCTCTGTCTCTCTCTCTTTGTCTCTCTGCTGACCTCTCTCTCTCTACATCTCTGTCTGAACACACAGTAGAGCAACAAGTGCTCTGCAGAATGTGATTCTGTGGGCTGGTTAAAAACAAGTGTTTTGTGTTTTGTCTTCTCATTAGAGGTTTTCAAGTAATAGAATGTTTGTATTTGGTCCTTTTGCACATACAATTAAATCCTGCTGTAATGTTATACAGCTTTTTTATTCATTTATCGCTCCTAACAAAAATTGATGAAATAAAAAACATACTGTTCTAAATATGCACAACTTTGGTGTGACAGTATTTATGCATATATCAGTTCATGTTGAATGACAACATGAATGACGGGGCACAAGGTGTTCACCTTGATAACAGTTCCTCTAAGCAGTTCACTGTGGTTCCTGCTTTTTTTTTCGTTTCCGTTCCTGTCATGCAACAGTGAATTGCCAAACTTTGAACAGACTGCATGTATGACCCAAACCACTAGATATGCTCATGTAAATAAATCTATCGAAACATGATGATGTTTTAAGAAGATCAGGGCATCTCTCTCTGCAAGACTTGCATAGTTTGATCTTTTAAATTTAGTTTGAGCATTTGTTAAATAACAATGGGAGAGGATGTAGCAGGTCGATTGTTAAAATAAACTCTCAGCAAGGAAATGCAGGCATTATGCATTGACCCTTTTAATGATAGGTTATTGATCATAAATGTGGCTGATGATTGGTTAGAAGTGCACTCAAGTGATTTAGTGTTCTAAAAAGATGGGGCACTCACAAAAGAGGATATGCAGAGGCCCTGACCGAGGTGGAGCTCAATACTGTTTCTCATTAGAGCATCCATGTCTTTCCAGCTCCATGGCCCCAGTTTGTAACACAGACTATTGTGTTTAACGTCTCAAGTTTTCTCATATGTTAGACGGCTCCTTCAGAGCCACAGAAGGCATCGTACAATTGGTTTTACAGGCTGACTAACCCTAACCATAACAGCTGAACTGATCCCTCTACATGGAGAGCATGTAGGGAAATGTCCAAATATTCCTCTACTCGTGAAAGAGTTGCACACGTCTTATTGCTTCTCTTCGTTTCCAGTGACCTGGAGCCTCTTCCCACCGAGAGACATCCCTCCCAGAAGGAGCCAGAGCAGCGCCTGAGGGAGCCGGGGGACAGCGGCAGCACGGCCCCGCGCAGCACCGAGGGCTCCTTCTCCGAAGACGTCTTCACCGAGACGGAGCTGTCCCCCATCCGTGAGGAGGAGCAAGCGTCTAACGAGGACCTCCGCCTGGACAAGTCCTCGGGCGCTTCCACGGAGTCTGTGCAAACCGTCACCCAGGTGGAGGCCAGCGGTGCCGCGTCCCGGGCCCCAGGCGGTGCCCTCGGCGCGGGCAGTCAGCCGCAGCAGAGCGCTGCGGCGAAAGCAGAGGACAATCCACCAGACACTGCCACAGAGAGGGATAGCCAGTCCCCCATGGGATCCAAGCAGCACAGTGTAGAGAAGCCACCAAGCACACCCACTACCACCACCACCAGCAGCAGCAGCACTAGCCAGGCCCAAGGCCCCAGCAGCAGCAGCAGCACCTCTCGCCCGGGGTCCCAAAGCTCAGCCACACTTGGTGCCGCAGACACCACCTCTGTCTCAGCCAGTCCACAGGGGGAAGCCAACGAGGGGACAGACGTCTCCAAAACGGACACTATGCAACAGGGCAAGGAGGAAAAGGAGGATGTAGAGCAGACGCCAAAGGACGGCACGCAGAACTCTGCAGAGGGTAAACACCTTTACATAGTAACAGTTGGAAGACGTGTAAGTCGAAGCTCGTGAAAAACAGGTAGAGGACATTTCAGGTATCTGGCTTCATGTTGTCTTTTAGCTGCAGCCCCTACATCCATATTCTTCTGAAGACTATCAAAGCGAGTTGCTCTCCTCTCGGACTGCTTCAGAATCACGTCTCTCATGTTGGGTCCCGATAACCTTGCTGTTTCCACTCTGCCTCGGTGCTAGTAATTGGAATATAAAGACGAAGGAAAATGGCAGCCTCTCTGTTGTTATCAGCTCGGCGGAGCTAGCCGGGCTTTATGGGGCTTTATGTAGCTCTTTGATCTCGGGCTCTGGTGGTCTGGGCCTCTCCTCTGGGCGATAAGCTAAAGCCTATCAAACACCACAACGCCACAAACACAAGTGATGCCCAAAGACGAAACACGGTGGCGATGAAACCCAACATCAAAACCTCTTCTGAGACGGCATTCAGAGAGGTGTTATTTACACGTGACATCCTTCTCTGGGTTGCTTTCATGTGGATTTAGACAAATACTACCTTCCCCAAAGCCTGGAATAAACGTATTTTGTTCTCATTGCCATGTTTAAGATTAAAGGATCGCACCAGTGGCTTTATGTTTTAACCTGCCAAATTTGGGTAGTTAGTTATTGGTGGTCCATTCCACGCTGGATGATATAACAAGCCACCTTCCAGTAACATATATATATATATATATATACGAAACCAAAAGAAAAAAATGAGTTAAAACGTGTGGACTTCTTTAATCTTTTAAAAAAACTTATATTTATGTGCTATATTTCAAATAAGTTGGACACCAAATAGAAGAAGAAGGAAAAGAAACAAGTAGTTTCATTCACGAAAACAATAGACAATAGCACATCGTCTTTCCGGTTTCCTGACAATTTTGACAAATGGCAGTTTCAGATTATCCTTGAATGCACCAGCAAGTGGTTTTATAACAGCCCTTTCTCTCAACTGTATCGCCACCAGCAATAACATAAAGGTAGCAGAATCTCTCCAGCAAGATGATGGAATTAAACTAGGAAAGCAGTGAGTTGGGTAGTTAGTAAAAAAAAAAAAAAAAGAATAGACAAGATGTGCTCGAGAAAATG
The DNA here is from genome assembly GCF_023349555.1 of Cebidichthys violaceus. Taxonomy (NCBI): domain Eukaryota; kingdom Metazoa; phylum Chordata; class Actinopteri; order Perciformes; family Stichaeidae; genus Cebidichthys; species Cebidichthys violaceus. Next base: position 1,037,135 of record NW_027176872.1, on the reverse strand, counting down.
TCTGGCAAATCCTATGCAATTACTACTAATTGGCTAACATATACGAAACCATGGCAGCATCCTTTTAATTAAAGCCCTGGGTGGCACAGTGTGGGTCTTGTTATCCCACAGTGGCCTCAGTATGTCACACTCACTTGTGTCCATGCAGCCCACTGTCCAAAAAAAGATGTCCCTCCCCCAAGAAGAAACAGACCAAGACAGTTGGAGAGAGAGATTTGCCATTTTCTCCCCATCAATTATTGTCACGCAGAGGAGCCGGGCTGCAAAAGCAGCTCTAATTCACGGGGATCTCAGCAGGGCTGCCCATTATTCTGTGCACATTAGCACAGCCGACACAAGTAACGGCAGCAACCTCAAAAACAGGCTGCATTAATACAGAATTAATGCATTCTGAAAACTGAATTTGTCCCACTGAGCGTGTTGTCTAAGCGGATTATTTTGTCTGTCGTTATTGCTAGTTATGTTGAGCTGCCCAACCAGGAGCTGACAATATGTGGCAGTGTAATGTCACTGGTGCAGTGATGTCATTCAGCTCCCTGGGGCTGCGACCTTATAATAGGCCATTGATAATGTACCACGGGAGGAAGACTCCGTGCCACTATCAATTATATTGTGCTTTTCCATTTGTTTCTGTCATCTGCTGCGTTTCAGCCACTAAATGACTAATGCCAGTTGAAGTAGCCAGCAGATAGAGGATAGAAAACTAGGTCACATGCATAAAGCAAGTATAACCCGGAGAATACGCAGTTAATCAACCAGACGTGTTTTGTTTTTAGATGGCAGAAATTTGAAACTCAGGAAACATGATGCTCTGCTTTCCGGCGAGAGTTCGATGTTCAGATTGATACCACTCTTGTGTCTGTACGGTAAATATAAAGCTGCCAAAGGTTTAATTAGCTTAGCACAAAGACTGGAAACGGGGGACGGCTAATTTGGCTCTGTCCAAAACTTGCAACGTCTGCCTAGCAACACCTGTAAAGCTCTCTAATTAACTTGTTATATCTCATTAGTTTGATCTATACACACAACATAAGTGTAAAATCTTATGTTGGGCTAGCAGTTTCCAGTCTGTATGCTAGGCTAAGCTAACTGGCTGTAGCTTCATATTTAGCGTACAGTTATGAGAGTAATGTTGATCTTCTCATCTAACTCCCAGCAAGAAAGCGAACAGGCATGTTCCCCAAAATGTCAAACCCATTCCTTTAAAACAATGTGTCCGGTTTGTTGCTGCTATTAAGCCATGAAATAACCCATTTGTGTGCTTTAGTGACCATGTGACGATTTCCTCTCTCAGGTACAGGGTCGGCGGAGAGGCGGAAGCACCCCTCTCACAAGTTCCTGTGTCTGCGGGTGGGGAAGCCCATGAAGAAGACGTTTATTTCTAACGCCAGCGCCTCCATGCAGCAGTATGCCCAGCAGGGCAAGAAGCACGAGTACTGGTTTGCTGTGCCGCAGGAGAGGTCAGTGTCTCTGCCACACCTTTGAATACAAGCAAATCCTTTTTTGTGGTAGCCTAAATAACATTAGTGAAACCAGTGCTGTATCTGATGATGTGGAACAATCTTTAAAATGGAAAAACTACAAAGTAAAGTACATGATATAGTAGCCTCCGATAGGTCCACTTAGAGTGCAGCAGACTTTGTTTTTAGTGCAGAGAGCTGCAGAGATTTGACCTAGCCTAACCCTAACATACTCCTAACACACCACAATATTCAGCTGAGTTACCGAGGGGCCTCACCTCCAGTCCTTTTAATGTTTGAAACCAATCAAATATGCACTCTTTGTCAGGTCTGACTCCCACTGCGGCTCCTGCCCATCTCCCTGTGCTGCCTCTGCCAGACAGCTAAACAATTTATTATTCATTCACTCTGCAGGGAAACAGACATGCACTTTATTCCTGCGCTGGGACACACACACACACACACACACACACACACAAACACCCCCAACCAACCAACCAACCAACCCATCCAACCAACCCATCCAACAATAAAGCTCGTATTTTTCCTAGTTTTGTATCCTCGGAAAGAGTTCCGCCCACAAAAATGCTCCTGAACTTGTTCTGACCTAAGCTGTAATGTTTTCTATCAACTGAAAATAGATATGGCTTGTTTATGTGTTTTTCCAAGTTGGAGCGCTCCGTCTGGATGTACAGTTGCCAAGCAAGCAGGAGTCATAATTACATTACAGCTCTTCGTGCTGGAAGGAGACGCATTTCATGAAAAAGTGGCGTAATATGTTTGATATGGAGAGTTAATCCCAAAAGCTTAATTTAATAAATCAGAGGCCATTTATTACAGCCAAATCTGGCTCCAGTTCAGTGGTAGTTAAATTGTCTGTCGTATCTTTTCAGAGAGAAGGATGCAAAGGAACAAAAATGGTGATAATGAACATGAAGTGGATCTGATCAGTCACTTGTCCAGACTTGAGTTGCACAGCACCTCCTCTGTTTCCAGTACGTCGGTCTGTACTTTTACAGCAGCAACACACATGGTGTTCTCTCAGGCTGTTAATCCCATTTGAATCAAACAAACAGGCATGTCTTTTTTAGTTAGTCACGGTACCATGAATGCTTCTTGGTTATGTGATGTGTTGAGAGTGCAGTAATGACACAGAACCCCCTCTCTTCATTATTAATTATGAACTTCAGGAGTCTTGTTTGTTACAGCGTTGTTGTTGTCATCCGCCGGTTGCTTAGCTGCAGCATTTCCCACCTGGAAAACAAGTTTGCTGCGACGCACGCTGCTCCTGGGAACGAGAGCCCCGGGGGGCATTTCAGATTCAAAGCTATTATTTAGAGACGGTGCGCATACATGGGACTACTCATTATATTTAACTTGTCTTTCTTGGAATCGCAAGCGGGCTGAGGTGTGTGGGAGGAGTGATCATAAGCTGTTGGGACTGACAACACAGCGGCTCATAGTCCTTTCCTTCAGACGCCGCTAGACTTTCTGCAGCTTGACCTAGATGGGAGGCGACCCGCATGATGTGTCTTTAAGTGTCCTGGCAATGGTGTGGGAAGAAAGGGAGGCCATTGAAGGGAGGTACACAACCACAACACTGAATAAAGCTCAGCCTACCGAGTCTGCACAGCTCTGTCATGTCCAAAGTCAGTATGTGACACAAACTGTATTTGTTTTTAACTCTTGGTGAGTTATGCCGTACTATCTTATCTTATCCTAAACTGTTTGCATGGGTCTCATGTAACGGCAGACACAAGGGGAGAGCAGAGAGGGGCAAAATTATTGTCGCAATGTTTGAGAGCTACAGGAGATAAGGAGCATTAAGCAGCTAAAGAGACAGATGTTTTCCCAGGGGTTGGCGGAGACCAAAACGGGGCTAAAAGGACAGTGACTATGGGACTTACATTATTTTGGTGTCCAGAAATAAGACTCCAAATGAATGCCAAGGTTGCTTTTTTTACTTTGATGTGTAAATAAGAAACTATTAGCCAACCCGTTAGCTGTAATAACTTCATCATATATGAATATTGTATTTACAGCTTGTCGGGATGCCCACAAGGGAACAACAAAATCAATGTTCGCAGGTTCAACTATTTGTTATTATAGGACCATTTGTTCCCAGTGTTCCCACACTTAAGCACAAAGTGACAGCTCTTGACGCAAAATACTCAACAAGAACACACTGTGTCACACAGGCAGGCAGAAATTACTGTTGATGTTAAAATGCTTCCTTCACAGCCACAGTTTGAGAATATTCAGTAATTCTCAGGACTTTCAGAATCAGAACCGTTTATTGCCACGGTATGTTTAACATGCAAGGAATTTGACATGACGGGAGGTGCATAACATTTAAGGAGAGTTGATGTCCTGATGGAAGTTGTGTTTCTTCCCCCCCAGGTCAGACCACCTGTACGTGTTCTTCATGCAGTGGAGCCCGGACATGTACGGTGAGGGGGTCAGGGGGATGGGACAAGAGCCTGGGTTTATGGTTGTCAAGAAGAATGATGTGTCAGAAACAGCTGAGGACGAGCCCATCACCGACCTCAATGTCAAGGAGTGGGAGGTAAGGTCCACACGGCTAAAACTGCTCCCTCACTTTGCTTAAAGCACACCTGTTGTGTTGTCTCAAGCTTCACACACATGGATTAAGTATAGCTCTCCACTATGGTTTAATCCATAACCTGTGAAACCAGTTTATTGTTGTGTGTTGATTTACATGTTCTATATAAATGTGTTGATTTGCTTTCGTTATGTAATGCATAGTCCAAACGTATTGTGCTGATCATGGTTTTGAATCCATCAGAATTGTGCAGTTGTCAAAACTTTAGTTTCGTATTCTGCTTCTGTATATTGCACTTCTATGTACCACTGCATATTTCTTGATTTGATGGTAACTTTTTTGTTTGAACTTTCTATCACATGTACAGTAAGTTGTGTAAGTTGTGTGAACACTTGCTTTGCTTGGAAATGCGCTCCACTGAACTTCCAACCAAAGTGTTTTGCATGTTTGTGTAATTGTTTACTCTTCTCAGTTAGTGTAATGTAGTTTCATCACATGTTGTGTGACTGTCACTAGCATTTGGCAACTTGTTTTGCTGAATGGCCAAAGGCTAACACAATTATAAGTTGCTGCAGGGAATGTAATCATTGAGCAACTAAGCAGTTTTGGGAGTTTTTTTGGCTCTGAAATCACCCCAAACTCATGTGGCACTGATGTGGGTTCAAGCTGTCTTCCTTTCTCGTCAAACTAACTTCTCAAGGCGTCCTCATTGCACATTGACAGAATGTGGCAGTAAGACTAGGGAGCATAGACAAGGGATGTCCATCTAGATTTCCAGTACTGTATCGGCATATGTTGGATGGTTTTGGTAAAATGAGATTGTTTTTGAGCATGTGGGATGCATTCGTTGTATGAAGAAATAGATACGATGGAAGCAGTGGTCAGGATTTAAATTTTAATGTAAATGAATGATGTAGGAAACAAAGTAGACTGATTTGTTTGTCCCTACATGATCCATTACATTTGAATAATTAAACAGGAACTTGCTGCTTTTGTAGCAATGAATTTTAAGCAATACCGTTTTTGCTTTAAGAAGAAAAATGGTAAAAAAAAAAAAAAAAAAAAAAAAAAAGAATACAAATAGATGTTTTACCAACAGTTTAGTTTTGTTAAACTAAAAAGTAAAAGACTCACTAAATGTAGTTTTATTAATGTATTTTTTTGTATTATTGATTTATTTTGACTTAGTTTTTTTTATAACCAAGGATCTCATCTACCAAAATCTCTACCTCATGGGCTCGTGGTGGTACTGTCTCTTTAAATCCTGTCTGTTATGGGACCGCTCGTATTTTCTTTTAACCAATGAGAAGCCGGGTTCTCTCCTGTCCCGTATTGTTATTGGACTTTAGCGATGCCACACAAATCATACGGCGTAGAAACCCTATTGGAAAGAAATGTTTCTATTTTAGTCGAGCAGGCTGCCAGGCTTCATACCAACTCCGTCTTCTTGTCTCGGGGCTACACGGGGGAACTTAAAGGATCTGTAATGTGACTTCACGACTTCAACCTCACCCAGAAAGCAAGACATGTTTTCTAGGAGGATGAAAGACCAAGAGACACGGCTGACCCCCAAGTACACCTGTGTATGTTCCTTGAGCTTTGATCATGTTTTCAGTCTCCAGCGATGTGTGAACCTTATTCTTGTGTGTTCTCTTGCTGTTGTTGTTAGCAAGCCGTGCTAGCTCGCTAGCGAAGCTAACTAGCCCGCTAGCCCATTAGCCGATATGGTCTAGGTCAGTGACTGATGTTAAACAAAGTGGCCACTATCTGACCACTCTTTAGCAGTCAGGAAAGTGCTCTCCTCGGTTGTCTGTGCTCTTGGCACTGTGTAATACGATGTGTGAAAGTTTCCAGTTGCTAGGTGCCGGTTAAGAGAGGCAGGACCCTTTTTCATTCATCACTTTTCTTAACCTCTCATTACCAAACAGTTTTAGGAGTTACCAGTTATTTTTAACTGTATGTTTCAAGTTTACAGCTCGTAAAGTGACCGTTAATCAGTCACCCGTGCTGTATGACACCGTATTTAATTCACCGGTCACTTCCAGATGCTGACCTTTTTCATGACATTGATCTCTTCAAAATAAAAGGCATTTGATAGACATTGAAAAGTCTGTAGCAGGTTAGCATGCTGCTAGCTTAACGTTGCTCTTTATCAGGGGACAAACGCACTAAAGTGCGTTGAGCTGGAAGTGAAGCGAGGCACAGATGTATTTTTCATCAGGGCTGTAGTTCACCCGTTGTGCTGCATTATTGAGTGCTTTAAACAGGCAGCTTGTTACCCAAAAACGTATTTACACCAGAGGCAACAAGGTGAGTGCAAGAATGTCTGTTGTAAAAAAAAAAATATATGAATAAAAGAAATAATAATAAAAACAGTTAAAGAATCAAAGACGGCTTATGACATCAGTTCCCAGATAGTTTAATATCCATTGAAATAGAGACCTAGATCAGTTAATATGACTCTGCGAGTGTGTGGTATTTGTGGCTTTGTTTGTTTATCTCGCACACGAGGCTTTAAATATCTCTCCTGTACCGAGACACAGTGGACTATTAAACGCCAACGTTTACTCAGTGGCAGAACAGAGGCAGCAGCTCTCGGTGGAGTTGGTAGCGTGGGGTGTAACTTTGTTGGAATGTAGCCATGCTCATAGGTCATCGTGTTGGTCCGTCTGGGCTGCAGTTGTAGTGGTGGATTACTGTTCCTTACGGAGAGAGTGGGTTAATGTTCATGGACTTGGCATCTAGCGTTGCGTCAGTCGTACCTCGACTGTTGTGAGTTCAGTGCCCTCACTTAGTTTTGTGGGGTTTTTTTGCATTTGGGGTTGGCTACAAGAAAGACTGATCGTACTTTCTGTTGGAGTGTTATTGCCGTCCTTTGGTTTACGTTAACTTTTAGTCTAACTGAGTAACCGATGGTGGTGTTGTTACATATTACACAAACATGCAAAACGGTGGCGTGCTCTGATATGCTCCACCCCTTTCCTTCTTGTTTACAGTGGCTGTAAGCCTTTGTTAGAATTTGTCTCTTAAAATTTGTATACATCTCCCTTTATTCAAAGAGCAGTGTTAAGTTCACTGAAATCGCACTACCTAGTGCATATAATAACATAATACCTTCCAAAAACTCACCCTTTCCTTTCCCTGGCCAGTGATGGATCTGGCAGAGTTTTATGTTCCACCTGTTCCTGTCTTTATACTACCAGGTAGTGTCTCTGACGGAGTACCACCGTCGGATTGATGCACTAAACAGTGAAGATCTACGCTCGCTCTGCAAACGACTCCAGGTGCCCTGACCAGCCCTGTCTGCCCCCTGTCTCTCTGCTCTGCCTGCACCAGGATGGTCTCCCATAGGCTCCTGCAGGCTTTAGCTGCTGCTGATGTTGCATAGGAACCTCAAAAACACATGCTGTACATGACAGTAATCTGTTGAGTAGGTTTCACGAGGGTTTGGGCATATGAAACCTGTTCAAAACTTGCCATTCAAGATCAATTGGGAATGACTTCTCAAGCATTTGACGTAAAAAAAAAATTGTTATCAAGTCATTACAGAAAACTGTGTGATGAGGTTTTCATGTGACCTCAGCCTTATCTCAATGTGTCAGGCTTTCAGTCTCAGACTCGTCACTATATTTAGTGCGTCAGCCCACTAGATCAGATATGATCAATATGTAGATTTTACTTTAGCCCCACAGAAATGGGTATTGTCTTTTATGCACAAATCACCAGACTGTATAGAATAGTTAAGGGCAAAGCGATGGTGCGTTGGTGGGGTGGGGTGGAAGTAAGGCTCCCTTGACGGGCTGAGTGATGTTTTCTGAGGACAATGCAGGTAGGCCCGACTTGAATGAGGACTGAAACATGAGAGCATCCCAGCCACCAGTGGGGAAGCGCTCCACAATCAGCCTCTGTTATCGAGAAAGATAAATAACCCCAACAGTCAGTTGGTCAGAGAAAATGTCGAGCAGTGCAAATTATTCATTGGGTTGATTTCCCATTCAATTTGCATTCTCCTCTCCCAGACAGTGTCTCTGCCCGCTCCCCTAGTGCTGCCAAACCAATCCTAGTCGTCTGGCACCGGAGAGTGGCAGGAAGATTTTCCGCTGTCGTCATCAAACTGTTGGATTATCAGTGTGTGAGCAAACACTGCGTTTATAATTTTGGCAGGAACATGGTTAATTTAGAATGCTTTTGTTGCTCGGCTTAGGCTTTGGTTAAAGGCGAGTTCCTTCATGTCGTCCCAGCCTTTTTATCTTAGAGCTGTTTAGTAAAACCGTGCAGAGTTTTGTGGTCACTGCTTTAGATAGTCTCACTATGCAGGAGTAGCCCGATATGATGCAAAACAGAATTGTAGGTTTATGACAGATAGCTATAATTGAACCCATCCAGTGTCGGTGCCTTATGGAAGCTGAAACCTCTCCCTGTGTGAGTGTGTATGCACGTCTGACATGTGTTTGTGCCTGTAGATCACCACCAAGGAAGAGGTGAACTCCAAGCAGGGCACAGCCATCAAGACGGAGCTGGAGCCAGAAACGTTCAAGCCCAACCTCAGAGAATCCAGTGATCTCCTGGAGGCCGACCAGATAGAGAAGGTACAGACTGTTGCTCCAGCCTGCTCTAATGCAACACTAACATTTATGTCACCATGTGCATCTGAACGCTAATGACAATGTAAAGGAGACGGCAGGCAATCTTTTGTACTTTTTTCATGGTCAACAAATCACCCAAAAGACAAAAAGTAGGAATTAATCGATCCCGCTAACAAGTGTGTGCATCTAAAGCCTGTTGTATCTAAATCCTCTGTGCCATAGAGCTATTAAATACAACTATTAAAAACACATCAGAGAGCCACACCGTTGGACTGGTTGACATGTTCCTTTAGTGTAATAAAAAGGACTGTAAGTGTACGTAAACACTCTCCGGTTCAACAAATGTGTGTTAATCTGCTAAATAAATGACCTGTTGTGTTTTTAATGATTTACATTTTCAGTACGAACCAATGGGTAATAAGAAAAATATTTTTGACAAGTATACTAGACATATCCTTGAAATGGATAAACTGTATATAATAATATGGTCTGTGGGTCATGTGGTTGGTCATTTCACTTTCAAATTTGTAAAAAGAAAAACTAGCCAAGTCATCCATTCCTAGAGCTCCCTTTCAGGATTATTTGTCATCTGTGGGGGAATAAATGTGTTCACTGCTGTAATAGCCATTATACATCTGTCAGCCCTACAGTTGTTAGGTGGGAAGAGGAATACATTACGCAGGAATAATAATATTTATAGACAGCAGCATCAGCGGGTACTGTAGTCGTACTCCTTACATCAGACAGAAACCAATAAGCTGTGGTCAGTGGGTTGAGTTTTCTTTCTACGGCTAATGTGGCCGTTTAATATTCCTGAATTCCAGCCACATAGAACTAATAATGGACATAAGTTTGATAAGCCATTCAGTAGCCTAAATTTAAACCGCAATAAAATACAAAAAAACACAAATAGCATGATTCAAGTTCCAACAAATGTATTCAACAGGTTGCTGCACACTTACATTCATTAAATTAATTTCATCCGATGAATCGCTTTATTCAAACTGAGAATCTAGTTTGAGGATTTGTTATTTTAGGGTGATGATGTCACGACAGACATTCCATATTGACTTATGTAAAATGGATATTGAGCGGCTTATGTAAAGATGACACACGGTACCTGTGAGAAACGCGTGAAACTGACATTTCTGAGCCACAAACCTTTTACGTTTGAGGTGTGCCGTACGCTCCCGCAGGCGAGCACGGACACGCCCACACGCCTCCAAACGAGTCCCCGTTGGCAGATAAGTTGCCGATGTGCAGCTTCCTCCGATTGCCCCAAGGGCGGAGCTCAGAGCTCAAGAGGTGAGCCGAGTCGGAGCTTCATCTCCAACTGCTGATTACGCGACTGCTTGTGCTGAACCAACAAGAAAAAAAAAAGAGCAGAGGGACCTGTGAATTATTGGAGAGCGAGCAGAACGTTTAAAGACCCTTGTTCCATACAGAGGAAATGGTGCAGCATACTGTAAAAAAAGTTGTCACTTTTAATTCCATCTTTTAGTCCGTGTCTGTTTTATCTGCCTGTTAAAATGAAGCATAAACCGCACTGCTCCTCCGCCGCCTTTGTCGGCTTTATCTCCCCCATGCACCAGCGCCACTGTTAATCCTTCAGTCTGTCAGCGGGGCAGCCTCTCAGGGAGTGCCGGACCTCTCTTTCTCCCGAGACCGCTCTGTGTGTTTGGAGCCCTGTTACTCTTCCTTAAACACCAGACCGTGTTAAAAGTTCACCGCGGATGTAATTGAGCATTGGTGGCTGTGGCCTTTCTGTGTTTCATTTCCTTTCTCTGCTTCTTTCCTCCTTCATCCTTCCTTTTTTTTCTTTATTACCCCCCCCCCCCCCCCCCCCCCCCCACACACACACACACACACACACACACACACACACAGCTTGCCAGGAACCTCCCACCTCGGACCATTGGGTACCCATGGACGCTGGCTTTTGGCACATCAAAGCATGGCATGAGCATTAAGAGTCTGTACAGAGCCATGCAGGGCCAGGACACCCCCGTGCTCATGGTTATTAAGGACAGCGACGGCCAGGTAAGCTGTCAATTCGACAGAATGTAAGTAGTGCACCGCAATATATTGGAAGCGACTTAAAGCGTTCAGCACGTTCTACTAGTTCTGCTGTTGATGTCGGAGTTGTTTTCTTTCTCCAGGTGTTTGGTGCGTTGGCGTCTGAGCCCTTTAAAGTCAGCGACGGCTTCTATGGCACAGGAGAGACCTTCCTCTTCACCTTCAATCCAGAGTTCGAGGTACACTACTGACTTTACAAAACGGTCTTTTTTTTTTTAAGGTGAACCCAAATAGCTTCGAAGCTTTGACCGTTGCCATGGTAATCAACGTCCGAATCAGTATTGGAATGCATCGCGTTGTTGGGTGTGTGGGTGTCATTGCGCCGCTGTCCCGGGTGCTGAAACGATAGACGGTCTCAACAAAGCTAGGGCTACAGTATATATTTATTCATGCGTTTGTTTATAGACCGATCATTTGATGTGAATATTGCAGGGGGGTTTTTTTTAGCCAATTTCGTTTCAATGAAAAGGAAAGTCGTCCTCTCTACAAAGAGGGCAAAGTAAAGTACCACGTAAGTAGATAATGACGGCAGATCTGAGGAAAGTTCAACAGCTTGTGTTGTCGTCGGCCCTCCCACCAGCGTTTAAATGCACACGCTGACCGGGCCTCGAGCCAGCAGGGTCTCTACTCCAACACAACCTGCCACGAGAAGAACTGTCTAGAAGCTCTTTATCTGACCGAGCAGCCAAGGTCAAGAGGCGACTAATGCTTGTAAAGAGGTTCTCTCTTTTCCCCTCTGTGTGTGTGTGTGTGTGTGTGTGTGTGTGTGTGTGTGTGTGTGTGTGTGTGTGTGTGTGTGTGTGTGTGTGTGTGTGTGTGTGTGTGTGTGTGTGTGTGTGTGTGTGTGCGTGCGCGCGCGCGCGTGTCATGTGTGTCATGTGTGACCGATTATAGTGCCACTTGAAGTCTAGTGCAAAGCATCATATAACATGCATTCTGTGAACTTGCTTGTGGGTCACATGCTGTTGTCGATGCATGTGACCCACAGACTCACTCTGGTCGTCATAGCGGCGGTGATGAGTATCTGTTCACACATCTTTATACGTGAGGCAGTGCTCTAAAGCCTCACTACTCAGTGGCGTTTAGTGTTCTGTGACTTGCTTTCTTGTTTATGCTCTCTTCTTAATCACATTCACACTTAATGGATTGAAGCCAGGGTTACTGAGATGAATTGGCTGAAAGCAACACATGAACTGCACCACTTTTCACAAGCATTGTCTCATTTTTCTACAAACAAGAACTTGTTCCACAAGAATAATTAGAGACAGTGATAAACTCCTATAGCAATTCTACACATAATGGCTTGAATGTCTTCATCTAAGGGCCATTGAGTCCATCTATGCTCTCTTCAAAGCCACCAGGCTCCATTGATATAAACAACAATTTCACTGGAGTCCCTGGTCTACCGCCGCCTCAATCGGTCGGTTTGTTTGTGTTATTGTGACTTTGATGAATCTGAAGTAACTCTGTAAAACACCAAAGTCACACAGTAGGTGTTCTGTTCCAAGCAGGAGTGAAAACTTAATGTCAGCATTTAACATGTCACGCACTGTCTTCTAATATGTGCTCTGTTGTGTCTGCCACAGGTGTACAAGTGGACAGGGGACAACATGTTCTTCATGAAGGGAGATATGGACTCCTTAGCGTTTGGTGGAGGAAGGTGAGCCCAAGAAAATCAGTTCTAGCAACATTTGTTTTAATTCAATCTAATGATACAATATCGTTCAAAGGAGGACAGCTACATGAAATGATTCTATTGAAGAGGCAGACCAGTTAACTGCCTAAGACTGTGTTTAGTCTGGAAGAAAGATGCATCAGAGAACGTTTGCTCAGTCTGCTCTCTTCTCCTCTAGCGGTGAGTTTGGCCTGTGGCTGGACGGAGACCTCTACCACGGCAGGAGTCACTCCTGTAAAACATTTGGGAACCCCATGCTCTCAAAAAAGGAGGATTTCTATGTTCAGGACATAGAGATCTGGGCTTTTGAATAACAGAACAGTGCACCACAGGGAAAAAAAAAAAAAAAAAACAAGTCCTGCAAAGGGCAAACCGAGGGGTCCTCCTCCTTTAGAACAATGGCAACGCCCCAAACCTAACTGCACATCACCAGGGCGCCCCGGGCCGGAAGCCAGCTATCGGATGCTTGTTGTGCGTTACTACTGCAGTTATTACGGAGCTTTTTTTCTTTGTGAAAAATTACCTTTGTGTGTATCTTGTTACAGCCTTGTGCAGCGTCTTTGCAGAGTAGGCGGAGTGTGTGTAAAGCAGTGGAGAGGATGGTGACGGGATTGTGGGATGAGGTTGTGTCGGTATGAAATGGGCCGTCGGGCCTTGACGAGGAAGACGCTCCTCTCACCTGAGAGGTGGTGAAGATGGCGGCGGCTGAAGTTTGGGTCTGCTGCGAGGAAAGGAGAACCGCTCCACTGGCCCGGATAGTGCATCTGAACTTCACAGAACCTCAAGGAGTCCCCAGCACCCTCTCAGACCCCCTAGAACTTTGTTCTTTCAGTAGGTTGTTACTCACGGTGCCGTCGGCCTCGCCGGGGAGAGACCCAGTTAGAGGGAAAGAAACGAGACAAAAGCTGAACACATTCCATTACTCTTGACGGTGATGGTTGAGTGTCACATTTACGTTGTGATTTGAGGTAAAACACAGATATACGAAACCCATCAGCAGCAGGATACGATGACACTCGACTCAGAGAGGATATTTGCCGGGTAGGGGGGGACGTCAGTCTTTTAACAGTACCGTTTGTGGGGGGGGGGTTGTCTTCTGAGGCTCAACTATAGAGTATTGTGTATTGTAGTCATCCTGTCGTCCACCGTCATAGCACACCATCTGAAAGCACATAGCTATAATCAGATCACCCATCGTCGTAACGTTCTGTTCAGTGGGTGTACATGTGAGTCCAGCTAACACCGGCTCCTCTCGCGGGACGCTGGCTGTACTGTTTGTAGACAGTAACGTGTTGCAATAGATTTGTGGAATATGCAATTAACTGTCCTGTGACCTCAACTACCCGCGGGCCGCGGCACTTTTGCCGCCTCCTGTCGCTCTTTCAAGAGAGAAACTTGTAAAGCTTTTACGTCTTGATACACGATCGCTTTTCTGGGTATCAGTCGAAAAGCCTGAGACGTGGTTAACTGTTTTACATGCATATATGACAATTATATATTGATATATATGATTATATTAGGGATATATATAATCATATATATTTTGCTGTTAAGTGTGACAGTGATCTATTTGTGCTGATATTTCAGCTGTTACAATATAATGTATATTACCCTGTAAATTAATGTTCAAATAGTAGATTTGTTCCAATATATATATATATATATATATAAATACACAATGCTATATAAATATATATATATATATATGATAAAGTGTGGATTGGTGGGTTGCTTCTAGCACTTTAATCTGGTGTGAAAGCGTCAAGGCCAGGTTATTATATATTCTCTTAGCAGTAGCTGTACAGTACTTTTTTGTTTAGATCATAAAGATGTTAACTGTTAGTAGAAAGCTTGCTGCTACCAATATCAATAAGGGTAAGCCCTAACGCTCTGTGTCTAAAAAGGAGGATTTCTCTGGTAGGAAAGGGGGGGTTGAAGGTGGTGAAACATGGCAGCGGGGCACGTTGCTGTGCTCGTGCGGCTGTCAGGTGAGTCTCCACAGGTACAGGTAGGTGCTCCACCTCTGACAGGCAGGCGATGGCTGAAGGGACGCGTGTACAGTACTTCACTCTCCCCCACAAGGAGCTTTCTCCCCCCTTTCTGGTCTTCCACACCAGTATTTGTGTCCTTGTGGAGAGTCACAAAGAATAATATGGATAATTCTTCCAATTATTTCACCAGAATACAATGTATCAGTGATGTATAAATAACAATAAAGCTGAATTAATTGTTGTAACCTGGGATGTGACTGAGTTAGTGATGATTTTTGGTTTATATTTTTTTACCTATTTAGCAGTGCTAATTTGAAACAAATGGAAAAAGATCAATCCATGACTTATTTTCCAACGAGTCATTAAGACGTTAGTCTGGACAATCAAACTGCAGCTGCTGCTCTGTAGGTTGGATTTAGTTTCATTCTTAAGTGATCCACTGCTTACACATGTTTGAATTATTTAACTGGGCAGCTCTCTTCAAATTATAATAACAATGGCGCACACACGACTGTAAAACATTTAAGCAGGAAACAAATAGATCATGAGACATAATGTGATACGCAGACGAATAAGTAAATGCTCAATCATAAAGCACATTTTAAAATGTTTGCAAAAAGCTCATAAACCATATTAACACAAGGTCAATGTCTGGCCTCGGGTCCTTTGCTGCACGTCATACCCCACACTTCTACATCGGTTTGTTTTTTTTGCTTTTATGCTGCACAATTTATAAGCTAATTTACCTAATTAATTAGTAATGGCATTTTGAAATGGATCCGTTTATTAATTGATTGTAATCACTCACCGAAACGGTCTTTATTTTTATTTATTCCAGTGGCAAACTCCAGGCTCCACACGTCCTACGATAAGGTGGGTTTAGAGAGGGATTTGTCTCGAGCGTTAGAATGGAGCTCAGCTGCTTTGTAACTGAGCGTTGTTTGATGTTGAGACACAGGAGTCAAAAGAGGAATAACCTAACGTCTGAATCTCTTTTGCCAATTCTTAAAACCAGGATCTATTCCATTCTCCAGTTAAATAACAGAACATCAACATGGCCCCTGTGGTCTTTGAAAGTCCTTGTAGGTTTGTGTATCTGAGGAAGATCACGTTACTTCAGTGACCTTGAAAGACGATGGATCTTTTTTCCAAATAAAAGTACACGGTGCCATTCAACGTGGGTCTTTGTTTGAATACGCACTTCATGTTGGTATAGCTACAGCGTATAAACTGTTTTTAAAATGTGATTTTAATGAAAACAATAGCAAATGAAGTCTTAATGTCTCGTTTCGGAAGAAATCACAGCCAATTTTCACTTAACCCAGCGAGTTATTTTTATATATATATATATATATATATATTCACCCTGCTTGATTTCCGACTGTTACATTTATTGTGTTATAAATGGAGGGGTAAAAAGCCTCCTCAGTATCACTGTTTCTACTGGACTTTAATTGAAACCAATTCAGATATTAAAAGCTGCAGCAGAAGCCTAATACCAAACTAATTCTGAAAACTCTTGCAATCTCAACAGTTCATCATGTAACAGTATCTATCTCCTGAATTTCAATACTAAAGCACAGCAGAGGAACTTAATCCAAGGCGGAGCCTCCATTCAAACAGAAATCCTCCATCTGTGAGTGAGCGCCATCTAACGGTCACTTCTGTTAGTGTTTGTCCTGCAGGCTCACACTTAGTTCACGTTACTAATAACTGGTATATGATAGCCTATTGTCAGATATGTTATCAATAACAGCTGCTGTAATGAAAACAGGAGAACTGAAGAGAGAATTCTTGTCTGTCATGTAGGATTTATTTAATGACCCATCAAGCCAAAATGCAGGAGCAGGTAAACACAACAGTGGTGAACTACCTCCATGACTTCCTCGTCTGTGTCAGCTCAGGACAAACACCGCCTGAGCTTCATCCGCTGATATGAGCTCCTTCTTCCTCAGGTCCCCGTCAAACCCAAACTCCCCCCAGGCATGCTGCGTCAGGTCTTTAATGACATCCAGCAGGACTAAAATAGTGCAGCGATCATTCTTGAGTTCTGGGATGATTTCTTTTTTTTTTTGTCAGCTGCACTGTAAGCATCTTTCAGACTGAGTATGGAAATCAAGATATGTCCCTTATGATATATGAAAAGAGCAACGGTATCAGGAAGGCAGGAAGTGATCATTACTGTAAGGATGTGTGTGATTTGAACAGATGATGTGAAGCAGATATTTTCCTCAACAAAACCAGGCTGAAAATATACTGGATGTATGAAATGCAACATAAGAGAATAATTCAGACCGCTTTCTGTTTTATAACAGCCCATCATCAGTGCATTAGATTGAAAAATTATGCATTCTTGTAATACAATATATCATCATTACATGAGGATTCCCGTATTAAATACAGCCAAAATTAGCTCAGCAGGACAATATTCAGCAGAAAAATGTCTCTATTGCAAAATCATTATAAAAATCAGATGCCATGTTCCACATAGCAGTTCTGTTGGGCAGGAGCAACTCCACAGTATTAAATGTTCATGAAAAAATGAGCTACACCAAGGCATTGTTGAATCATATGTCCAAATTAAAACAAAGCATTAAGTAGGACATTAAGACGATGCCATCTCCAGTAAGGCAAGGGCACATTGTGGAAAACAGTCAAACGGTTTAGTACGGCAACGGTGCTTTTTTCAGCAGAGAGGGAACATGAAAAATACCAACATGTGGAAGGTCTCTTGTGCTTAGTTACGGCGTGACTGTGAAGATCACACACTGAGTTTGGTCCTTCTGTGTCCGGGTGTAGAGCTCTTCAGTACACCAGGTACTTGAGCTCAGAGTAGATGAGTGGAAACATGACCGTGCAGGCTCGGTACAGGATGACTCCACTCTTGAATAAAGCTCGAGGTTTGGTGCACCAAGACTCTGACTTGAAGTTGACGTAGATTGCGTACATTGCCACAGCGAAGAAGTGTCCAATAAGGGTCATGGGTTTGGGGGTCAACCTGGAGGAAGATCACGGTGTCATTAGGTATTTAATCTTGTATTTAAAGGAATAGCTTAGCTTAGCACCAGCAGGTAGCGCTTACTGCTCACTGGTCCCAGCTAAGAAATTGTCCAGCACATAATCCCCCGTAAAAACTACACTTGTCATTTTAACACAGTTAACAAATGAGATACTGCACAATTAGTGAGCTTTAGCTGAATGCTAGTTTTAGCTTTAGCATAGCATTCTTGGAGTCTTGACATTGCCAATGGAAGAGAAATAACGTGTGAGCCTCTGAGGTGCTGGTAGGTGGATTTTGGACATAGCTTAGCATTATAAATGGAAATGTGACTAGCTTGGCTAAGCTAGCCGTCTCTAGTTTTACATGAAGGAAGCAGACATACAAGTGTGGTATCAATCTTCTCATCTAACTCTCAGCAAGTAAGCAAAACAAAAAGCTTATTTCCCAAAATGGCAAACTATTCCATCATGCCATGTTAGAAAGATTCTGTCTATCCTTTTATTGTGGAGGACATTAGTTATGGCTTACACTGAGAGGAGTCCAATAGGCCCAGCAATGCACTCTCCACCAAGCTTGAAATACTGGAAGCAGGCTTTTCTCAGCTCCTGGAGAGAATCTGGTTAACACAAAACAGGCACATGATGAGAATCAAAATGACCATCAAGTGCTGTTTAAAATAATTGCAGATTTTGACTTTTATAATGGCAAAATAATAATCATTTCTAGTCCACTGTCATTGCTTTTAATGATGCAGAGTTAGGCAGAGACTCACTGTCTGTGGCTGCAAACAGCTCATACAGGGCTTGGGCCAACACATTCACCACGAAAGAATGTGATGACTTGCGTTCCCAGTGGAATTTTTTCTTTGCCTTTTGAGAAGAAGGGGAAAATAATCAGTGTAATATTGCAGTCGCTCACCTATAGCAGAGGGAATAGCAGGACAAGGCAAATGGGATGTAGTAGAAGCTCCAAATATAGCTTCTACTTGCAGTCGTCTACTTACACAGGCCTTATTGTTTTCATATTTTATACATTAGAGTGTTTTTAATAACAGTTTTAATGTAAATGCTTTTACGGTTATTGGGTCGTCAGCATATAAAAGGTTATGTCTAGTCGCTGTGTTCACCTGCAGCATAGCCCCGTCGTCGTATAGATCCGGGATGTTTTCGAGCAGACTCCTCCAGATGCGCACGTCATTGAGAGCAACACTCATCCCTCCTCCCGTCAGAGGGTGCCTCATGTTGTAAGCATCACCCAGGAGAAGCACGCCTGCAAACGACACACTGCTGTTTGTCTCTCATACAAAATGCATCAGCAGTTGTTGTCAGCTTCCCCCCCCCCCCCCCCCCCCCCCCCCCCAGCACTTGTAGTAATAAAATCCTCCAATTAGTGCCAAACTCAGTGAGCAGGATGACATCTGGAGGATGAGTTCTAGTGTTTCTCTGTGCTTATATTTGTGTGTGTTTAAGAGTGCCGTTGCTCATTACACCCACAAAGTTCACTTGTGTTACTACTTCAATCCAACGCCCCCATTTACATATACAATCAGTGTAATTTAAAGGAGCAGTTTGGCTTTTTGGGGGAATATGCTTATTCACTTTCTTGCCAAGAGTTAAGCTACATCCATACTACTCCGTTTCCGTTTTCGTACATAAATCAGGAGGTCAATACCACTGTCATCCACACTACATGTGAAGCTACTGTCAACGGCTAGTAAGCTCAGCACAAGGATTGGAATCAGGGAGAACCAGCAAGCCTGGCTCTGTCGAGGGGAATAAAATCTGCCTCTAAAGCTCAATATTTACCACATTATACCTTCTATGGCAGCATAACAGAGGGTTAAGTGCTGGGCTATTTCTTGGCTGGTAACCTCCCAGTGACGACAAGCTTCAGAAGTGCTGGTAGGCTACATTTGTTGCCTTTGGACAGAGCCAGGCTAACTGTTTCTCCCTTGTTTCCAGTCCTTGTGCTATGCTAAGCTAACTGGCTGCTTCATAGCATGGCATAGCTTAGCTTAGCACAAAGACTTGAAACAAGGGGGAAACAGCTAGCCTGTCTCTACCCGCACATCTAAAGCTCACTAATTAACACATTGTAGCCTACTTTAGTTAGTTACTTTAATTATAGCCAACAGCCGTTTAGATTAGCTTAGCATAAAAAATGTAAACAGCTAAACTATATCTGTCTAAGGCTATTTTATTTGTTTAATTCTACAAAAAAAGTATAAAAACTACAACTTTTTATCTTTTTACACTTTGGGTTTGTAGGATTAAACAAATAAAATACCTTTGGACTGATCCAAGTTAGTGGTTTCCATTTTTTATGCTAAGCTAAACGGCTACTCGCCATAGCTTCATATGTACAGCACATCAATTGTATTGATCTTCCTATCTGACTCTCAGCAAGAAAACTAATAAGAGTATTTAGCAAAAGGACTATTCTGTTAAATGTAACTTTTGCTTTATCAGGTACAAAAACAAACGTGTATTTTTTTATGTATTCATAAAACATAGTACTACTTACTTTGGAAAATAAAAAGGAAAACATGCATTTACAGCATTTTTAAAAACGCAGACTAATTACAAAATAGCACTTTAATTAGTTTCATCATACAGTAATGACCAAAGTGGTGCACTACTTTCCAAGACATGCATCATACTGTTCACAAGCTGAAATCAGTTCAATCGATCCCCCCCCGGCCATCTCTAACAACACTTCAGTACCTGGCTTGTTGACAGGGGAGGGAGGGAGGAAGCTGGCAGGCATGGACCTGAGTCGATCGTTCTGTAGTGCCCCCATGAAAGGCTCCTTTAAATGCTCTGAGGGAGAGAGAGGAAGAGAGAGTGCATGCTGTCGATCACTCAGAAGGCTCTGCGGATGAAAACCCAAAGGTGCATGCTGGGCACATGTACAAGAAAAAGCCTTTTCTTTTGGTGTCTGAATGTACGTTTATTAATGCATCAGTGTGTCTGACTCTGCCATTTCCGCTGGACCTCTGTCAAGGTTACCAGAGCTGATGCTTTGATATAGAGGCTTTGATATTTCGGCTGAATAGCAGAGCACAGCGTGAATGTCAAATCCTTCAGCAGTAGCTCTCCTGGCCGCACACACACACACACACACACACACACACACCAGCCCAGGCAGCAGTCTGGATATGTTGCTACCTAGCAGGACGTCTGGCATCACTGCCATTATTGTAAGCTTTTATCATTCATCACGCACAGGCCTAAGGTCATTTTTCATTCGAAATAATAACAAAAGAATAAAACCACAGGGACATTTTCAAAATGTATCACACGTGTCTTTTACCTGGCAGCTGAGGGTATATCTTCTCGGCCATGTACTCTGAGAGGTTGCGAGGCATCTCCCCCCTGATGTCCACGAGCACTCTGGTGTCTGAGGAGGAGATCTGGTAGATGAGCACCGGGCTCGGGTTGGCCAGCACCAGCTCAGCATGGTTGGCTTTAAACTGGGGACAGTCCTGCGGGAGAAGCGCAGTGAGCCGCTGTGATCGACTGGATTGAAAAACCTTGTTTCAATCAATACTTGGGAGACTTTTTATTTCTCTCGAGGCAGCGTTTCAAATGACTGAAGGTTCATTTGTTAGGTTTACACACAGTAGTGATTTCCCAGATCAATCACATATTACAGTTTGAATGGCATGTAGCAAGTATTTATTGTCAAAAGTATCAAAGATTTGAACATTTAAGGGTTTCAACTCGTGATTATTTTCATTATTGATTCATCTGCTTTTTAGTCTCTAAATTAATTGATAATTCATTTTGTATATAAAATATAAAATGTGGTGAAAATGTTCATTGTAAGAGAAAAAAAAATTGAAGAATTATTCACATTTGAGAAACTGGGACCAGGCAGTATTTAACCATTTAAAGGCTTTCCAATTCATACAGTGCAGTGGGATGATAGCATCGGCACTGTGTGGTATTTACCTTCATGAGGCATCCGACAAAGTGAGAGGAGGTGTGAGCTTTCCCAGAGACCAGACTCTTTCTGAATTTAGAGAAACAGCCGTCAGCCACGACAGTCAGCGCAGCATGGATTTCCTACGAGACACAGATTCACACAGTCATCTACATCCCTTTGCATTAAATGTAGTGTTTCTTTCCATTAGGTGGGGGGGGGGGGGAGTTGAACACAAGGTTCTACATGTGCAGCAGAGCTTCCTCGTCTCACCTTGATGTCTCCAGTTTCTTTATCCTTGTACTGCACTCCGGTTACACAGTCGTCCTCTTCCTGCAAACTGGTCACGATGCCTTCTACGAATGTGACACTGGGGGGCGCAATTAGGCAGTTAGAGACATCGCCTCCACATGTCAGAGCAGCATGGGCAGCGTGACGGGAGAAAGCTACTGGAGCAAGATTAATGCCTATTCGAAATATGGTCAGAATGCAGAATTTTGATTGTAAAACAAGAGCTGTCCAGGCCATTTTAGTAAACCGTCATTCTCTTTTCTTAAAACATAGTATAGTACATTTAACCAACGACTGATATCTGTGTAAAGTCCTCCGAAATACATACTATAACTTTTCACTCGTCATGTAGAACATGAGAGCTCTTTTTGAACAAACTAGTCATGCAGTTTGACTTTACAGGGCAGAATAAATGAGCAACATGTGAACAACAGATTTTTAATTATACTCCTGTTCCCTCCAACCCTCAGTGCTGTCAAAAACAATGCCATCCAATTAGCTAACTGTCAGTTGGCATATGGACTGTTTTGTGTGTGTGTGTGTGTGTGTGTGTGTGTGTGTGTGGGTGTGTGGGGGTGACTCTACTCACTTTGGCTGGGCCAGGGCGGTTCTCCTCAGGCCCATGATGAATCGACCGTGATGGAAAGCGCGTCCACACTTGGTTCTGTCCTCCCCCTGTGGGTAGGGGATCTCCACCTCTGTGCTGCTCTCCATGTCGTGGATCACATAGCCGCTCACCAGATGGGCATCCAGACCCTCCACTGAACCTGAAGGCAAACACACACACACACACACACACACACACACACACACAAGCAACAGGTTAGTTTCACAACGCGCAGTCATTGTTCACTCACTCTGCTACTGTTTACACTCGGCATGTGTGAATCAGCGCATGCAGATGAAATGGAACACGGATCTGATATCTTGACTGAGTGATTTAAACCTCCATAGTGTTCACAGCTGCACCATTCCATCAAACGTATATTTTACATATAAAGATGTATTTTACCTTATTTAATACACATTTTCACAAATTCATCACAACATATTTGGTGGCTTTATTGAAAACTGTGACTTCTAATAATTTTATATTGTTTTCAACATTTTTCCTGCGAGATGGAAGATTGTGAAAAAGGGGATACTGCATACATATTACGGAATATAACTTACTTTATAACAGGAATATTGATGTTGTATTAAAGGAAGTTGGTTTTAGTCATTATAAAGTAGGATGTAGTCCCTATGAGTATTTAGGTCAAATTTAAGGAATTCCTCATGAAGAATGATTACGTAGAGATTCTGCCCTTCATTGGCGAAATCAATGTGCTGAAAAAATAGTTGTAGGGACAAGTCATCTCCCCACTTAGATGTATACAATTTACAGTGATTTAGTCCAAATGGGTTCATTTGTTATTTGGACGATTAAATAACAAAATCAGCTGATTTTCTGTGTTCCAGAGAATTGTTTTGGATGTGAGGTTTGAGGAACTCCATGAAATAACAATGTGATTCGTTTTGTGAAATATCAGGAACATGAAAATGTTTCATTTAAATCTATACTTTCACTGTGTATGTATTACATGAATAAGTAGAGTTAGGGAAGAAACCACTGAATCACAGAGCCACTGAAAACTTCAAATCATATCTCATCCAACATTTCCTATTTAGGACTAAATAAACGGCAAGATACGAAAAAAAAACACTTTCAGGAATTATTTCATTTTAAAGTTTTGCACACAGTCCTGATGATCTGCTTCATCAGGACTGTGCAGGTCAGATTTGATTGCCAACAAAAGCAAGCAGCCAAACAACCGTCACCAGATTCTGATTCAATTATTAATAACTCTGATTGGTGCACAGAAATATGTGACATCAACTTTTCAAACTGAGCCCTGCCCAAAATACAGAAACTAAAAATAAACTCAACTCAGTGTGTTCATGTAGCGTCTGTGTGTGTGTGTGTGTGTGTGTGTGTGTGTGTGTGTGTGTGTGTGTTCATCGCTCATAGAAAGAAGCTGGTTGGGGAAATTTGTTTTCCTTTAACCTAGAGCTTCATTATTATGCAAAAAAGAGCTGACTATGAGGCAGATACAGTATACATCAGGGCTATGTACTGTATATTACACAGTATATATATGTATATATACATATATATACTGTATATTACACAGTATATATATGTATATATACATATATATACTGTATATTACACAGTATATATATGTATATGTATATATATGCAACGTATTAAGTTCCAAGAGAAGGACTTTTATACTCATCCTGGTTGTTGAAGCAGATCAGTCCAGGGAGACTTTTTTTTTATATGTATACAATACATACACATTATATATACATGTATATGTACATATATATATATATATATATGTATACATACATACATAGACACACACACACACACACACACACACACACACACACACACACACATATACATATACACATATATAGCAGCTTCATGAAGCAGCCCCCATCACTCATCACTGACCTTCCAGTCCCAGCTCTTTTAGTGCCCTGAATCCTCCAGGCTGCAGCAGCTCCCCCACTATCCTGTCAGGCTCTCTCAGGTCCCTCTCCACCACCGTCACCCTCCTCCCGTCCTGGGCTAGGACGGCCGCCAAGGCAGATCCCAGGACCCCCGCCCCAACTATGACCACGTCTGGCTCCGGGGCCACCGAGGGGCCCCTGGCTGAGGCACTCGCTGAGGCGGAGGACTCTGTATCTACTCTTTTCCTTGTTCTCCGGCTCTGGAAACAACCGAGTGGAGAGTCTCGTTACACACAGGGTAAAGTCCAGATTGAACTGTACTGTGTACTTGGAAAAACATTTTTTTTTTATACTTCCATCCAATAACCTGCTAGATAGATTTACAAATATATAAACTTCAAAGCACTTTACTTCAGAAATGCTAGAATACAATTTGAGAATATGAAGTCATGAAGTCAGAGTTTTTTTCCAGGGACTTAGTCCTCTTTTTGTATCTGTCTTTGTCTTCCTTTGTTCACAGTATATATACATAACATGAAGCCAAACGAGTTTTCTTACCTGTTTACAGCTGTTGCTCTCCGCCTTCTCGCTCCTCTGTGTTGAAGTTTGGGGGATTAAATTGTTGATAACAGGTAAAAAGGACAAGAGGCTCAGAGGCAAATGTAATACCTGAGAGACTCTGAGCTTCTGCATATGAAAGTACCTGACATACGACAGCAGCAGGCCGACTGTCAGAAATAAGGCTGCGGCCATTAGAAGCTCTTTGTGAGCGTAAATCAAGAATGTGTTGGATTTTTTGTAAAGGTATGTGAAGCTGGCTATTCCCAGGAAGGTCCACATCTTTCTGGATTTAAAAAAATAATTAGATGGTGAAAGCACTACTACTGAGAAACCGGTTTTTTTTATACTGACAGAAAATTACCACGCAATTAATAATTCCTCTTCATATTGTTTCGTTGGTGCTCCAAAAAATCAAGTCAGCCCACCCAAAACAAAAGGTTACTCTTGTAACTCATGATAAGTTGCTCCCAGACGGTCGGAGGGATGCTGCTGAATATTTTATGATAATGAGAAACGCGCACTACTTCGGATTCGGTGGTTTTACGTCCCGCCTCCTCTACAGCTCAACCCTCCAATCAGAAGCGACGTGCCGGTGAGCAGAGCTCACGCTATCCGCCCATTGGACAGCCACGCCGGCTCTGGGCCGCCCCACGGCCGCTGATTGGACGGTCTGCTGGCAGGACGGTAGTATGATGTGATGTCAGTGGAAAGGTGCGCGTTGCATTTATCTCCCAGAGCCAGAGGCTGAATGAGAGGGGTCCTGCTGCAAAGATCGTTCATGTTTGACAAGATAAACCACTCTGTGCTGTAAACCTGGGCCATGTTTAGTGTGTCTGTTAAATAGCTGCTTTAGGGCTTACCTACAGATAGCAAGATGTCACCATGGCAACCAAAGTTGTGAGTAGCGAGGGACAAAAAGGTGCAATATGTAGATAGCTCACACAAATCTAGGGTCCTTATATGTGTGCAGTGTACAAAACATCCAGTTTTTGTAACATCTGCCACATCTGTGTACATTCTGGCTGGTACATCTAAGTCACTGGAGATGTCAATGATATCCAAAAAAAGGTGCAGAGTGAGAGCTCTTTTCAATGCTTATTGGTAAATAAAGCTTTTATTTGGATAGGATCTGACTAAATGTAGCCTATAAGGATATTAACGACTCAAAATACTGCGGCATGTTGTTCTGGAAAGTACACAAAATGATTTACCATACCAAAAATACAAACCGGATGTGCATATCAATAAACTGTTGGAGCTGTGGCGAAAGCAATGCAGTAAGTCTTTTTCTGCCCAGAATTAAAACCCTAAAGTAAGTTTGAACCTTGATTTAAAAAAAAAAAAAAAAAAAAAAATCTAATTAAATAAGAAGTTATACCAAAATATATTATTTTGGCATGACAACGCCTGAACTAACTATCAAAAGGAAGCATTACACATACAGGATCCCGATGAAACATCATTACGGTAAGAAGTTCTTAAAACAATAATAAGTTAACAGTAAACAGAATCAACTGGAGAGAATCATTTACAGAAATAGAAATCATGTATTCAAAAAGGCAATAAAAAGGCCATCGAATGCATGGTTAGATTATGAATGATGCCCAAAATGACTTCAGATATAGAGGAATACATTGGGAATACATAGTTTTAATCAAATAAGAAACAAACACACACAGTTGATAGGGCACATAACAGGTAAAATATTGCATTGTCATAATCCATAAATCATTATAATTACAGTCTAGTTTCCAAATATAAACAAAGATGTAAGACATACCAAACCCATATTATTGGAAACAATCATGTAAATGATCTGCCCGAATAATAAAGTGCGGACTTATTATTATATGAAATCTAAAGTTTCACAAAGACATACCTTTATCCAGTAAAGATTGTATTACGTGTATTTGCACGTCATCACTGTTTGATCCAGATGAAAACAGCTGTAGACTATAAACTGTCCTCATTGAATTTACAGCAACTATAGATGCTCATGTCTGTTGGATATACCGACTCATTGTAAAAAATTAAATAAAAGCGAAATTAGGAAAGGAGGATAAAATAGCAAAAAGTCCATGAAACAAAAATGATAATGATATTTCAGAGTTTTTTTTGGGAGATCAGGAGCAAAAGCACTAATACAGCACGGAAAAATGACATCTTAGCAGCACATCTGGAATTAACACCACTAAGGGTAGAGTTTAGCCTGTAATACATTCTAACACCAGAGAATACAATACCTTAATCTAGAACAGGATAGCTTTTCTTCATTTGACAGGGAATGTTCTTTCTAGTCCTTTTTGTTATTTATATAAGTATGCCATAAAGTCATGGAAAAGTCATTATATAATATACTAAAAAATGAGAAAAACCCATAGTATAGTCTGTTATATAAAGTCATAAAAAGGGCATACTAAAGGATTTTTTTAAAAAAAGCAATAGTATAATATGCCATTAAGTCATAGAAAAGCCATTGTATATGTCCTAAAGTCATAAAAAAGTCATAATAGTATATCAAAAAATTCTTAGTATAGTATGACATTACATGTCTAAGAAAAGCCATAGTATAGTATGTTGAAAAAAGTCATAGTATAGTGTCAAAAGAAATCTTTAAAAAGTCAAAGTATAGTACGTCAAAAAAAGTCTTATAAAAGGCACTGTGTTGTTAAAAAAGAAAAGTCATAAAAAAAATCATAATATAGTTTTTGAGGCAAAAAAGTCATAGTATAGCATGTTGAAAGAGGTCTTTAAAGTTAGTTATTTAATAGTTTTGTTGAAAAAAGACAATGTGTCAAAAGACTTCCTGAAAAAGGTAGAGGTAATATATGCTGAAAAAAGTCACAAAAAAGCCAAGGTATAGTTTGTTGAAAAAGGTCTTTAAAATGATATAATTTAACAAAAAAAAAATCATAGCATATGTTGAAAAAAGTTTTTTAAGTCTTTGTACAGTATGTCTGAAAAAAGTCTTATAAAGGCCACAGTGTAGTATGTCAATAGTGTCATAGTATGTCAAAAAAAGTGATTGTTTAGTATGTCCAAAAATAGTACAGAAATGTCATAGTATAGTTTGTAGAAAAAAAGTCATAGTATGTCAAAAAAGTCCTTGTATTATGTCAGAAAATGTACCAAAAGTCATAGTATGGTATCTTCAAAGAAGCCGGAAAAAACATAAAGTATGTCCAACAAAGTCTTATGTTGAAAAAAGTTAGAAAGCACGTTTGTGTGTGTTTGTGTTAAAAGGTGCTATACAAATACATATTGATTTGATTTCTGATAAAAAGATGTATTTAAAAAAACAACTAAGCTATAGTATAGTATGCCCCCAAAACTCAATGTACAATATCTCATAAAGGTGTTTTAAAAAAAGTCATAATAAAGTATGTAGAACATTTGTTTTTGTAGTTGTACTACTACTAAAGATTGTAGTACATTTGTATATCGTCCTTCTCTTCTTCTCTCCTCAGATGATTGCAGAGTTTTCCGGACCAAAATTGAGGATGAGTGAGTCTCTTCACTTACTTCATCCTCGTCTTTTTCTACAGTTTGAATGTAGAACGTACTCAGAGCGGTCATTCAGGTACATGCTTCATTTTCAATAAAAAGAAAGAACTGAAATTTGTGGTTTTTGGTAACCTCCTCTTTCCATCTCCAAAGCTACAGGAGGAGCTGCCGTCTCATACTCCCTTGTGGTATTCTGGGAACTGTTGTCAACAGTGGCGGGAAATTATGTGTTCACAAAAATGTCCTCTCCAAAATTATTACAAAAGATTCAAATTTGTGACGTTTATCTAGCAGGCTTCTACAAAGCTCAACTTAAAACATAACCGTAAACTTATATTTTAAAGCTCTGTTGTTCCAGACTATTGATTTTATTTCTACATTTATTTAACTTTTTAAAGCATAAATGTGTAACCTTGTGCACCAAGGATTTAACTCGTGTTTTACGTTCATCCAAGTGGTGAAAATTCCCCGTCAGTCAGTCAGTCAGTAACACCAACCAACGTTCTCTACCTTTATTGTTGCACCTTCAGAGGTCATTGGTCTTTTTCTGAGGACAGAGGTACATCCACACCAAGTGTTGTGTAATAACATCTTTGAATTATCTAAATAGTTGATGGATTTTGTACAGCTTCACCTCGAGGCTCAAGGCTTCAGCCTGACAGCTAATGAAAAGCCGTCTGTTCTGATCCGAGTAATGATGTCTTATTCATCGTCATCCTGTTTCATTTAACGTCACACAACGGTGGGTTGCTGGCCCAAAATAAACTGCAATACAAAGTAGCCCAAACATAGAAAAACTGGCCTTTATTTAGTCTTTTTACATATGGCTTTAGCTTTTCTTTTATTACAAACTGGTTTTACAAAAGGTTCCGAAGACTTTTGAATCAACCAGAGGTGGAGAATGATAGAGGCTGATGACACTGCGATGGTACGTCTACGATCGGAGGCTCCCACAAAGCAGTCACAGATAGTAAAGCGAGGGAACACTGCAGCACAACATCGGACACGGCACACACCAGATGGACAGAGTCCATTGAAATGTTGTAGTCACAGATAAAAAAAAAAATGCAGAGCACACATGATTCCCTTTTCTGTCTCGTATATACGCCGAAAATGTTCACGCCGCGTTGAGTCGCTCATGTGAAAGGAACATTTGATCGCTCGACTCTTTTTCGACCAACAGCGCTCACTGTACCGCCACGGCCGACGAAATGTACGAGCAAAATAAAAGACTGCAAAAGCAAAGGCCGACTCGACATCACGGCCCGGTGGTGAGTGACCTGAAGCGTGTCGACGGTTTTCATTCACTACACAGGAAACTCCAGTCGTTAGCCACCACAACATCAAGACTTCTAAACAAGATCAGTATTTTCTACACCTAATTAGTACAATACAGCTCTTTCACTTATTTGATTTCAGTGGAATTAGAAGACAGAATCAAGAGTATCAAATGCATACTTAAAAATCATTAACACCGCGTTACGTTAGATTGCACCGCATCTAGGTTCAATTTTCAACGATCCATCGGCTGACACGCGACGTGTATAAAAGTTGTTTCATTTCAAGGTTCGAGTCCATCATGAAGACCTTAGTTCAAAGTTCTTGTCACAAAAGGTGTTGCATAAACAGGATATGAAGTCTTTTGCATACAGAGGTCTGCAGAGGGGACTCCGTCTCATGTCTCTCTCCTCGCCTTCTTCTTCTTTGCTGGTTTGGGCGCTTGGCTCTCCTCAGGTTTTTCTGTGGAAACACAAAAAGCCAGAGTGAGATTGGTTCCGCAATTATGAACGTGTGACTCGCATGGCCTCTGGTTCAGCTTCGATAAGAAACTATTTGAGATATAATTTAGTAGGCATGAGGAGCAGCAAGTTAAACGTACACCATGTATATGAAACAAGCTGGTTGGTAAAACACTGAAACTTAACTCATAACCAGTAAGCTATGTATAAAAACTGTTCTCAGTAGGTCGGCCTGTGTTATCAAATTCAGCAGAGCAGACAATTTATACAAGAGATTAAAGCAACGGGCATCATGGAAATATGCACTATTACTGGAAATGGAGCAATCCATATTTAAAAAAAAAAAAAAAAAGAGAAATACAGAAAAGTAATTAGAGAGTACCTCGTTGTTTAGGAATCTACAATTAAGAGATTACTGCTAAACCCAGCCAATCAAATAATGTAACTGATAAATGACACATCTGATCTCAGCTCTTTATCCGAGGAACCACTTTGCATATTAGACACACATGGTTTAGAGAACTCATGAGAAATGTGAATTACAACACACACACACACACACACACACACACACACACACACACACACACACACACACACACACACACACACACACACACACACACACACACACACACACACACACACACACACACACACACACACACACACACACACACACACAAAAACTCTGGAGAATCCAGATAAGACTGTTTTTATGGTGGTATGAGAAGATTTGGTGATAGACATTGTCGATAAACACTACTAAATATTTAGGACATGTAATCTGGCATATTCTCAGAATTCCAGGCTTTTGATTAAAAAAAAAAGGAAGATGTAAAGACTGTTGAAATATACACGTTTATAGATATTTAAAGTTGCATCAGTACATAATAATGTCTGTTGTTGCATTCCCCTTTTAAAAAGCTGAACTAATGACAAAAGCGAATAAAGAAACTAATAAAGAAAGCTGGTTGGGGCATTTAAAAATGACAGACCTGACATCTGCCAGTAATATTTCTCATGCCTGTCATTTCCTCCAGCTCCATAAATGACTGTCTGACTGACGTATCTCGCATTACATAGGGGCCCCCATTGTAACGTCTCACTGTGGTGTAATTGTGCTTACTTAGTTGTGTTGGAGCAGAAAGGTTGTTCTGCTTGGCAGTGGACTCTCCATCAGTTGGCTTCTGTGGCACTTGTGTGACAGGGGGTTTCTGGGATATGTTGTCTTTCACTGGTTGCTCCACTCGCGCCTACAAGAAAAAGGGAATATTCCCCTTTTTGTTTAGTCTTTAGATCTCCTCAGCAAGAGATGAATGAACGAGGCCGTTAATCATCAACGATTGTAAATATGACAGATCAGAAAATGTTCTGCAGAAAAATGCTATGAAGATTATCTGATCTGGGGTCAGATTTTGGCACCACTGACCTCGACAGCAGCTGCTTTGACAGGCTGGACGGCAGCAGCATTCTCCTGAGCGGCTGGCTGCTTCTTCACCGAGGCTGCGGGTGCCGCCTCCTTCTCTGGCTCCTCCCCCTTCACAGGACACAGGCAAAGTTTACACCAAACTGTGCAGCGAATTCAAAATAAACTGAACAAAATGTCAAAGACTAATATGAATCAGCTGATCAATAGGGCCAAGAAGCAGAAAAAAAACAGCTACCAGAGAAGTCTTCCATGTAATAATCAGTGCTTAGGCATTTATTATTATTATTATGGGATTATACAGGTTGGATGCACCCTGTAATATACATGTAGAAGAACACAGCCACATTGAGTACATTGAGTGTGTGATTAAATATACTACATTCAGGCTTCCTTGATTTTTATACTCCAACATTTGCACAAAAAAAAGTCACATCAAATGTCTGCAGTCTGTGTGTTATTCTCTCTAGCAGTTACCTGGCCAGCTGTTTCTTCCTCCTCGGCAGCCTTCTTCTTCTTCTTTTTCTTCTTTTTAGTTTTAGCCGCTCCATCAGCGGCAGTCTCTCCCTTGTCCTTCTCATCTTCATCATCGTCCTGACAAAAACACACAGATTAGTCTGACAGAAAACAGACCGACAATGACATTCTGAACAAGAGCTGCAGAATCTCTGCTTCGAATGGGATGAAGAGAGACTTCGGTTCTGCACTCGTTGTTAAGCTACTGTGTGTAGGATTCAGGAACTCCTTGCTTTGCTTCAATGTCAACAATGGCCCCCGTAGCCGACAGCAATACACACATGGCACATTTATGTTAATAATTATCATATAAGAAATGATTTGCACCTGCTCTAATGCTGTGACTAAATGAAAAGGGTCTTTTAACATAGACCGTATACATCCACAGTCTTGAGAAGTGGTCTAACCTTTAAGATGAACTGCGTGGGTGTTCAGGAGTAGTAAAACTGCTCACCACTGCTGCTGCTAAATCGTTTGCCTCAACTTAAAAGCTCCAGAGATGTGACACATCCAAGTGTGTCGACAGGTCTTGAGGAGCAGTACTGTATGTGAACACGGCTGGAGAAAGCCTTGTGTGGCTCCAGAGGGACCTGTGTGAAATGTGATGAATTGCGTCGGGTAGGGCTGAAGACTACAACTTTGAAAATGAAAAAGATCCGGAAGTGTGGAGTTTATTTCACAGACCTCCATGGTAAGATCAGCTCTATTATATTTGATATCTGTGGTAAGCTCCATTTTTTTTTTTACTCCATTATAATCTAAATCATATTTATATGCATCATTTTATATTGCAGAGTAGGTTTTTTTTGTAAACTGTCTATCATGAATCTGATAGTTATGGGAGTGCAGCGTCAGATTGATGAGGCGATCTAACTGCAGGATGTCAAAATCTAACTCTAACGCCATCTGGTGGTAGTACCAAAAACAGCATTGACAAACAGGAACACATGCCACTGAATACATTTATGTTCATTATCATTAAAACAATTCCATTGTGTTATTCAAATCATTCATGATATCAATCACACCTGTGTTTCTCATGCTAAGACATGACAAAATGTCTGCCATGTGTGTTCTACTATGTTCTATTGAGTCTCTACTATGAGCATCAGGACCAAAGTCAGGCTCAGTCAGAGTCATCAATTACTAGGTTGGTATTTTTAATCTTTTTTCAAACTTCCGGAAACTACCATAATGCTTAGTTTTACTTACAGCCGCTCCAATCAACAGATCAACCTTGGCGGGCTGAGGAGAGGGTTGCTCCAGCACAGGAGGGGGCTCGGGAGTGGGCTCCTCATAGTTGCCCCAGGCTTCAGAGGGGGCGTTCCAGTCAGAGCTCGGGTCCACTGAACCTCCACCTGAGAAACACAAACACCATCAGTGAATAGGCAGAATCGTGAAGGAGTAGCACGACTATAAAGCTACAGCAACGTTGGATAGAGAAGCTTCGTTATCCTTACTGGGTCCAGACCACTCGTCGTCCACTCTGGGCTGACTGAGCCAGGACAGGTTGCTCACAGGCTGAGGCTCTACGGAGACACAAGGCCAACAACTCAACCTGCCGTCCTCAAGGGAGACTTTGGACAACTGTGCCGTCTAGAGGAGGAAGCCAGGTTAAGCCACCACTCATCACCGGTTGTTATTGTATACTTACCAGCAGTACCAACACCCAGTCCAGTTAAAGACACCAGGTTTTGGTCCGTTGTGGTCATCCCCCTATCAATCACAGTCCACGAGTCTGAAACACACATTCCACAGACGCCATGGTGTCAATATTCAACACAATTAACTTATCAAATCAGTCAGTGAGTTGATGAAAAAGGCTTGTTATAAGTTTAAGAATAATTACATCTTTTCCCTTCCAAACCTCAGCTATAAGTGTGTAGCTTTTAACATGATGCCAAATAATTCTGATCAATCATTTATTAGTCACTACAGGAACTAGGAGGAAAACCCAGAGTTGCTCTACAAACAGTTTAGTTTAGTTCTACTTGTTGAACTCTGCAAATTCTCACCTGGAGAACATGTCAAATTCAATTTTAAAAAAACAAAAACAGAGCAAAAATAAAATGGACTGCGGTTAACACTACCACGTTTCATCAAACATTCATACTATTCAAGAATAAAATACAGGATTGCATTAGGCGATCCTAATATATTGACGGTAGGATCGCCACCTCTGGCACTGAAAGCCGATATAGAGCTTATCAGCCGATAACTGCTTCATGGAATGCCATAAAACGTTTACATCAACACATGTAGGTTTCATCAGTGGTCAAACATTTTTACCATCAATCTCGGCTCCCCACAGTGATGCTGGCTCTCTGCTGGTTGTCCAGGGGCCCGTCTTCGGAGCGGGAGCGGGAACCTTTACAGCCATGTCAGTCACAGCAGCAGCCACCGGTACCACCACACTGCTGTTAACTAACACCAAGAGAGAGGCTTGATACTCCGCCGGAATAAACAAAAGATCAAGTTGGCAACACATCTAATATGAGAGTTCCCAGTGAAGGTCGATTAAAGATTTTTGCATAAATGAGATCAGTGTGGGTGTCTTTCTGAACCGATAGCCAGTCGATGGGTGAAGCATTCTCTGCTGATAATTACCTTGAGATACAACAGCCTCAATCTTCTCCGACTTCACTTTTGCAGATTCTCCTGAGAGGATTAAAATAAGGTCAATATATGTCAAGTACACTATCCACGAGAGCCTATTAATGAAGGGAGCACGCACACAACTCAGCACAAAACACCTCAGGGAAAACTCACTCTGGGAGTCAATTAAATCCATGTATTTATAGTCCGTCATGTCAAGAGACCAACCAAACGCAACAACAGTCTATACAGAACAACATCTCTCTCCAGGTGCCATATTAGGCTGTTTGCCCAAGATGGCCTGCAGGGTTTGTGATTTGTGTGAAGATATACAAGTAAAAAAAATAAAAATAATAATAAACAACACTATTACGAACTCATTCCCTGATCCAATTTTTAAAAAATAAAACTCAAAAGAAGCAGAATCACAGCCTAAATGAAACTATGCATGGTTTTAAGAGTTACGTCTTTTGAAAGCCACCTTTCTTCTTCTTCTGGCTGCCAGACGTGGGGGCTGCAGAGG
This sequence comes from Cebidichthys violaceus, assembly GCF_023349555.1. NCBI lineage: Eukaryota > Metazoa > Chordata > Actinopteri > Perciformes > Stichaeidae > Cebidichthys > Cebidichthys violaceus. Next base: position 1,002,193 of record NW_027176872.1, on the reverse strand, counting down.
CTGCAGAGGCCTTGGGCTCTGGGGGAGCGCTCGCACGCGCGTCCCCTCCTCCTCCGGGACTGGCTGAGCCATCGCTGGAACTCTTATCCTTCTTGCGCTGCTCACGCTTCTCCTTGTTGCTGACCTTGGTCTCCCATGTGCCTGAACAGTACCATTAAGTGCAGCGTGGAATTAGTTGCAAAATACTGAGGGTGTCATTATGGGATTAGTGAGGAAATATGGTATGGATTAGGCAGGACAAAGGAAGACTGTTACACACATTTTTTTGCTGAGAAAAAAAAAAAGGGGGACTAACCCAGGTCCCATTTTACCACAACACATCGAGCAGTTCTTTAACACTAGTTGACGTTATTTTACAGCTGATGATAATTTCATCAGCTGCTCCACAGCTGACCACGAGTGTTGGTAGTTCGGTCTCTCTTCTGAGCTCCGGTGGTGCAGACAGCTTTGATTAAATATTAAGCCAAATTTGATTTGAGGTGGTTTATATCTTTAACAATTAAAATGTGCTTAGTTACGGCTCACTAGTACAAGCACAAATAACATTCCTGGTTTGAATGTTAATAATAAAGAGAATATATGAGTGCAAAGTAACGGCTCACTAAGAAACAAAAGACAGGCCTCCTCAAAAAGGTGATACAGTACACAGACGTCATTTTGACCGAAAAACCTTATTTATGATGCGATATATAATATTTCACCTTCTTCTGGTTCTTTGCCATCTGCAGTCTTTGTCTCCTTAACAGCCTGTTTGGCCTTCTTCTTGGACTTCTTTAACTAGAAGAAGGGAAGTAGTGGGCATAAAAGAAAAGTTACAAAAAAAACACATCTGGGTTTAAAGAAACAGTGGAGATACTTCACAGCACACATTTCACTTCCAGGAACAGCAACTGGACAAGTGGCCCCATGTGGACTGAACCATAGGCAGTCAATCACATCAGCATGCTCAAGCTCAATGTCTATTTATAAGTGAAACTACATCCACTGTCCAAGACTCTCTAAATGTGTTACATGTCCTTTTTGTGAACACTATTTCCATCTCTTAGTGTATGCACAATTACATCTTCTGAATCCAGCACTTTTAGTACCACAGTGTGTGCGTGTTATCCAGAGGGTGGCATTAGATGATAAGGCTGCACCATGTGCACCTTGTGCTGTTCAAAGACAGGAGCCACCTTCCAGGAATGTGCTGCATCTGCGAGCTAAAACCAGTAACCCAACACTGGCAGCTGGTCTTGTTACATCACTGCAGGGTGACAGTGAGAGAAGGTGGCGTTTTCTCAAGCGACTGACATAAAAGTGGACCCGAAAAATAATGATGTGCAGCGAAGTGCAATTATTAATACAAACACAACCTGGGCAAATCCATCCCAATGGGCAAATCAAGATGTATGTCACGTCACCATGTTGTGGTGCGAGTCGCCATAAGTCTTTTACCTCTGAAACCTTTTCAGCCTTGACTTCTGGTGTTGGCGGCTGGTGATGTGGCACTATCTCCTCCGACGCTATGGCTTCTTCCTGTGGTTCAGCAACAGCTCTCCCATTGGGCTGGGCTTTCTGAAATGAACATGTAAAAAACAAATGTAGAGGGCCATGACAATTTTCAAATATATTCCTTTTTAAGCAATCAATATGTAACAACGTCGAATGCTAACATAGCCAGGTTAGACAATAGCCTGAAGCTAGCTAGGGTTTGGCCATGACATGAGATTCAACTGTCACTGTGATGTTAGCTTGACAACTAGCCATGCTAACGATACGGCTAGCAAGCTAGGAAAGGGTGTAGGTTGGTTTAATTCATGCTACGTGCCTTTTCCGTCGTCTTCTTCTTCTTTTTCTTCGGTTCTTCGGATTTGACAGGTTTACCGAGACCCCGCTTTACTTCAATGTCGTCGTCCACGGCGCTTTCAGCGGGTCGTTTCTTGAAGAGAGTCCGGCAGGTTGAGGCCCACAGAGCGACCATCAGCACCAGCCCGGTGCATGCCGCTAAGAGGATCACCCATGGTGGAATAAGCTCAGGCTTCAGTCCCAAATCCACGCCGAGCTCGGAGCGCAGCAGCCCCAAACCTTTGGACAACAGTTCATTCAGACGAGTTGTAAGCAGTTTGAACTGCTGAGAGGCCGCGTCCTGCCACTGCTCCATTTGTATTGTTTTTAAACAGACCGATTAATCACGCTTTGCTTGCCGCTATTAGCCGCGCTAGCCTGCAGTGCTAGCTAAAAATAACGGAACGACTTCGACATGATGGGTGACAATAAATTTACCCCCTCATCCGCAAGCAACATCGGCCTGACTAGGCAGCCAGCTAGCTTCCTATATCAAATTAAGGCTGTGGTACAAAACTAAGTTAGCTTACTAGCCAGCAAGCTAGCTGATATCATCGTAAGATAATACGCCTCCGTTAGCTGACCACCACAATGTGACCGCGAGTGAGCCAGATTCACCTCATATGGCTCCGTTTTGAATGGAGGAGAAGTGTTGCCTTCACTGTCGCTTGTAAAATGCAGTTTCCAGGTTGTAAATCCACGTATCATAGCAGTCCAAAAAGCTGACCTGCAATGTTCGTAGCTGTCATTCTGAAGACAGCATATGTATTATATATTTTAAGTGACCGAATGAAAATTATGCAGAATTACAGGTAGTTATTTGGAATAACATTTCTGTATCATATTTGCTATTGACAAGGTGCCATAGCCCAATGTCTCGGGTGCCACAGCTATATTCGTATTTTACTAACCTACTGGGCACACAAAATTCCATTTTTACAAAATCTTATGAAGGCATCACAAACGGCCATGACAGCACCAGGAAATTGACGTGGCTGTGATTTCTACCACGCTAATTGGCCTAAGTCCTCGATTCATCAGCATTTCCAGTCCCATTACCAAAAACCATACATTTTTTAGTGTCTTGTCACTCTGTAGCTGCTCATTTCTAGCCATACGACGATTATTTTCTAAAACGCTACTGCGTATGATAGTTATATTTAGAATATTGCAAAAACACAAAAAAGTCACTCGCTCAACAAATCAAGTGCTTAACTACGCAGAAACACGAACATTTAAATGCTACTACAGTAACTAGTACTCAAAAGCCTATGTGGGGCTGGGGTGGAGTAGAGATTAAACAGCCCTCTCCGGTGTGTAGTAAGTCAAAACTTTGTCACAGGTAAGCAGGCTCCTCTCACACCAGCATAACAAGAAATCCCTACTACTCTTAACCCAAAGCACTGGGAAATAAAAATCAGGCCAGACAACTTATTTGCATCCAAGTTTATTTTGAAATTCCCTACTCCCCCTGTACAAGAAAAAAAGGACTTTCCACAAAGGCAGCAGTGAACTGTCAGTGATAGTACTTTTCTAGGGAAGGAAAAAAAAACTTATAATCACAGTGTGTCTTCTTTTAAATACTTCTACTGCTGTCATCTTTGGCTGGGTTTCGGCAGACAGCTTTCTGTCAAACCACATTCCTGGGAAGCAAAAGTTTAAGCCAATAGAGCAGGGCTGTGGGCTTTACGTTTTACAGTGCCAATGCAGGAATGTTCTGGACTGTATACCTCTTCTTCATCAACACAAAAGAAAAGAAAAAAAACAATAAAAATTGAAATAAAAATAACAAGCTGTTTGTGTTCACAACACAAACAAATATTACCACCTGGGGAGATAGTGACAGTATGTCGAATTTCATAAAATTGTATAGACAAAAAATAAATCTACAAAAATGGAGCTAGGTAAATATTACACAACAGTAAACATGTTTTTTTTTTTTTCTTTTTTCTTTTTTTAAACTCTTTATGTCGAACCTCTACACAAAACCAAAGTTCTTGGTCTTAATGGCTAGCAGGAGTTTCTGTTTGAGTATCTGTTTTGAAGAATATAGCGGCACGTAGAGACGTGAGATGCAGGTGTTGGCTGTGGGGAGGTGCTGGTCGTCTGGAGGCCGGATGGTGATGGAGGGCATCGGCTGGAAGCCCTCCTCGCTGGCTGGCAGGGAAGGGCTGGAGGTCCAGAAGTACACCTGAGTGCAAGGAACATCGGAAGTTACATTAGCCATTTCCATCGATTGTATTTTATGAAAACTTTTGTAATGTTTGTGTACTGGATTAAGTCAGAAAATGGGCAACGAGATAAAGAGAAATCATATTATTGGACACATTCTTGCTCTTTGGTGTTCACTGGTGCCTGTCATGCATATCACTTAATGTCTGACAATAGAATTACGAACTAAAGGCTCGTCTCCACTGGATGTAACTGTGACACTTATGTTGTCCTTAAACGGAAACAGAAAAGGATCTTTTAAACAAAGCTGTGGCTCTTTATAAGCCCATGCTTCTCCATCACATGCATGTCACTCCATCCTAAAATAAGATTTTTTTTTCACTATATTTTACTTGCACTTACATTTAAATAAGGTTCTAGCCCGTAAAAACAGTTTCAGGTAATTTATCTCTCTATTCTGCCCACGCTGCCTGGTTGAGCAGCATGTGGGTGTTAATATTTCCTTTTAACTTAACACTTTCCTGTTTGTTTCAAAATAAAAGCCCTCTAGCATCTTTCTGTGGACAAAATAGTTTCATTTTTTAACACAAGGTTAGTATTCTGAAACATCTGCATGACAGTATTGTGGAAAATTCAGTGACTTGCACTGCTCCCAAAATGAATAGAGTACTACATTTTAATCATTATTTACATATGAGCACACGCTTCTTAACCCGTTTCTGTCTAAAATAGATGTAAATGACATTTATAATGAAATGAATGACACATTCTGGCCATTATGAAAGGCCAACTCTGTAGAATGAAGGGCTGGCTGTGTGTGTGTGTGTGTGTGTGTGTGTGTGTGTGTGTGTGTGTGTGTGTGTGTGTGTGTGTGTGTGAGGCATCCATGTGAGGCCCTGGTGTGAGCCTCATGTAATGTACAAACAACAATTATTACCAATGTTAAGCACTGAACTGCTGAGAGCCACAGGGAGTCCCTCTGTTTTGTAGGATAATGGTCATGATGAGAACAGACTTACCAGATCTTGCCTCTCAGTCATGCTCATCTTTTCCACTATGGACCAAAACCAGCGTTTAAACTGCAGTAGTTTGTCTGCATTTTCCCCTGTTGGATGAAGTACAAGTCTTACTTTGTTGCAGTGAAAATGTACAACCGTAAAACTTTCATGTCTGAATGAATGCAGGAAACGGAGGTAAGACAGAAAAATAAATAGAAGCAGATACAAAGAAGAGATTTAGACATAGCAGCTTACCAGATTCATCATTGAAGGAGGTGAAGCTAATGAGCATCTGGACGTTGACTTCTCCACAGCCGTTCACCAGCAGCCTGAAGTCCTCAGCCGTCAGGTCCTCCAGGGCGTTTTTAGGAAGCACATCCAGCAAACCCTTCCTCATTGCCTTCAGACACACATCATCAAACATTTGTCTGCGTTCCAATAAACTGACAAACTTTGAGAAAAGGTTTGGCAGAACGCCAAAAAATGTTTCTTCCTCGTAATTAACCTTGAATTCTCAGAAGTTCAAAGTGTGTTACTCACATGGAGAGGCTGCTCAGCCACCACCAGCATTCTGTGCTCAGCATACTTCCTCACGTACTCGTACACGTTGAGAGGAGTTACTGGCATGTTGACCCCACCAGACAGAAGCTCCACCTGCACCAGGGAGAGCAAGGCATCAACAAACGCTTCATGGAACAACATATTTCAGTATTCACATTCTGCTCAGAAAAGCCAAACCTCAAGCTGCACATTTATCATATCAATGTCCTGTGATACAAATTATGTGTATAACTGAAACAGAAAAACAGGCCAATCATAATAGTTTCCTTATAGATTGCTGGTATTTATATTTTGTATGAGGATGCACAGCTGAACCTTAAGATATTATAGATTTTGGGACATTATGGGTCTGAATTTGAGAGTAGTCAAGAAACGTTACAGAAAGAAAGCACATTATTCAAATTCTCTGCTACACAAACTGACTGTTCTAACGGAAATTAGCACAGCATCTAAAATTATATTCTCGGAATTCCTTTATCAACTTTCCAGTAAAACACCTTGTTGCCTGTAGCAGGTAGTGTTGTACTTGGTACATTTAAAATTCTACTTTTTAAAAGCATTGCCTTTAGTTTCTTGCCACTTCCTCCAGCAACATGCTCAGGTCATTGCACCCTCTTATCTTGGTTTAGTGCAGTGCTATTTAAACTCTATACCGCATGCCATTGATTTGCCGACACAATGACAGCGTGGTCCTTTACCTGTCCAGCCCCTTCCTCTTTGCAGAGGTCAATGGCGAAGGCAAGGTCCATGGCAGCAAATACTGCATCTGCTTCACCAGCCTGAGAATGGCGGATCAGCTGCCGCAGGCTCTCATACATGACCGGGTCAAAGAATGCAAAGTCATGCCAGTTCACCTGCAGTAACAAAGAGAAGTACATTTAGCAACTTCATTCTGAAAGCGGCAGGTTCTAACAGTGGGTGCACAAATATATCATAAAGATATCTCTTACCTTCCTCCCAAGCAGCACTTTGATGACATGTCTGTTCAACGTGATTGGACAGAGTTCATTTTGAAGCAGACACAACCCCAGTATTCTGTAAAAAAAACACAACATTTAACCTATTGCGTCCTACGTTGTTAAAGATGCGACTCAAATTCCCCCGACATTGTTCTTGTCTGAAGATTTTTGACCAAACTATACCGATTCATGTTTGAGTCCCTTCTTGTTTGACCCATAAAGCGGACAATTCATTACCTGCCAATGTTACGGAAGCAGTTCAACCGGGCTTCTGTGTTCTTGCCGGGCCGAGGGGAGTAGAAGCCTCTTTTGCCCGGCTGGTAGAAGAGAGGAGCGTTGTCGTCCCCATCGTCCGGGTCGTCCAGCTCCATGTCGACCACACTGCGGGTCGAACCATGGCGCTTACGGTTTTCCTGCTGCTACAAGCACACAAAACGGAGGAGGCTGTTTATAAGCATGTATTGTACAGAGGCATTTATGTCATTTTATGTCAATAAGGGAAAGAAACATTGGTTAGTATGCTAAACCACACCTGATTATTTCCAACAGAAATGAAAGGGTTAAACTCTACATATTGGGGAGTATAGAGTGGAAACAGAGATGTTGAGTTTACTTGTGCTTTCTCCGGAGCCTCCAAAAGACCCAGGTCCAATATGCTGTCAGCACCATTTTCCCTGGAAGAGACAAAAGACCAGAAGGTTATAGTTACTTTAAAAAAAAAAAAAAAAAAATGCCATTATGACATCATTTACCGTCTACTCGCAGAGCACTTTAGAGTCGCGTGCAAAGAGAGCAGAACAATGCGTGTCACTACAGTGAACAGATGGTTTTACCTTCCATGTGCAATGAGAAGCTCCATGGCCTCCTCCACCCGGGCTCGGAGAGAATCCTCACTAGCCAGCAGCAGCAGCAGCTGGGCGGGGGACAGCTCCAGCAGCATGCCTGTGATTTTACTGGCAAACGCCTGAGGAGGAAAACACACAGCTGGTGTCAGCGCGGTGAAGGAAAGCTTCAATTGTTCCAGTTAGACACGCGTATGTATACATTCAGTTGTGCAGTGGAGTAGTCTATGTAGTAGAAAATGTATGCGTCTTGATGATGTTTGAATGTGCAACGCCAAATCTGGAAGAAGCCAAGAAATGACCTGTTTCTCAGTTGATAAAAATGAGTTTTTTGTAAAACATAGCTTTGACGGATGCAGATGATTTATTACCGGTTGCATGGCGTGAACACGTGGGTAGAGCCTTTCACCCAGGGCTTGTCTGTGCGCAGGCAGGGGGTCGGGCTCATCGCTGGGGTTTCCCTCTGACGAGGGCCTGAAAGGCCGGGTGTCTATGGACAGCTGCCTCCTTGAGTCTCTGTAGAGCACAAACACACAGGTTTGTCTCGGTCTCGCAAGGCAAAAAACATTTTTTGTTTATTGTAAAAAATAAATAAAAAAAAAGGGTAAAACATATGTAATAAGTTGGGAGTTTACCTGTCTCTGTCTCTACGAGATCCCGCTCGAAGCCCTCCGCTTCTCCTCTCTCTTTCCCGGTCTCTGTTTCTCAAGCGCTGCATTAGATCTACGGACACAAGCACACACAAATACACATTGAATACAACAAGTTCAGTTAAGTGGGAAAAAAATGTATGTAGAAAAAAAAATTAGCTTTTTAATTATGTGATGACTGTTTTAAGCATTATAAAAGTACCATTGAATGCAACAATGAATGAGTTCCATAATACAGTATAGTTTCTATGTATTGTCATACTTGAATTGTAATCGTGATGACACGTACTGCTGGCCTGCATGCCCTTGCTGACACTCTGAACACAGTCCAGATTGGGCAGCTTATCGTTGGAGAGGAGGGCCAGGGCGATGGCGGTGTAGAAGCTGCGGGCCACGCCGCTGCCCTCGCCCGGCTCATCTTTAAAGGTGACCTTCACCCGGTGCACAGCCATGGGTGTGGTTGTGCAGCGCCTGCCGAAGTGCGTGTTAAGCTGTCGCATGGTCTGCTGTATCAGCTGGTCTCGATCCCGGTCCACCTCCAGTGCCAGGTCCCGGGACTGCAAGTTCCGCAGCTTCTCCATCTCCCGACGGAACTTGGATTCCTTTACTTCAAAGCCGCCTAGCTCTGTGAGGATCTGGGATAGACAAGAACAAATAAATCATTATGATCCGGCACTCCAGCATCAGGGATACTCCCTATCTTTTCTAAATCTGTCCGAGCATCTCCTGTAACTCGGCAAACACAAACAAGTATTTTTTTACCATGTTTCTCAGTAACATGACATGGACAGAAAGGAAAAGCACACACTGTAATGTCTTCCTGATTTAAGCAGCTTTTCTCTCATCAACTCCTTATGGAACGTCATCTGAATGTATGTAAGTTCCACTTTCTGTGATCTATTATTCCATTACTTTTCCTGACGTATTTGTTTTTAGCTGCGGTATTGTTTCCGTATCAACATATTTAGGCAGGGTATTGTATTGGAGTAACAGTTTGGGTATCGTGACAATAATATAAACAAATAAATAAGAGTTGCCTGTCTGCAGCTCTATTCAGCTGATTGTTAGCAGCCAAACCTAAGGCTAAATATTGGATGTCCATTCCACAAGCAGTAAGAAAGAGGATTCTATTGGGAGGGCCATATTGCTTCCTGCTGGGAGCGCATGTCATTTTAGGTTAGGCATTTGCTGCATTTTATGTAATACGCATTGAAGTATCTATATTTGAGTTAAAACTTAAAACATTTATACAAGTATAAAAGATGGGGTAGTGTCGAGATTACGTGTAAATAAATAATATATAAAAAAAAATGTACCGATCCAGGCTCGGCTCCAACATCCTCCATGAAGACACGACCAAACAGCTCCAGTGACAGACGCCAGCGGCCGAGTAGCATGTCATGTGAGATCATCATCCCCATGAAGCTACAGTGAGGTCTGGACAGACAAAGGAAAACAAACTGTGATGCTGTATTTGTATTTTAAAACCATTTAAAACAAAATGATAGTATATTTAACCATTTGAGACGCTCTTCAGGGCTTGGTTCGCTGTAGTCTTCTTTGCCCAGTATTAGAACTTGTATCAAATGTGGCAACTTACTGATGCCAGTTCCAGATGTTATTTAAATACACTGTATATATAAATTCACAGGCTAAGTCCAGCTAACAGGCTTATTTCTGAGGGAAATATTAAGCTGCCACTTTAGCTAAACCAACATCACAAAGCACGGATTAGTGTTTGGTACCTGAATGAATGGAGAGGGGGTCCATCACTTTCAGTGAGGCCAATCTCAGCAAGGAGGCTACTCTTCAGCTGGGCGGCGAGGTCATGGGGCGAAGGGCCTGGTTTTGAAGCCTCCATCTCCTGCTCTGCTAGTGACTGGTTCTCAGTGCTCCGCTGGCCAGTTTCCATACTCATAACATTCTTCAGGTTGGCTGAGTAAGACATCTTAGTAGGCAGGATCTGTTTCAGTGGGGTTCAGGGTAGTTCTTTAGTAACGTCAAACCTTCGACGATGACAGTGTGATGATAAAAGAATGGAATTATGAAAATGGGACACAGACCACAGGCTGTGCTCCAATATCCACACTTGAATTTCAGTGTAAGCAAAGAAGAACTACCCAAAATATCCATTATTTCTTGCTTTCCATTATTTCCAATGCTCTTAAATGCCACTGGATATAATGAGAAAATAATAAATCCTGGGTAGTTTTTATGGATTTCTATTCAAAAGTCTAGTTACTTGTTATTGTTACTGTTATGCGTGGATATTAGAACACAGATGCCAGCGTGTTTGTCCAGTGAAGAGGGGTGGTATACCTGAGAGGGGGAGGGTAGAGAGGAGCCCATGTTTACCTCCAGGCAGTTCCTGTCCATGCTTGCCTCAGCCAGGCCTTTGGTTGCCATGTACGAGGAAGAGTACAAGCCCTGAGAAGGACGACCGAACAGATCCTCCTTCCTGGCATTAGGCTGTTAGAGAGGAAGCAAAATTAACTTGAAGCCAAACACTTGAGGTTTGTGGACCGTGCATCTTTAACCCTTCCTTCTTCACGCGGAGAGACTGAGCAGCAATACTGACCTGCAGGAGGTGGGGCTGGTCTGCCAGCGGGATGGCCTCAGCCAGGGGAACATCGAAGGGGTTGGGTGGGATGCAGCCCAGGAAGGTCATGGAGTCCGAGCGACGGAAGAAGGGGTGGTTCTGACCCGTCTCAGCTGGGACGGGGTCTTCATCCTTGTCCTGCAGAGTTGAACCTGAGGTAAAGCACAAACAAATCTGTCAGCACACATTAAAATGACAGTTCAAAGCAGTTCTTTAACATCTAATAATAATCAATGAGTAATAAATGTCAGTTATCTGGCTTACTCTGATTGGTGTCCTCGTCGTTCTCGTGTTCAGAATCCTCATTGTCCAAACCCAGTTCCAAAATCTCTCGATTCCTTAAAATACAAGTAAAAGTGGATTAGAAACACTGTTTTAGTCAAAGAAGGGTTCATTTAATAAGCCACGGTTAATCAGTTGTCCTAATGAAGACAATAGACAAAACTGTGTGATAACAGGGTTTTGTTTCGGTGGCTATCAGATGCAGAAACATACGCTGTGTTTTTTCTCTTTTTGAGTTGTAACCAAACAGCTGCTGAAGTAAACTCTTGGTAAACAAAGACAGCATTTTAACTGATTTTCTTCATTTACCTCTTTCTATCCATCTGTGGGGTGTCCAACGTGGTCTGCTGGTTCATGGCCTTAATCCAGTAGATAAGAGCCTGGAAAACGTAGGCCACGTGTTTCAGTGAGCACACGTCCAGCACAGGAAGCACATCAGAGTGCTCATCGTTGTGGGAACGCATTAGTGATAAGGCGTAGTTCAGGAAGTCGCCCCGCGCCGACATCATGCCCTGGCGAGCCGTCAGCAGGGTAGCTGCTCTCCTGAAAGAACACAAAACCGGTGAGACCACTACAAATCTGGAGTTCATTCAATACAAAGTGTGGACCAAAGAGAATTTGTGTGTGTAAAGATGTTGTCCCATGTCGAATTGTCACACTTGTTAGTGTGATCAGTTGATAACCGTTTGGTGATTAGAAAGAATTTCCAGAAAACTTTTGTTTTTTTTTACCTGCGTCCCTCAAGGGTGCGGAGGCTGGCCTCCTCCCGGGCCGTCATTCGCTCCCTGCGGGCCGAGTGCTGAGATGCGTGGAGCGGGTGACTGGGGTGACCCGGGTCTCCGGCGGATGACAGAGCCGAGCCGTATCTCAACTGAGCCTCGGTGGAGTCCATGATCGACACCATCCAGTTCCAGGTGGGAATCAGCTTCTCCTCCACATAGTTCTGGTCCCAACAAATGATCAACATTTCACTCTTATTCAACTCACTAGACAGATAAGATTTTTATCTAAAACATGATAATGTTCAGACAGTCATTGTTGTCCCCTGCCAAATATGACAGATGCAAACGCAATTTGATTACATATTTATATAGATTTTTGTGAATTGGCAGGGATCCCCAGAAACTATTTTGATTCTGAAAGTGAATTATCCAATACTGTACTGTTGCAATTAAATGTTACAATACTTTCATGATTTGCTTTTTTGTTGTTGTTGTAATCGTTATTTTCAGAACAGTTGAATAGTGTTTATTCACCCAGAAAAATATGAGTAAACACTGAATCAGAACCTAAAATCCAGCGTCTATAAATGTGTAGCCACGCTTAGTTTTCCTGGTATTTCTGTACAGTTGCAGATAAATATCAGGCTACATTTAAAGAGTTTGAGTCCAGTGGTGGCTGTTTAGGATTGTTTCCGACTTGTGTGTTCCAAACATTTCCAATAACTCCAGAGTGTTCAAGTCCAAACTTCCAAATGTTTTGAAAAAAAAATAGATATAATCTTCCAAAATACACATTATTTTATAAAACCTTCAAAAACAACATTTTCAATGTGGTCAAAAAACTGCCTTCCAGCTTGTAGCACACAGGCTATTCATTTAAATTGAGGATTTTCTGTTTTCGCTGATGACATCATAACCTTTGCCGATAGACATTTGAAGCTATATTCAAAAACCTCAGTAGAAGCGTTACAGCCCTGCATATAAGATAAAACACAGATATCACTAACCTCTCAAGATGCAGAATTTGGGGGTTGTTTTATACAACAATCTTATACTCAATTAAACCATTCATCCAATCAATTCACCACACGACGGCCGTGTATCTCACCTGCAGGTTGACAGCATCCTGGTAGGTGAGCTTTACAGCGGCAGGGTACTGTGAGTAGACTTGTTGGTTGTACTTGGGAATCAGACTCATGAGGTCTGAGATCTGCCTTATGACAATGCTGTAGGCCCGGGCCAGGCTGCTGGCAGATGTCAGATAGCTGCTGGAGTTGCTGGCCTCCAGGGCCGCCGCCGCGGCAGCCGCACTGGAGCTGATCGCACTGGAGCGACGCAGGTTGGTAGGGTCGATGTATATCAGGCCTGTGGAGCTCGCTGTGAAAAAGACAAAGATCATTACAGGTACGATCAATACGCACCGTTATCACCTGGAACCGCAAACCGTCAAAAAAAAATAAAAGAATCCCACAGCTCCACTGACCAGCAGGTGTTGAGGAGCTGGAAGGAGCGCTCCCAGTGGCCCTCTGGCTGGGGGTGTTTCTAACCGCCCACTGCATGGAGCGAGGAGCCTGGGCTGCACTGTTGGCATGGGAAGCGGTAGTTGTCCTTTCCAGCGGCTCATCCAACAGGAACGTCTCCTGGTCGACGTCGTCGCTCTGACTGCTGCTGCTGTCAGAGTCGCTGGAGTCATTGGACTGGGAGTCGTCCTCTGAAAAGAAGGCAGGGACGCTGCTGGCACCTTCAGGGGCGGGGGGGAGATGGGATGAAGAAAAAAAGATGAAGGTTTAATGGCTTTGTGTTCATCTCATCTCCCTGTCTTTTGTCTGTCACATCAGATTTATCCAGGCAGGAGTGCGGGTTAGTGAATCACACCACTACAAGGCCAAACAACACTAATATGATGGTGACAACACTGAAGTCAAAACAACAGCTGCAGTCTCTGTTGATCACCTTTTGCTAAATAACATAGGACTTCATTTTCATGTTTGTTTTTTTTAAAGATTGGAAATCTTTGAAAGAACAGCAATGTCTCAAATGTACTTAATATTCTAAACAACACCATCATTAGTAAGAAATAGACATTTTAGATGACCAAGGAGAAGAAAAACATCACACCATTTTGGAAAGCTACAGGTTGATTAGTGAGTTATTTGGGTGAAAAGGACAACACTTGTGGTGAGTTTAGGTTAAAAATGACAGACACAATAACGGTGGAATGTGAGAAAGGGACGAACTGAAGGAACTCTCAGCAGGAAACTGTGTATGCACTTTGCAAATTCACTCTTGCCCTGACATCTGTATATGCATTGAAGTAAAGAGGAGCTCCTACCAAAAATAGGAAATGCCAAGGACACCCTACTGCCTGCGAATGAAATACATGGGGTATTCAGCCAGGGACCTTTTTTCTGCTGTATCATTAGCTCTACAAACATAAAGCCCCACAATTTCAAATTGCTGACTGTGAAGCACCAATGATTTTGTGAAGACTGCATTAGTCTGCAGTTCAAGGAAAAATGAACCACAGTGCAGCAAAACAGAAATGCAATTTCTATTTAGTAAGCAGTTGGAGCCTCACAAAGATTTGGAAAGATTTCAGTTTAAAGAGGTCAATAAGAATGTGACCGCATTTCCACCAAGAAACTAAAAAAAGAAAAGAAAAAAAAAAACCAGTGCAGTTGTATGAAGGGGGACTTAAAAGAAAAACTAAAATGAAATCTAAACTGAAATGTTAAAAACAGCTGTTGACCAACCTGCTTCAGAGCCAGCTGTGGCTGCTGTGACGACACTCCTGCGGCCGCTAGCGTTATCCTGATTGCTGTGGTTACTTTCGCTGTCGCTTTCCGTTTCAGCCGCTGCCAGAAGATCCAGCTCCATGTCGCTTCCTAAGAACAGAGGATGACAAACAGATGCTTCACTCGCTGTTGGGTGCTTTCAGATTCAAGTTCACGAAACATTATGAATAGTGTCATTAATTCCCTTGCATTCATAAAAAAAAATAAAAAATAAAATAAAAGTAGGGCATGTCTCACCATCTTCGTCGTGCTCATCATGCTGCCCTTCTGCCTCCGCATTTTCCTCTCCCTGTTCCTCTTGGTCGTCATGATGGTCTTCCTCACCAGCTACTCCTTCTACAACTTCAACCTAAAAAGACAAACAAAACAGATCCTAAGAGAGAAAGCTTGAGGCAAGACAGAGCTATTGCCCCTCTCACATAAAATGATACAGTAATAGGAAAGGAAATTAAAATATTCATCCAAAACTCAGTGAAACCATGCGGTGTAAATAACAGTGCAGGCTCATACTTTCTTGGAAACTAGTCACTAATATACATGGGTTCACTTGCATGCAAAGTTCATTAAGGCCTTAATGATTTTATAATGAGGCTCCCCACCTCTTCCACATCTGCTGACACAATGTCATCCTGCTCCTCATCTCTTCCTCTGACAGGCTGAGACTGGCTGCTGCGCCGAGGCTGGGGGTTCCTGATGATATAAGAGGCAGCTGTCTGACTGGAGCTGAGGGGGGGGGGGAAATGAAGCACAAGACCAGAAGTCATTATAGCTGGTGAATAAGAAAAATCAAGCATCTTCTGTTGCTTTTGGTTTCCTCTCTCAAAGTCAAAATCTAAGTGAATGACTCAATGATTTCAAATGTTTCCCCATCTTTGCTTTGGCACATTAACACGGGGCTCTCACCACAACTAACTGATACAATATGAGCACATTTCAATCTTCCATAACACAGTGAAAATAAACCCAACGGACCTGCTGGACTGGTCGGGTGAGGGTCTCGGAGGCAGCGGCTCCACAGAGAAGAGCTCCTCGCTGCCCTGAACGGCGTCTATGCTGGTGCTGGCCAACGTGAACGGAGCAGTGGGTCTCGCTATGCCCATTCGCACCGGCACAATCAGCGACTCGGCTACATTACACAGCTCCTCCACAGCGTAGGGAAGCAGCGCTTGGAAAACCCGGCGACATTTCCCGATGGGCTGGGGGATGAAGTTGCTAGGTGAAGAAAAAAAAAAAATGAACACCAGTCAGAATATTAAATTAATTAGCAATAAAAAAAAAGGGCGTGTCTAATTAATGTCATTGTGTAGTCCCAATTGTGTGGTAGAATTGAGCGGATTCTTACAGCCTTAGTCTTAAACTTTACTTGAAAACCTTAATGAAGTGTGTTCTTACTTTTTCTTCTTGGATGAGGCCATCTCCACGCTGAGGATGACGAATACCCGGGCGACAGAGCGCAGGAACCTCCTGGTGACATTGACTGCCTCTTCTCTCCGGCCCGGAGTGTACTTGTTCTGCAGCTCCTTTACTAGTGTACCCAGCAAGGTGTCTATAAACTAATACACGAGAACAAAAAAAAAACACGCACTGATGACCAAAATACTTACAAATGCACGGGCGTGTTAACAGCTGAACTGAAGGAAATGCATGAGTAGTAATATTGAGGTGATTTTATTTAGTGTTTTAACTAAAAGAATTATTCAGAAATGGAAATTTTGTTGACCGTGGCGTCAAATAAGTGAAGTCGAGGAGGAAAACAATAATCTTGTTGCTGACACTGGACTTACAGTGATGTCAGGAGCACACTTGACAATGAGGCAGTGGGTGAAACAGTCAAGACGAATGGTGCCACTCTGCTGATTCAAGTAGACCTGCTCTTCAGGCAGGAGGTGGGCAATTCTGCTGCTGGCACTAAGTCTAGGAGATGCATAAAAAAAACACAAAACTTTAAATACTTGTTGCATTTTTTCAGTTCTTTAAGCACACTTGGTGAAGCTCTTCTCACCAACCACATTCTACTGCTGTGGGTGTTGGTTTGCAGTGAGACTTACGGGTCTTTATTCTCCTGAGAGCCAAACATGATCATAGACTTCAGGGCGTTCCAGTCCTGCAGGACCCTCTCCAGGGCCAGCTGAGCAAAGCGGGGAGGTTCTAGATCGTGGTCTGGCATATCAGAGTCTGAAAGAGAGGAAAGAAGAATGTTGTCATACATCAGATGCCTCTGAGGAATAACATTTTAAAAAGATCCGGCCTAGATCTAAATAATCTCGTGTAAATGTTGAGTCGTCTGCACTGATGGTATAAAGTTGGGTACTGTGTGAGGGGGATCCTGAACCTACCCTCTGCATTTGCAGCCTTGCGGTTCCTGTCTTCTCTGATGCGTGGTGGTCTGTACTGACAGTGCTCAACGCTCTGCCTGGCAACAGTCTGCACCAGGAACAGTAATATATGCTCTCCCCTGCAGATGGAAATAAAAATCGGTCAGAAATAGCACTTAAGCCTCGCTTGCACAATATCAAGTATCTTCCATGTCAAAATAACACAATCAAGCTGACTTAGCCGGAAATGCCTGCAGTTATTTGCCAATTATTAAGGACACAAAAGGTATAACACTACTGTGGGTGAAGTGGAGATTAAGGCCACACAGAGATCAGAGGGGTCTTACCTGCTGTTGGGTGTTGTGACCAGGTTGGTTGTTGTGAGTAACCTGTACAGCAGATCCAGTCGGGCAGCCTTCTGGCCGGCGATCAGCGTCTTACACTTACATTTCTCCCAACAGTCACAGTATGCTGTGGGAGAGGTCCTCTTCAGCCTGGGAAAGAACGGAAGCAGGGTTAGGATCATACGTACGAACCTGGTGCTGAACGCAGGCGATGAAAAGCAACGGTAAGAAGGATGTAAACCTTTTACAAAGATCTAATGAGGCCACAGTCAGAACTGGGACTTACTTGCAGTCGTGTCCTTTGTGACACACCCTTGCACACTCAGTGCAGCAGCAGAGGGACTCCAGCAGACCGCAGGTCCGACACTCAAAGATATCCTACACGCAAAGTCATTGTGATGAAAAATGTGAACTTTCAAGTGAACATTATACAGGGTTCATACACAGCTATACAAAAACATTTCCATGACTTTTCAATGCCAAAACTTTCTGGGTTTATTTATTTTTCCATAACTTCTCCAGGCCCTGAAATCGCCATTTTTCAAATGACCGTATGAACCCTGATTATACTTTAAAGAGATTAACAAAAACTGTCTCCAAAATTAGTGAGGTTCCACTTATGAGACGGGAAAAAAAACAAAAAAACGAGGAGTCCCTGAAGCTGACCTGGCAAGCAAGTAGCAGTAATCAAATAATATTTTGATGGCCGTTTCTTTTTTTTGGCTTATCGAGTTTTCGTCTTTTAAACCTTAGAATTAAGAAAGAAATTCCCCATCCTTAATAGACACTGGTTACTGGCGCTATAGAGTGGGCCACAACACGTCACATTTTCCTGATGAGTGCTTTTCCTCTTATTTCAGTGTACTGATATCCTCTAGGTCTGACCTGGTTAATGTGCTCAGCTCCAGTCCAAGTGAAACTGCAGGTGTCGTTGCAGCAGAGAACATAGAGGGGCGAATCATCTGGGTTGGTCCCCGAAGGGCAAATCATTTCCATGAACACAGAGTCTGCATCCTCCTTCTCCGCAATGCCCGGGTCACCCACTGTGTTAGAAAATATGGAAACAGGAGGAATGCCAGTTATAACATGTAGTTAGCGCTTGTAAGCAGGGCAGCTAAATAGGTCAGGATTCACATAACTCTCGGCTAACCTCCAATGTCCCAGCTGTTACATCACCTACTTAAAATGACAGATTCACAAAAAGTGATGTTCTTCACAGAGGTGGTGGCTGGTTGGTCATGCAAACTTCAGTATAATGTGCATGATACTAGGCGGGCATTTAAACACAGGTTTGCAACAGAAAGGTGACTTATTAACATACCCTTGGCCATTTTCTGAGCAGCCTCCAGTACAGCGATGGCTGCTGGGTAGGCTCTCCCACTGACTGCCAGCATGAATGGGGTCATTCCACGGGCATCCCTGTCAAACAACGGCAACAAGGACATACATGAGGGACAGATAAACAGGCAAAAAAAAACACAGAACCGCAGATAAAGACAAGAAAGTGCATTTGTTTTGTGTACAGTAAGCACTGATAAGTAGTATATAGAAATAAAGACACGTACTTGGCAGAGAGTAGCTCCCGTAGGCGTGGCCTCAGCACAACACTGTCACACATCAGCTTTAGGATAAGGTGGGCGTTGGCCTTTCTGTCTTTAGATTCAACCACAGATGGCTCAGTGGACGGCCCTGTTCAAAAGGAGAGGACAAATCGATATTATATACCATTTATGATTCTAAGAAGGTTTTGAGTACGTGGTGTGTTCACACTAGAAAAGTGAAAACAAAAGTATACTATATTAAATCTTAGGAAAAACATTGATGTTTCTTTGTGAAGTAGTAGTTATACGACAGTATGTAGTACATGTGTAGAATCAGTATGTAGAATGGGTTAGGGTCACAGCTCCTTCTCGCTCCTCCTCTGTGGTGAAGATGTCGTGTACCTGGTATGGTGGAGGTGCTGGGTCCCTGGCTGGTCCCAGTGGAGGCGGTGGTGAGTGAACCCACAGCTGGTGCTAGAATGAAGTCAATGTCACCGTCTGTTGATTAAATAAAAACGCTGTAGATGTAGATTTCAATTCAGTTAAGAGCCACGCAAAGTATCATTCAATCAGGCAAAGTAGAGTTAAAATCATAATTACACAAACATTGCAGAACAGTTGTGTAAGGCCACCTTCAGACTGACAACTGTGGCAAAACAACTCAAGAGTTTGCACTGGTGTGGGTGGGCTGTTACAAAGTATCAGTGAGAAGATTAAATACAAATTCAGAAGTCGAGCTTTAAAGTTTACAACACACAACATGGCAGTTTACGCTCATTCGGTCAGGATTGTATAGCTTTGGAAATCTTTCACACCCTCTGGACTGCACCGTGGCAAAAGTAGAGAAAGGATCAAGTTTTTGGCTGGAATACCTCGTAGTGACACCTCCACTGTACTAAAGCGATGCTTTCATTTACATTGTTGTTTTTTGTTGCAAGCTTTGTCTGTCTGAAAGGGTTCTTAGACGCAGACAAAGATTATCTAAATTTGACAATCTGGTACAGATGCACTGACCAGGGTCCATGGGTGGGGGGTCAGGGACCCAGCTTGGTGGGGCAATGGGTGGGGACACGGGGTCTTGGTGGTCGCTGGATGACGGGCCGGACTCATGACGGCCGAGACCTGCAGCTCTTAGAGACCTCCGCATCATCTCCCTCAGACGAAGCCTGGTGATAGCACAAGAAAATAAAACATGACTCTGAAATTAAAACCAGCAGTGACATTTGAGTTTCCATATTAATAGACAACATTGGATGGAAAAAGATTCCTTTCTTATAGGAAGCCGTTTATTTACCCTCTGCTGCTGGAGGAGCCGGTCCTGTTCCCAGAACTGTTGCTGGAGACCACAGAGATGGCGTTGGCAATTGCCTCCACAGCAGATAGACGCTCTGCAAATGTGTTTCTCTCCGACCTTTCAGCTTCTGGAATGAAACAGCTTGGTCACTTTGCATAGAGAAGAGAGACTTGGGGAAACAGGCAAAGTGACACAGCAGCAGACTCCAAAATAAACATTTTGTGTTTGGAGAAAAAGTCATTTTCTTCCATTTTTTATTTTTTTTATTTGACATTTTCTAATAAAGATGGCAAAGTCCAAAACTGAGAGACACTGGGAAGAAACATGTGACTGTACCAAGGAAATCAAAATAAACTCCTTTTGAGATCAGACTCAAATATTAAAACGATTTACTATGTTGATGTTGGACCTAGCTCTCCTGACATCGTCTCTGAAGCAGCAGCTTACCTTCCTCCTCTTTGGTCTCCTTGTTGCTAACGGGGAAGCACACAGAGACGGCAGCATGGAGGATGTTGCGGTTCCCATCGCAGCGGTGATCCAGAAGTGCCCCGAGGGCCTGGCTGCCCTGATCCAACAGGAAAGCCTGCTCAAGGTTCACCAGGTACTGCCGGCAAGCCTCGTAGTCACAGCGCAGCACGTGCTGCATCAGCGTCTGTTTCTGAAGGGCACAAAGACGACGATGCGAGTACTGATTATGATCGCTCATTTGAACGTTGATGTTTTACTGCGACTTTCAGACAGATTTATGGGTAGGAAGTGATAAAAACCACCGCACTAAAACAGATTGTCTTCTCTTTTTTACATCGTATGTATAAAAAGGATGTGCTTACCTCGACAGCCATAATAATAATAGCAGCTTTCTTTTTAATTGTAGAGTTAGAGGGGAGGTTGGCCAGAGAGTGCACCCCCATTCCCAGGCTGTTTATAGGTGGCAGGTCCAACCAATCAGGATCACGAATTCCACCCATGCAGTCTTTAGCCATCGGGTAGATTGTGCCATTTCCATCTCGAAGGATGATGGGAGATTCCTGGGAGAAAAATAACATTTTATAATTGTATATACTAATGCGTGTGCAAAACTGCAAAAAACACGTCACATATTTGGGAGATTATCTCACCTGTCCTGCTGTAAAGATGGCCACATTGCGCTCACTCTGACCCAGGAAGGCCAGGTTACTGGTGGGGAAGTTATTCTCCTGCTCAGCTTTGCCTGTGGCCAGGTCAAAGATACAGTACCTCACCCAGCTACCAGTTTTTAGCACTGCGTGAACTCCTGGAGGACGGAAAGATGTTTAAAAAGGTCAGACATACAAATGTACAGAAAACTACAAAAGAAATCTATTGAAAGACTATATCACATATACTCTGACATAGAAAAGAAGACAAAGACTCACCTTTGGAGTCAACATTCACGGCCAGAATCTCTGCCTTTTCTGGGATACAGAGCTTTTTAGGTGTGCGCTGAAAACAGTCGGGAACTTTAGGAGTCCCACCGGTTTTAACCACCTGTCAGGAGCAGATTGAAGGAGACGAAAAGTTAAGTCGATATAACGTGAGGAGGAGAGATGCTCACACCCGCACAGCTACATTCACAGTGAACTCTAAATACTGAGATGAAGAAACTTGGATCAATTAATGTCTATACCTGCAGCTCGTCTATTCGGAGGAGCCTGCAGTCCTGCAACAGGGATGATGGGTCTGAGTCGGCGGGAGCAGCAGTCGTCTGGTTATTCATGCTGCTGGATGTCCCTGGAAACTTCACAGCAACATACGCGCCATCCACTTTCAGCACCTAGGACATAGCATGAAGGTAATTAATACGTTGTGAAATGTCACGACAAACCAGAGACACGTGATTGATAGCCATGGACTCAATCACCAGCTTTGCTTACTATTCAAAGATGTTACCACATTTGTAAACATTGATCTTCTATGCACTGCCACATCTCAGATGCACCCACCTTTCCCACAGGGACATTTTTAACGTCCTCCACAAACACCACCTCCCTGAGCGGCCACTGCTCCTCGTTCACCTTCTCCTCCTCTTTGGGAGCCGGGGTGGAACGCCTTCGCTCTGCAAGTAGCGAGGCATACTAACGGTTAGTGCTTTGATCACAGAATAATCAGATAAGGCACCTAATTGGAATCCACATCTAGTGACTACAAAGAGTTTGGCATCAAACACCTGACTAGGATAGTAAAAAATAATCTGGTGACCAGGTGGACGAGGGAAAAGGACTTATCAACACAGACCGCTAGCTGTGGGGTTCATATGATAAGGGGAGGTAAAAAAACAAAAAAGGCAACCAAAAAACACCCCAGCTGGCCAAACACAGGAAAACAGGCAGAAACCCCCCCCCCCCCCAAAAAAAAACCTTGCTGATAAAAGCCTGCGCACCATCTGTTTCAAAGTCGAAGGACTAATGAGAGCGCAGAGTGAGGAAGAAATTGGTTCTGTGCCTGGGAGATAGAGAGGAAAGTTGAGAGGCGAGTGTTGTTGTGAGAGCTAGAGGTCAAGAGGGAGAGACGGAGATAGAGAAGCTGACATACTGTAGGGCAGCGAGGCACTGCTAGCTATGGAAGAGGTATCACTGCAGGTAGATGCCGGGGAGGGAGGGGGGCCCATCTCAGTCTTCACCAGCTCTGGCTTGCTCTCCGTCCTATGGATTAAGTCAAAAAAATTTGAGTTATACTATATCTACATTCTGTAACCACGGGCACTGAAGTCCAAGTCTTCCAATTGTGGTTAAAAGTGTAATGAAATAAGATTATGGAAGACCATTCATATACAAAAATCGACAGCTTTTTTCCACACAAAATTAAACTGACTTGATTTCCTGGGTCTTGGTGGTCTTCTCCATGTTCTTGAGGCTCTCTGGTGAGCGCAGCTGGAACCGACAACTGTCGTTCATGTTCCAGACGGACTCCAACAGGACGCCCACTTTGGGAATCCCAGCATTGACAGAAAAGGCCACTGCGCCGGCATGGTAGAGGGGGTTGTTCCTCAAGCACACCTAAGGACGGGAAGCGTAAATTGATTTTAAACAAACCGCAAGACTCATATTGAGCTCACGCCAGGACTTTAAAACAGAAACAGAAGAGGTGCTTAATCCAACGCTGATATACAAGATAATAACACGCCCAAGCAAACGACTGTCTTACCTGTGTTCCCACGGTGATGTTTGGTATCGAGGAGATGCCAGCGCTGGACTTTGGCTTTTTGTTCTTGGCTCTGGCCTTTTCAAGCATCTTCTTCCGTTGACTAAAAGGCACAACACCCCTGCAGACAGACGACAAGCAGTGAGACATTCGTACCTTTCTCCGACACAAACCGTTCTTACTTTTAATTGACAAAAGACATCCATATTGTAGCCTCTGCTAAATGTCACATTATAGCATGTAACGCAGAATCTTTCCCCATCAATAACCCTGTGAAAGAGAAAAGTGTAATAACCTATCGTTTTGCGTGTGACTTTGATGGACACCCCCGCTACACCTGGCAGGATAACAATGTTATGGTGACATTCGTGAGGCAATGTTATTGTTAAAAACATAGAATTACAATTCCGTTCAATGTGGTTTAGTGTTAAAACAGTTTTTCTTCTCACCACCAGTAGAGGCTATTCTCCAGCTGTACACACGTGTAGAGCGCGCAGCAGTGCAGCGACACCATACGTTCGCCCTGCAGCTCAGGGAAAGCCTGAGCACTGTGCTCCAGCTTAGAGGCCACTGTGCTCAGTGTGTCGTCCACCCAGGTTGCCACCTATAACACACACACACACACACACACACACACACACACACACACACACACACACACACACACACACACACACACACACACACACACAAGTTAATGGATAATTCATTAAATATTTGTAGTGCAAGGTTGGCTGATTAGTCACTATAGAAACATATCTTTAGGCAAACAACATCTTCTGGTTACACAACTTATCCTGTGGTCGAGTGCTGCTACCAAGAAGGAAGCAGAGCACCTGTGTTCTCATGTCAAGGGGAGCAACCATAGTCTACCTTGTTGGTCTCTGTGGCTACAGTGGCTCTGATGCTATTGGCAGACAATAAGGTGATCTTCTCATTGGCCAGGCCCAGGAAGGACACACGCGGGTGATGAACGGAAGGATTCTGATGGAACAAATGACAGAAAGGTGGAATAAACTACCAGTACTTTCTAGCCATTAAGCATGCTACGACAGTTTTTGGGTAATTCCATTCACATTGGTTGAATTCTCCACCTGTGCATTCCTGTAGGGTTCAGGTTCGCTCCACTTCCACTGATACAGCTCTCCTTTGGAGCTGACCGCAACCAGCTCTGAGAACATGGCTCCGATGCTCACAAACTTCACACCGTCCTAGAAAGGAAAATTAGAGATCTCAGTAAATGTCAGGTAAAGCTAAACTTAACCCTAATCGTCCAATGAACTGAATCTGCTACTAGCGGGCGTCAATCAAGTTGCAGCAACATTTCAAGAAGGAAAACAAAAGTAGTCAAAATTCCACATGCAATGTCGCAGTAAAAGGTTTGTATTTCTGTGTTTTTAAATAAACATTAAATCGACATTTATGTCTGGGTTCCTCCTACCTTGTCGGGCCACCACTGGAGCTCCTCTCCCAAGGAGACGGGGCTCTGGACCGGGATGCTCTTCTTGTCCAAGCTGGGCTCACCCTCGCGGCTGGTGGAGCCTCGCTCCGTGTCGAACGAGGCCCCATCCAGCCACCGGCGCTCGCGCAACCTCAACACGGACTCGCGCTCGCGCAACAGCTCGGAGTCGCGCTCTAAGGGAAGAAGGAGAACTGGTATGCAATAAGGTCACACCAGTGGGATAGAAGTAAGCCACTCTCTGGGAAAGACCCGTCAACATAGTTTTAAGGATAGAGAGAGAAAGATACGATTCTTTAGAATCAAAATTGCAGTGCTGAAGATTGAGTGGGAGTCTAAATTATACTGGTGGGTGAGTCAGTTTGCACGCTTGTATTTTAAAGTGTGAGGTAGAAGAGGAAGTGGATGGACAGAAAGAAAGAAAGCATGCATGTGGGCTAAAAGTGGGCTAGGTAGGTTTTTAGAATAGACTGCTTTAAAAGGGTCCCTGTTAAGACAGGTGGGCCTAGCGGGCCTTTCTCAGAGAGCTCACAGTATGCACTACAGCCATGCAGCACAACACCAAACATTTATAGCCAGTAACACCAAACACCCGTATTAGAAATCAAGCTAAACAGACTGAAGAGAAAATGTACAACAAGCTAAAACCATTGCATCAACATTAATATTTGTGAGACAGCTCAAGTATACATTTAGCAAAGAGGAACATTTGTATTTTCTTTACATTTGCCCGACAGACATTTTTGTCCAAAAAATAATAATAAATTACTCAACTTCTTACCCATGGCAAATTTATATATATATATATATATATATATATATATATATATATATATATATATATATATATATATATATATATATAAAAAATACTACACTGCCTTGCTTTTGCAAATTGTATGCTGTTGACTTTTCTTTTAATAAGCCATTAAAGCCTCCATCCTCACAACAAAAACAACCAGAGTCACCGAAAGCCTTTCCTTCACTAGTCAGAAATGAGTTGTCGAGTTACCTCTGGAGGATCCCAGGCGAGACAGTGAGGAGCGTCTAAAAGAGGGGTAGCCAAAGTAGCTGATGTCCTCAGAGAACATAGCATCAGCATCAATGATCACACTGGGATGGGCCGAGTGGATGTCTGCATCCAACAGGGACATCAGGTCCTCTGCGTGGGACCAAGGAACAAAAGGATGCAAGGTTTCACTCACAAAAAAAACACACTTATTATTTTTATGAATTCAACAAATGTTGAGACCATTACTAATCATAATTAAATCATTTCATAACTTTATTACTCTTCCACACTAGCCTATTTGTATTATATATTGAACTGCTGCTAAACCTGAACTCTTAAAAAACACAATAACATCACTTTATATACGCTGTTGTCCTTTTGTTTGACAAACCTCCAGGGAGGTAGGACTCGCTGGCTGTGTCGTCTCCATCATCTCCATCTTCATCATCCCGGCTCAGCAGGTTGTTGACGGCGAGGTTGACATCCAGGTTGGTCCGCTGGAGTTCTCTAATGATCACACTCCTGGACTTCCCCTGGAGGACTACCTGGGCCTGGCGGAAAGGACACCAAAGTAGAAAACACATTTATCGACACTCGCTTGTGAATGCAGATTAGCGGGTAAACGTGCGCCGTTAACTGTACAATTAGTTTTTTAGATAGATATAGACACACACGCTGAGAAGTCGGTACCTGAGTGATGAGTTCTTCAGGGATGACAGAAGCTGGTATGACCGGCTGAGGCTGGCTACCCAGCAGGCCCGAGCCGCGATCCCTCCCTGTACGAATCACCCTGGTCTGTCGGCGGGAATCGCGAGCTGCCGTCGATGACCTCCCTGACGTGCCTCCGCCCCCGCCACTGCCTCCGCCCCCTCCTCCTCCGCTGCTGCCACCTCCAGCTCCGCCTCCCCCTGCTCCTCCTCCACTGCCACCTCCTCCGCTGCCTCCATTTACGCCAGAGCTCCAGCGACTCCTGATACATACAGTGCAAGGCCATGGTCAGACACAACCGCCAAAAAAACCCCACCATCTGACTAACAGAGCAGACTCAACACACACACACACACACACGTCTGGGTTAGGAGGGATTCATTGACTTTGTGACAGCGGAGACAGGGCAAGACAGACTAATAGGGTTTCACAACAGCACCATTTACAGGAAGGGAGAAATTAAATAGTGAGGATTCCTAATTTAATCAGGCATTATCAGAGAAAAAAGCTTTGACATAGTATGATGAGTACAGTCTGGATGTTTCAACTATCATTTTGTTTCTGTTCAACATTAAACTGTAAGGATAAGCACCAAAAAGGCCGCAAATTTGGCGGAGTCGTTGAACATGGCCATGCTCTTTGGTGGACACATTTTATTACATTTCACAGCAGCCTGAAGGTCTCTCTTCAGAATGACGAACGGTGTGGGGAATACACCCCCGATCCGCTGCAGCGCGAGCGCTGTGCTCTCTAAACACTGAGCTTTCACAGGACCGTTTTGTCTCTGTCAACCCTGCCAGAACTTACCCAAGGGTGTTGCCTGCCAGTCTGCCCAGTGTGTCAGAGCCAGACAGGAACCAGGGCGGATCACTAGTCCTGCCTGGCCTGGAGCTCCTTCCTGTCCCTGAACCACTGCTCAACTTTGAACTGGAAACAAAAGATGGGAGATCAGTTACAAACCTACAGAGGTCCCACACAGAACCAAACGACCTCATTTTTGACCAGGGTTAACAGAAAGTACATTTACCCAAGGTCTGTATAATTTCACCCCTTGGTTCGGGGTTCTTTTTCCGTTTAATATTACATTGTGAAAAAAGGTGGGGGGGTATTTTGGAGACTAGCATGGCAACACCCTTGGGAATCAGAATTGGCTGCAACTCGTTCCTCATTCAAGACTTTCCTCTTTTCAAAGTTCTTGGGGTTTTGGGGCTGCAACTGCTTTCTCCTATTTCAACTTTCTATATAATGGAATGCCTTTAACCAAAAGTAGTTTACTTGAATATTCTTAACTCATGTGCTCTTAATATAATTGGTATAAATGGTGTTTTGCTGTGGCCAGGGAACTGAATTATGACCATTTGGCCAACGTTTCGAATAAACAGGGACTACAGTGACACAAAATTTAGACAAGTCAAATAAAATAACAAATCACATTAAGTACCAGATTGTGATGGAAGACAATGGGATGCAGAAATGGGGATTCAAATTATTCAAATGCAATACATACAAACAGCAAAATCAGACAACAAGCTGACACAATCCCAGAGGATAATAGACCGTGTTCAGTGAGCCGACAAAACTTGCCAAAGACGACCTGCCACACTATTTTCCATCGGCTTCCCAGCAGCCCACAATGGTGCAGACTGAAAAACGATCACAATGTGAAAACCACCTCTTCTGTGTCTGTGGCAGGGAGCAAAACGTGTGCTCTGCAGAAACGTTTGGAACAAGGAGCTCCTCAGGCCTTTACAATGTGATTCACATGCATATTTAGCAGCTAGAGGGGCCTTGAAAGCTCTCAAATCACGGTTGGATGTTGTTCTGCTGGCAGGACATCGACAGCTATCAATGAGACATTCATCAAAAATAAATACTCAGAGCCAACTCAAAAAAGAGCAGCTAGAGGAAAAAAAAAGTGTTTTAATTAAATCGCAACCATAAAGGCAACTGGCTTTTAGAAAGTTACACAAACGAGTTCTCTTGCCGTTGGTCGTTTGGTGTCAAGATTGGAATAAAACCAGAAGTATTTTTAAAAAAACAAAAATGTCCCTGGAATGCATCTAACTTTAAAGAAGAAAAACAGCTCTGTGGTAAGAAAGACTTAAGAGGCATCATCAACATAACAAGCAAACCCCAAAGCATCCCCCAGTCACCCAGCTGCCTGTTGGGAGGACTCCTGTTGGGAACAGGCCTGTGTTTTCAGACACACGTCTCACTCCTGCTGGATTGAAATCTTTGCAGCGAAGAGCCCGAGTATTATTCTCCAAGTGAAATCATGTCCGACGGCTTCATACTGGGCCGAGCGGCGTCGCAGCAAACCACCGTCAGTGAGCCCGAGCGTGTTCAGCGCGTCTTGCGCTAGACGTCTCCCCAAGCAATCTGTTTTCCAACTCGGTGCCAAAGCTAAAACAGTTTCCGGGACGGATCCCATCATAAAGAGGTCTCTCACCCATCGCTGCCATCCGGTTTGCTGAGCTCCAGGCGGTCGGGCTGGACAGCGAAGCTGATTCTGCAAACGCGTCCATCCTAAAAGAGATGCATTTATGGTTTTCAATGTCACTCATTTGACTAATAAAAAGGAACTCTTTGCCCGTACTGTAATGTGAGGGCAAATTATCAAATTAGGAATTTGAAACGTATATCAAGACAAACATAAAATAACATAAAGCCAACAACTCAAAATCCTTTTGTCTTTCACATCTTAGTCTATATGTCAGTCTGAGTCTACAGGCAAATTACTGCTGTGCATATCAGTTTATTTATGTCAGAGGTGCTGTATACGGGAAGATATAATTCATTACTTAGATTAGACTTTAAGATTAATACACTACTGTGTGCGTTACTCATCCAGAACACACTTCCACCTGCATGCCCCAGTTTGCTGACATTTCTGTCAAACGCTCAAATAAACAAAGGCGGTGAATGGCTGCATGCCTCTTCAGTGTGTCTGTAGCCTCGCTCAAACCTCACTAGCCTAACTGAAGTTCGCCTGGGAAGCAGACGAATCTGCGAGCTCGTGTTTATTTGCTCTGATGCTCCTGGCCCCCCTCCGCTTTGGACAGATTCCAAGCAAGTTCTGACGAGCCGATCGCAACAGCTTATCTAATATGGGGGTGCGTTTCAGACGAAGATCGCAAAGACGAGCAACGTTCAAGGAATTTACTAAAACAACCAAGATGGCTGCAGCTGATGTGGAACTTTCTGTTGAAGCCGCTATCTCGTCACTGTTGAACGAACTGGGACGGATGTTTTTGCTAAAAGAAGAAGCTTTCCTTGAGAAGAAAGCTGTGTTTTCTGTACTTCTGACAGGATCTGGCAACATTTGAATGCACTCGTTTACTATATTGAGGCTCATCTCTGCCTACTCTAGTCTGGTTTCATTGGTTCCTTACGCAGCGCTGCATCAAATGTTTCGTTGCTGATTGGTTGTAGGTCTATCCAATGGCGTCCAGGGTTATTTTGGTCTACGCACATTGATAAGACCTCTTGGAAATCAAAAATGAAATGAGAGGTTCCAGATTAATGTGCGATTTGATTTGGCGACTGGGGTGGTGTCCTGAATACAATCAACACATCAAATCTATCAAATCCAGTCCACCTATGAAATAAAAGAAGCAAATGACCGAGTGTTTTATAGCAAAGTCAGAGCTCATGTGATAATAGTGACCGGGTTTCAATTGAAATCTCCATATTATACTGAACTGTTTTAGTGGGCAATGAATAAACATTAAACATCTCTGGATCAAGTGTTTCATCAATGCTAATGATGTAATGTCTCGTAGCATTACCTCAAGGAGAAATCCGGCGTGGTTTGGACCAACAACACACTGTTTTAGAGTGGCCTGCTCCAGCAGACTAAGGTGTGGATGACTGCATTAGAAAAGGGGGAAAAAAAGAACAAAGACAAATGAGACGATATAGAGATTGATTATGAAACAGCGTCCCGTTTACAACAATTGATCAAATTAGACAAAAGCAGTGTTCCAATGTGGACACAAACGTACCTGTTGTAGCTGTATTTGTTGAGTTTCTCCGAGACTTCCCGGAGCCTGAAAAGAAGATGAAGACTATATTAATCCAAGTGGGACCAGTTTAAAAACCAATTAATGCAGATTCATGTATGCAATTCAGAAATGCAGGGCTGGAATATAGTTTAAAACATGAACCACTGATGCGCAAACCATGTTTATGTCATCATACTTAACCGTCAACGTTTCACCCTAACGGAGAGCATTAAGGTGCATTTCAAATGGCTTCAACTCGTGTGCATCTTTTCTATTTAACTAAAGCGTAGGCATCCCAGGACATGTAGAACACATCACTTAAACAAACATTCTGGAACACGATTGGCAAACAAATATGAGGCAAATTGGGATTACAGCATCTGTTCCACTCGACAGTATCAAATGATTCCATGGTGACAAAATGGCTTAAAAGAGGGGATTGCTTTGCTTGCCTCATCAGCTGTGACATATGGTTGACTAACGACAGGATATCAGAGCAGAGGTCACAGTCCAGAGTGGGTGTGAAACTCTAATCTGGTGATGCCAGTATTGAAACCTCTGAGGAAAGTGTACAGAAGCATTTAGCTCTGGTTATCGATGACAATGTCAATTTTCGGAGTAATGTTTTTTCACCGTTAGATTTGAATATCAAACACAAAAATTGCAGTACCCATGACCCTTTAGTGGCTTTTGCTATGGAGAAGGTGAAAGCCAGAGAGGCCCGTCAGAGATATTTAAAACACTTTGTCACGGCATTAAGTCACTGCATTGATCCACAAGTAATCCAGAATCCAAAAGTGAATTATAAAAAACTGTTTCTAAAGTTATAAAAAGGATTTTAAAATAACAGAATATGTTCAGTAGTTGGACGTAGTCTCACTATGATGCTCCTAGTCTTTTTTATCAATTTAACAATTAGTTTGGGGGTTTTGTTTTTCCTGAAGATTGTCTCTTTTTTTAATACTGATGAATCCGTCCAGACTGTTTCATGCTAATCCTTACCATGAAGTATCATATCTGCCACTGACCCAATAATGTCCATGCAGAAAACGAATAGGACTGCTACTTCTGAGACCCCTGCCACCCAAAATATCTCCTCCCACCTCACTAAATAGTGCAAAGCAAGTGTCGAGCCAAAATAACACAAAGGGCACCGAAATATACCCCAAAACTATACATTCAATTATTTGTGAAGGATTTCTATTTACCGAACATGCTTAACCACGTATGTGGTCTGAGATGTATTGTATCCTGATTCGTGTCTAGTGTCAAGACACATACATCAACTCCTCAACCCATTTGTTCCATGCTGTCATCTTGAATTTATATTTCTGCAAACCGTTTCCTCCACATGTGGTCTGTCATTACACACAGATATAGAAGCACTGGGGCACTTGTAGTGATGAGTGACCGAACTGAAACTCAAGAAAGAAGGCAAGAAGGCAAAAACTCATCCTCAGTGCTAAATGCAAATGCAGTGCAGTTAAGGATCATGTGTACAATTTAAAACACAATTTACATGTTAATACCAGTTGTAAGTCTAAAGATACGATACTATAATGATTACACAAAAAAACAAACATTCAAAAATGTTGTCCACGTCCAGGCATACAACTTAAGCAGAATGTAAATCTATTCCACTGCTTGATGAAGTGTGCCCTCCTTTGACAAACGTAAAATAATTTAAAGATAATAATAATTTAGAAATTGTCTGAGATGCAAATGGTAAAAGGTAGAACTCTGCTCACAATACAGAAGCACATTAAGAGCCCATGCAGCAGTCCACACACTACAGGGAGGTAAGAGAAATGTACTCACGCAGCATCCAGGTCAGTCATTCGCTAACCCACCCATCAAACAAATGGCACCACTCTAGCATGGACAAAAAGTCTACCCGCCCCAATGACCGATTTAAAAAAGTCTCACTAAAGCGCAGCAAAAAACGTATTAAACATCCATTGCGCTACAGGGGAGGAGCTACTTGCAATTCCACCGTGCTAAACTTATGTGTCAAAGCAGACCTCAGCTAGGTCAAGCAAACCACTGGCATGTGGTTGAGGAAATCTGACCGGATGTTCATGCCAGGCAATCGCTTCAAATGAGCCAAGCTGGACCAAGCCTTTTAACTTCAGATAGAGGCACTTATCTGCTTTGACAACTGCAAGTTCCTTCATGGGGAAGAGAGAGGAGGGGGCCTCCCAGCAGCACATGGTGACTGTATCATGCAATGGCATGCATGCCTGGGGATGAAACAGCCATGACCCCTTTAAGGAACCAATGGTCCAAAACCACCAGGATGTTTGAGTGACTTTTTCCAATAACCAGCAGAGTAACCAGGCTTTCCTGTCAATCAAACCAAAAGCTGGGCCTTCAGAGTTAAGATAGTACACCAACCTGCAAAAAGTATTCACATACTCTGAGCCTATACCCTGTTCTTAATCTCAAGGTCATTCTAAAAACACTTCTCAACCTCTTTAAGTAGAACAGCTCATTATTCAGTTCAATGTCAATGGATGTTATAAATAGGTTTATCATAAATCACATGTTCTGCAAAAAATACAGGTCGCACACAATTTCCTGGACATTTTGTCCAACTACTGCTGTCCCATTATCTCTTCAGTTTCAGAATGTTCCTAAAGAAACTCCATTAAACGCAGTGTGATGCATGCCAGCATGCCACTACTAACAATATTGTGTGCAATTGAATTATCTGTCCCGAGTATGCTCTAGGTATTTGGGTAACAGTGAAGAAATGAAGTGTGTGATCACGTGAACGCTGATGAGTCCAGCATCGATAACAAACACTTTATAAGCCTCGTCTGGTCCCCTTACTAAAGTAGATAACAGGATTAATGTGAATGCAATGTTGCTAACTGTGCCTCACTGCATATTTTAGATATTTATCTCGGTACGCGATGTTCAAACGGGACAATTGTGAAAACATTATTTCCGACGTTGCTAGCAAGTAAATTGTGCCGTTAAACGTTCGAATAATACAATGCCACAAAAGACCACGAAACACAAATATTTGGCTTTGTCAAGAGCGTGGCAGCGAATTAGCTTGCTAGCATTAGCAGCTAGTTATCCGTTAGCTGACGTTAGCTACTTCATTGATCATGATAATCAACGAGGCACCCACAAAATAAACACTGACACACGTCAAAGGAGTGCATGTGTGATTTGAACACGAAAACTCGTATCTTTTCAACAACGTTGTGTTTTACGACCCTTATTTCCCTCTCTTTTCCCCATCCCCCAACCCGCATTGTCTATCTCAACTTTGACTGTGAGCCAATCCTTCCAGAGAAGCAAGGAAACAGCCCGCTAGTGTTAGCTTACGTTATTCGTACGATGGCCAGTTAACGGGTTAGCATCGAGCTAGCACTGGACCGACTGTTTAGGTAGCAGCAGGCTAACGAGGATTGTTCAAGATGCCGGGCCTTGTTTCAACCCTGGGGGGGGGGGTCATTTAAATTATTTAAACCCGACTGAACACGCATGACAATGTCAACATCGGTCGTAATGACAATATCGAATACTATATACCATACCCCGCACGTCAGTACAGATTAAAATGCTTCTTTTCCACGGGCCGCAACAAAATACCTGTCATTGAGCTGATCCTCAGTCCCCGGCAACGGGTGAACCACGAAGTGTATAGATGTCATGGGGTCAATCCAAAATCACACACAGACGTGTGAACGATGTGGAAATTGTTGTTCTTTCGATTAATGTATATATGTGGATTCATAGGAATCGTTTAATGGCGAAAACCCTCGAGTTTAGATCCCAGCCTCCTCACCCACATGCCGCCATCTTAACTCTAGCAAGCTTCTTCTCTGTGTGTTGATTAGTGCACATGCAACCACTCCGCTGGTTGGACCCCGAGCACAAACAGGAAATGTGTTAAATTGGACGGGATTGGCCTCAAGAAGAAAGGCAAGACTACTGTAATAACAAAATACTACACTTTCACACTCCAACGTCTTTGTTCTCAGCCAGTTCGGCCGATGCGTCTATGTTTGTTTGCATTTTCATGCACCTGCAGTCATTTCCAGGTCCATTATTGTCCCACAAAGGCCAAAGAAAGGATTAAGTATTGCGATGGACAGGACTCTCTACCAGCTAAGACAATAGCCTACAATGAAAAAAAAGCTGAGACGATAGGATTTTAGATACAATAGTGATCTTTTCGGGTTCTCGTGTCGAAAGAAAAAAAAAACGAGAATAGTTTGTGCAGTTACAAACCAGTACAGTAGATATTTAAACATGCTTATTTTTACCATCATGGAGGAGCCATTAGGTTCACTATAATATCATGTAATGTAAGCTTATGAATTGCTCAAAATTGTACCTGAATACAGACCTTAATCCTGTATTTATGGTATGAAAAATTGTATCATATTGCTAAATACAAAAAAAAACTAAGACTTAAGCCTAATATTATGTCACCAAATCTTAAGGGAACTACGAGGTTATACTTGGCATACTGTCAGCATTACTCTGGGAATGGAAGATTAAATCATGTGGGACCCTCAAGTTAATGCTTCTATACTGACACTAGAATTATATTTAAAACTGAACCAACTCAGGTCTGAGCTCTACAAAGGGGAGAGAGCTGGAAGTGTCTTCACGCTGGGCTCACTCCCATTAAAGACTTTGTAAGAATGTAATATCCCCACATCATCTAAATCCTGGAAATGATTTATTCAGCAGTGGTGCAAGCATGTTCCCCTGATTCAGAATAAAAAACTAAAAAATGTAAGGCTCAAGGTCAGCCTTGTGTAAAACTGACAAAAGAAAAGTCTACTTTGAGTGGCTGTTCTGGGCCCGTACCCTGGATGTAAGAATTACAACTGGCCCACCTATTTTACAATGCACAACAAAATGCGAGTTGTAGTCCTTTTATGCTACTCAAGAAAAAAAAGAGGTTTTTAATGATGGAGTATGGAACAGGATGACATGCTAAAGTAAAGTGATCATCCAGAATTAGTTTTTAGTCTTTTTTTTTTTACAATAGAACTTTGCAAAAACACCCTCACCGTGGTCAGTTTGTTAAGCAAAATAACAAATAAAAAATCAGTCTAAGAAGATAGTAGATATTGCACATTTGAATGTAAACCAAAATTAAAAGGATATTCAGCTAATCTTCTGTTATAGTTTTATTTTTTTTAACCTACAGCCTAAGCCAATGAAAGCCTTTGTCTCTCCACACCAGCAGATGGCAGGGTTTACCTTTCACGATGAGATCCGAATCAGTCCCAGAAACCCATGCTATAAAGCAGAGAGTATTTCAGAGTTGGACATGTGCGTTCAGGCACATAGTGGTATATACGTTATAAAGGTAGCTCCAGACCTTTACAACCATTTGTCAGATATTTCTGTATAGAAATAAGCTGTTAAAGAAATGGCCTCAACATCTGGAACTGAACGTGAGAGGTTTCTTAAGTGGATGTGAAGATAATATGAAATGAAGCATGACACAGAGAGAACATTTTGAGTACACCATAGGTCAGGTTCCTCATTTACTGTTATCTGCAGTTCCTACTTAGCCAATGCAATGAGTATTGAATCTATTTTCAACCAAAATGACTGATGTATGAACTTTACTTTTATTCAGTCTGGCCTGCAGTTCACATTGTAAGGACTTAAACGGAATAAATGTTTAGTAACAGG
Source organism: Cebidichthys violaceus (assembly GCF_023349555.1). NCBI lineage: Eukaryota > Metazoa > Chordata > Actinopteri > Perciformes > Stichaeidae > Cebidichthys > Cebidichthys violaceus. The sequence continues at coordinate 966,274 of NW_027176872.1, read as the reverse complement.
TTTACATCTAGAATAGAAGACAAATGCGATATAAGCTGTATTAAAATAATAGATTTGTATTAAACAATTTATTTGTATTTTTTTTTGTATTTACTCACACAATACGTCAGTGTTATATGCATTGTTGTTGTTGTTGTTATGATATCTAAGATTCGCAGATATCATTATTTGGAATATAACTGTCTATTTTCATTTGATCATTTGGCCTTTTCTCTGCTACGAATGCCACATGTTATGTAACCAGCAGAGACAACACATTTAGGGTTAGGGTTTTTTTTTCCTCTGTGTTTACTGAGTTCAACACAGAGGTTAATGAAACCAGTTCCTCTGCCCTGCAAGTCAAACAAAACCCCAGAAATCTCCCAAGCTATTTTTAGGTAGTTGGCACTGGGTTATCAAATGACCTCTGGTGTTAATGAATTTGTGTCCAAAGAGTCAGGAAAACTGCTCTGTCATCAGAGCTTAGTGGGTTTGTAGCTTTAGAAAATCAGTCAACATGGATAAAAGACACAATATATTCTACTTAATAAGGTAATTAGTGAAGTTTCTGAGCTGTTGTGAAATTTACACAATGGTGTGTTCCATCTCCCAAGACAAAAAACAAGAGAGGCCCAGAAGCTCAACCCTCCCCTCATAACTTATTGAACCGTAGACCAGTTGACCAGCAGCAGCTCCTGTCAGTCAGGGCAACAAGTAGAAGTATAGGTTATTCCCAGTGAGGTAACACGATCACTGGCCGGAGAGGAAGACTTTTAAATAACTCCTCTTAGTGCTGGCTGGGACATATCTTTACAGGTCCCAGGGCAGGACCGGCCATGAGGGGGGTAACTCTGCCTGTTAACACCAGGTCAGTCCAGGTCCTCGGGCACAAACCCTCATGTTCCAAACAGATGCAAACGCAGCTTAAAGGCCATTTCCCTGGCCTGTAATGAGCTGTTCCCGGCTGCTGTCTCATAAGAGGAAAGAGACAAAAGTCCATTTCTGTGACAGCAAAAGAGAACAGTCAGTCCTTGTTGGCCTTGTCTTGCTTGCCATTCACAACACTGCTAGAAAATTGGCCGACATTGCGTAGAAAGCCGCAATGTCTGGGGCAATGCTGCCACTAAAGATCCCAACAGAATCCATTTGTCCATTGAGGATGTTGTAAAGTTCTGCTCAAAAGAGCTGGGCTATTGTAACTAGTTAACGTCGGCCAAGATTAGGTCCCCATTGCATCAAGCTTTTAAAACTAGGGCGACCTGACTGGCCAAAAGACCAGGAGATACAAATGTGCTCTTCTGTGCCATGACCGCTCACTCCTGCAATGTTAGGAGCCCGATAATCCTGAGGATAAATAAAAGACTGAACCATGCTAGAACACGCATTAGCGCAGACGTCTTTTCATTATTTTAGTTCTGCACAACAAGACAGCGATGCAACATGAAGTATTAAAGCTGCACAAATCAATGATTTTATTATGACAATAGATTATTGTGTTTTTGTCAAGTTGTCAGGTACGTAACTCCAAATAAGCGCTAATGCTGCTCTGTGTCTGCCAGCAATGCGTCAATCAGCAGTTGTCAGCGCCTTCATGAGGTGACAAGAAGGTGATTTGCATTTTTTTTTTGCGTGTTTTGCTGCCCCCAAGTGACCAAAGAAAATGGATGAATGGAGCTTTAAGTCTTAAGTTTTTGGTGAAATCTTATCTTTAATAGAGTCAAACATTTGAATGAGTCCCGTCATTATAGTACATCAGTTTAGAGGAACACTCTCACTCATAAGGTTTGGGGCTCGTGAGAGACAGATTTAAGAAAAAGGAAAACAAGGTCAGAATCAGTGTAGCAAAAGCTAGTTTTACATAATGTGAGTCAAGATTAAAAAACGCTGGATCTGAAGGTTTTTTTTCTCAGACTATTTTAACAATAATAATCTTTATTAGTATAGCACACTTTATACAGACTATGTAGCTCAAAGTGCAGTACATTTAAAAATAAATAAAAACAAAAAACCTTCCCTTTACAGATAAAATAAATAAAAGTGGTAGGAAGAAAGCATGCTTTTTGCACTTACATTTTAAGTGTAATTTAAAGAATTTCAACAAACGAATAATAACTGGAAAACAGTTTACATTTAAAATGACAAAAACATAATTTTTTTAAGTGTTTAGACATAAAAGTGTCTAAATCCATAAAAGGGAATTTGAAATAAACATGTGGGACACACATAAGATGCCCCCAGCAGAGCCACAGAAGACACTACAGCTGTTCTCACAGGCCAGTACTCTCAGTAAAGGGACTTTTATGTGTGAAACTGGTGGAGTGACTCTTCAACTGCTACAGTAACAAAGGAAGTACAATCTTATAAATGTATGAGTCAATTCAACACTGGAACATGTTACAAACAGGGATGTGGAGAAAGCGTTGTGAAGATGCACAGAAAGTAACATATTTGGTGTGTTTTCTTTATGCATAAACATTCAAGAATGTTTTATATATTTAATATACAGCACATATACAAATGTGAAATTCTTCTGTCTGAAAATATAGAATTAGATTGTAAATAACAATTTTATGTGTCAACACAGTAAACACACTATGGTAACATTGTTCCGGTGTACTGTGAAGCTGCCCTATGACAAAACACTGACTTGGGTTATCTTTCATACAGAGAAATTAAAAGTGCAGCAATTTCCTAAAAATATTCATTTTGTATTGTTTGGTTTGTTGTCAATTAGGCTGTTCGAGTGAAAAAAGTTTTTATTCCAAAAATATGATCTTATCGCACAACTCTCTGTACTAACACTATATATATGAATTAAGTACATATTAAATAAATTGATAAATAAGAGGCACTTCCTCAAGAAAGTAGAACCAAAGTGAACAATGGTTTCATTTTAAACTTAGGATGCTGGAAGCTGTAATCGAGATGTCAAGATGTAAATATTTTAGAGATATGGGCTGAAGTTATTTCACTTGCATTCAGACTCTCCGCTCTGCCAGCGACACATTCCTGGATACGCTTTTGAGGAACGTCCCACAGCGCCAGACTCAGTTAAAGTGCTGCATGTCTGTGTGTGTATTTCTCCATTGTGAGTCTCCAGCCGGCCCTTTGTCCTGGTTGTCTGTGCTGTGCAGGAAGGTCTAGACAGCTGACACTTACCTAATCCAGAGGGCTGCCCGAGGCCACCTCCTGTCGGCCGACCTCTTTCACCCAACGATGGACACAGCAGTCGACTTAGAACAGGAAGAAAAAAAAAGTTCACAAAGGTAAAAATGTGAGGTCAGTTCAAGTTAAACTTCTAGAATTTAGTCACTGGGAGCTAGTCGAAGCCTCTTCCATTGTACCAAATGAGAAATGGATTTTTCAGAGGAAATAATAAAAAAGGAAAATAAATCCTTCTCACATGGACTGATTCGGATATTCAAGTTGCTGCTGAATTCACTGGGACTGTTTATTAGGGTTTGAATCAGTTCAAAATGCTTAAAGATGATTTCACAAAATGTCAAAGCCACCCTTTCTTTTGCAACACGCGAGACCATTACAGGCTAATATAATCAAATATTATTATAAATCCCTTAAATATATTAAATCTGCTATTATGTCACATATTTTAACACATTTAATTCCCTTTTTATCTTTTTATTGTTTTATTGTTTTGCATCAGTCTACTTTCATTTGGTTGTCGTTGTTTTGTTTTTTGGTGAAATTGCCAAATAAGTGAAGTTTATTTCTAAGCTATTATTGACATATATCCTCAGTGGAGTTACAGCTCTCTGAAAGAATGGACTCATGTAGCCTACTGTATGACATCATATCAATTAGACGTGATCCATCATCAAAAAACAAACAAAAAAACAGCAGCTTCCCGACCTACAACACATATTTACACAAGTTCTGCCATAAACAGTGGCAATACATTTCTATTTAGCCAATGACATATCAAACTGTAGGGAGAGTTTGTTCCGCCTGCACTCCAGATTGAACGAATACATTTCTGGGAAAAGTGTGAAATATTCAAAATGTATTGTAATACTTTATTTAGACTCTACATCCAGCCAACAGATGATGACAAAGCATCTGTTTTTCAGTTTCAATTCTGCAAAGTCTGATTAGTCACTGAAGGTGTGTCTGCTCCTCCTTACGTAGACGGTGACATAGATTGACTCATCCAAGACGATGGTGTGTGTGTGTATTGGGGGTGTGTGTGATTGTGTGTGTGTGGGGGGGGGGGGGGGGGGGGGGGGGTGTCAAGGGAGGCGCGTGTAATCAGGAATGTTTTTTTTCACACGCCCATGCTGTTGTGTACCACGCTGCCTCCACGGCGCAGTCAGCCCCCGATCACGCACCGAGTCGCCCTCCCATTGGTCGGCGCCCAGCACACCTTTGCGTCCCATTGGGCGAGGCGTTGATCCGGGGCCCGGGCGTTTCACCCCCCACCGCGTTTGAAACGGATGAATGGGAGCGGAGGGGGGAAGGCCGAGGGAGAAAACTGGGGAAACTTCAAATTTTAGTTTGAAGTGCTCACGAGAGACGGAAGGACGAGTTGCGCTATTGAGCAGTGAAACCGGGCTCCTTAACACACGTCACACAGACCCACACAAGATGTAAGTACATACACTTTCACTTCGTCATTCGTATACAGCGAGAATTGCTTGAAAAAAAAAATAATATTCCAGAGCAGGGTTTGTTATTTCGACAGTAACATTTGTTTGTTACATGTCTAATGATGGTTGTTTAGCAGCGCAGCCTCTATCTAGGTCAGAGGTCATTCATTTACCACCAGCTTCACCACTGATGGTTACCCAGGAGGAGTGTGTGTGTGTGTCTGTGTGCGCTCGGGTCAGGGAGGGGTTGACGGTTTGTGTAAGCAGCACAGTTGGTGCTTTTGTCCCCCCCCACCAAAGAAGTAGGTGAAAGGTCCCTGGTGCTGAAGAGCAGCAGCTGATCATGCTCACTTCACATGATATCCTTTACACAGTCTGTATATGTTGATGAATGGCTTAATCAATACGTTTCAAGGCATCGTTTGATCACGGTGTGTGTGTGTGTGTGTGTGTGTGTCTGCTCACGAAATGTACACAATCTGTGGTTTATGTCATTTCCCCAGAGTAACAGCATGTCATATAATTGAAGATATATGATTCAAATTAAATAAACAGTCCATGTTGTGTTGTCTTATACTCATTTTTTCTCTCTTTTTTAAAAAAATTTTTTATACAAGAGTTGCAATATGGAAGTTGAGGTGCTCCACTCAGACATTCAGGGTGAATTCCAGCCGGCTCCTTTGGGTGCAGGTGACATGGAGGCTGTGGAGGCTCTGATGTCCATGACTAAGCACTGGAAGACCAGGGCCTTCAGGCTCCGACACTGCCGGCCCTTGACTCCGTCCTCGGACTGCTCAGAGGACGACTCTGTCCCCTTTGGGTCTGCCACGCTACGGGACTCTCCTTCGGTAAGGGTTAAGGGTTTTCTAGAACAAACCTGCAGTGTGTGGGAAACAGATCACTGAGTGTCCAGTGATGAGACCTTTCTGGGCAAACCTTGACAAAGCACTAGAAGGCACACTTAACACCGATCTTGTGGTTGGGTAAAATAATTTTTTAGGAAATGTTGGTTGTCAAGCAAGACGTCCTGATGACTATATGTTTAGCATTTTAATATCCGCTTGTAAAAAAAAAACGGCAGAGGAAATGAAACTGCTTGAAAACAACAAGAATAATTAAACAGTGAAGGAAGGAGGAAAAAAAGACTAATACGATCACAACAAATGTAAACATATAAAAATGTACACACAAATACAACATATGTAGATAAACATGCACACACAGCTGGAAATGACATTTTAAGATGGCCATATGACAAGAGTGGTTTAAAAGAAGATACATATTTTGCAAGACTGAGTTTGTCAATAAAAGACTTTATGACCTTCCATTCCTTTCAGTGCATGACGCCGCCATACAGTCCACCCAGCTTCGAGGCCACCCATTTCCCCTCAGTGGCGACCTCACATCCACCTGCAGTGGCTGGAAGTCCGAGCCGGCAGCCAACGGAGGAGACTTGCCTGCACACGCGCACCGCCGCCACCGCTCCTCGGCACCGGTTCCGGTGCACCAGCGTGATCCGGCACACCTCGGATGGCGCCAGCCATCGCGTCTCCAGGGAGGACGGACTCACCCGAACTCGTACAAAACGCTTTAAAACAGATTCAAGCTCCGAATGCGGGCTGAACGGTACTGTAATGCAGTCCGACTCTTGTGCAGCCAAATCTTTTAATGTGACTTTGCCGTATGTGGCTGAAGGCAGCCAGACCCGGGTGACTCTGTTAGGCCCCGATGATAAATCAATCACATCTCAGGCTGTCTCCGGGGTCTCTCCTGTGCCCGTCTACTGCCAGATCCTCCCCGTCTCTTGTCCGTCCTCTGCCGTCGCGGCCCCTGTCGGGCAGCTGCAACATCTAATCCCATCAGCAACCACCAGCGCACTACAACAGCGAGCACAAGCTTCTCCCACCCACGTCTTCCTCCTGGGGGGCCAGGTGGCAAAAGGCCCCGTGATGCTCCTCGTCCCCCAGCCAGGTGTCCCCACACTCTACGTCCAGCCAGCGCTGGTGACCCCCGTCGGCGCCAAGCTGCCAGCCATCGCCCCCGCGCCCGGTCGCGCCTCTTCGGAGCAAAGACCAAACCCGCCGCAGCCAGACGTGTCCCGTGCACGCACTCATGTTTGTCCCCGCGAGGACTGCAGCAAGACCTACTTTAAGAGCTCCCACCTCAAGGCCCACATGAGGACACACACAGGTAAGGATTTTAATATGATTTGACATTCCCTTTTCTCAATGCTGTGATGAAAACAAACTGCTCATCACTGGCTGTGTTCCAACAGGTGAGAAGCCCTTCAAGTGCAAGTGGGAGGGCTGCGAGAGGCGGTTCGCTCGCTCCGACGAGCTGTCTCGCCACCGGCGCACCCACACGGGGGAGAAAAGGTTCGCCTGTCCCACGTGCCTCAGCCGCTTCATGCGCAGCGACCACCTCGCCAAGCACGCCCGGCGGCACCTAGCGCGAGGAGGGCGCCCTGCTGGGCATTAAAGGTCAACCAGCCCGCTGACCTCACCGCCTCCGGGAGTCGGTCCTCGACAAACTCCCTTTGAGACATCCTGATGAGACACCGAAGTAAAGACTGACATTTGAATGTGGCAGTGTGTTCCTGGTTTGTACACGTCAGTCGGCTAATAACAGCTCCTTTAATGATTATAGTCGAGTGAGATCGAGGTGATGAGACTGTTTATATTGGACTTCAAATTACTGCGTCCCTCCCATTTACACTGAAAATATCAAGTTGATTTACAAATGAATGCTTGGCATGTTTACTTGTCAGTGATGTTTGACCAAAGAATGTTACATATTGTCCTTTTGTGCCTTGACAGAATCTATTTTGTTATAAAAAACTATTTTGCACAACCCTCATTTCTTGCAGGGACAGTACAATTCTTTTTAATGTGTCCGTGTAATGACAGACTTTACTCCTGTTCAGTTCCTATGTGGTTTTGACTTGAGACATTTAGCTCCTCCAACCAAATCCGTTTGCCTTTGATCACATTATCCAAGATGAGAACTGGATCAGGTCCTGTTATGAAGCCATTTCTGAAAGTGGGTATCAGTTATTTACTGAGAAATGGAATATTAATAAAAGACAGACACAGGGATTCACAGTCCAGTCAGTGAGGTGTTTATTACTGTTCATGTTGACAAACACAGATACAGCAGTTATTTTCCATCATGCCTTAAACACAGATTAGGAGACTTCACAGATATTGTACACACTTTGCTTCTCAACCAAATGGAGCAGACTGCGCTCATCACGTTTCCAGAAGGACAACATATGACGAAATCAAGCTCTTGTCACACTGAATTAACTATACAACCAACTGAAATCATAAATACACATCTTGCAGTGACGCTATGAACTGTGTTGCCATTTAAATACACCGCTTCAATCTGGGATTACTTTACAAGACTGGCAAAAGCAATTAAGACATAGATAATATAATCATTTAAAAGCATTACATGTCTACTGTATGAGTGTAAACAATAGTGCCGTGGGACGCCCAAAGCAAAGGGAAGAACGCCTCCGTCTTTAAGGAGTCATCCATTTTGTTGCATACTAATTAACATCTACTTAGGTTTCGCCGGACTAATCACATACTTTACTCTGTGTTGGGGTTAGTAGAATGAATTCAGTCTGGTCCAAGCTATTTCAAGCTATATCTGCACAGCGGGCTCAGTTCCTCCCAGTTGAATGTGGACCGGAGGAAGCTAGCAGCAGGAACAAGTAAAGGAACGTTCTCCCGTGTGTCTGGTGATCGCTAAGCTGGGACAGACAGACCAGCCGCTGTCTGGCTGGAATTGAGGAAATAAGGGACCAAAGAGAAGTTCTTCAGCGTAGCCTCGTGGCTGACACCGATATCCTGCATCTCAAACCTGGTGGAGGAAAAAGAACAGGAGTCAGGGACAAAATCTGCACAGAAAACATTTTCAAAAAAAATATATATATATTGTGGGGGGATTTTGCAAAAACAATTCCACCACTGACTGCCTTACCAGTCTCTAGAGGAGATGACACAGTACACGGGGGGTGGTGGGGAGTCGGTGGCGGTGCACAGTGGCTGACCCATACTGTAGGCCCCTGCTTGGCTGAACGTGAGCCAGTCTCCGACGTTGAGCTCAGGCAACAGGCAGTGCTCCACCACCTGGTCCAGGTCATCCCCAGAGGGACCCCACAGGCTGCTGCTGAACACTGGAGCATCCAGGGATGGGTTCTGCTAACACACAGCAGGGACTTATGGTTCATTTATCTATTACATTTATTTAGTAATCCAACACACAACTATCTCCATCAACTGGAGGTGAGAGCTTTCAATACGTATTGTAACGCACCTTGAATAAAATTACAAATTTCTCTGGGTTTGAACATTATTGGAAACATTAAGGTTGATGAAAGTACACAACTTAACAAAATATATAACATAAGTCTAAAGTATGTTTTCTCCCCTTTACGTTTTAATGCAGAAAGGTAACATATTCTACCTTTAGCTGAAACCTAAAGTCCTGACTCACAACCTGTACCCTTGTGTTTGTTATTCCATCATCAGTAAATTCCTCAGGTTAAATGCAATATCAGCACAACTATGAAATAGTGTACTTGAAATCAATTGCCCATTACACAGTGTGTCCCCCCCCATTAATTACATCATCAATCATTACTCAGTCAGAGTAGAAGAAAGTGGCAGCAAAGATGATTATTTATTAGGATGGAAAGTTTGACTAACGGGTATTTAATTAAAGACAAAATGTGTGTATTCTGTATATGGCGACACAAAGACATTTTTTTTATAACCATTTAAGAATCTTTGAGACTCACCTTATAAACAGATGGAGGAGCAATCAGTGTTTCAGAGAGTTTGCTGGCAAACGATCCGTACACGCCCTCGTTCATGTGGTACTGGAACTCTGGCTCATCGTTGGGAGACGGATCGTCTGTTCAAGGACATGCAGTCATATCAACATAAGCTTTAATATCTTTATTAATCTAATGTACACCCTGAGTGAATATATCATGCCACTGACCATGTGCGTGGTCCTGGAGATCCCGTGCCACCACCTCCTTGGAGATGACGTTCACAGCCAGAGTGAAAGCAGAGGACACAAAGAAGCTGCCGGGCTCGGCAATGATGGACACTCCAGTAGAAGGAGGGAAGTACAGGTCCACCATAGACATGACTGCTCTATTGATCTGCAAAAGAGATGACAGCGGTAAAAATTAGGAACCAAAATGGGTAGACCTTTAAAAAAATGTTCCTTAATCTAATCACATTGTCTGCCTTTGAAGAGGAATTTAAAATCAGGTCTCTCACTACCGCAAATGCTGTCCTACGACCGCTGTATGATGCAACATTTATACAACAGTACATATTCAATATAACGGTAATGCAGTGGTGGGCCGTCAGGGCCTTCAAGGCCTTCTCTGCTGGCCTAAACAGAATCACAAAGTTGTAGCTATTTTATAATTTAATAATTTTTCATAAATACACTACATGTATTATAATTTATACAAACATTTTCCCATTGCACAGCTACTGTCTTCCTCAGTTGCTCTGCTTCCAGCACAGCTTGTTTTAAGTAGAGCTCTTATCCAATCAGATTTCACCTCTATGCTGTCTCTAGGTAAGAAAAGAGGCCCGAGGCCTTCAGACTCTCAAGTGAAAGCCTCTGCAGTTTAAGTAAATGGGGACGATATTGTTGATTGTCATCGTCTTCAACCAATCAGATCTTTATTTTGACATGTTGGGCGTATTCTTTGACGTGCCAGAGCCTTCTAGCTGGCCTATAAGTACGTCTGCAGTAACATGCTCTGCAGTAAGGCTGCAGTGCGCTGTGATTGGTCAGTGGGCGAGCACGTGACTATTGTGAACCCTAAAATAGCTAGCAGAATTTAGTTGTAGTAGTAAGAGTTCAAATTGAAAGATATGGAAGAAATTATGACATTTGTAGCATTTTGCTTGGTGTAGATTTTTTTTTTTAACCTATTTTTTTTTTTTTTTAACACTCAATGGTTGAAGGAGGAGAAACAGATTTGTGAGTTGCTTTTGAAAACCGGTCCAGGCACCCGAACTGAAACGATGGGATTAAACTCTTTGTAATCAAAGAAAGGAGGATGGAGTTTATCTTTAAGTAAACAGCATTTGGTAAGTGAACTTTTTGTAAGTTTGCTTTTCACATCTAATATCTGAATGTCCAGTGCAGCATTCTGTGTAGCAGAACGCGTGTTCCGCTGCAGGTCTGCTGGATTGATTTGTCATGCTTTGTTGTCATATGAACATATGTGACTGGTTCTTGTGAGTTTGTTGTTGTCATTGTGTTAATTACATTGATTTTGACTATATGCATTGTCCGTTAATTACGAAGCATCCCGTCATGCGTGGAGTTATTGTCCGGACAATTGAATCTGTTTGGGCTGGTTTTTTTTACAAAGCAAGAATTATGGTCTGGAGAAACGGGGATTGTGTGGCGATTTCTTCAGCTCTGTTTGAATCAGTAGGGAACAGCTAAACGCTGCGGGGAGAGATCGTAGCGTGTTGGATTTCCTGCTAAGCTAGTTTAGCTGTTTTTTTTTTTTAGGTTTTTTGGGGTTTAGAGGTCACAGCCCGTTGTCTCCTACGTGAGCGCAGTCCACCGAAAACATCATATTTCCCACAATTTAAGCTTATGCATTTTCCAAATGCGCTAGTAAAAACTGAACGGTTTAATATGAATACGTGTATTATTACACCCCTAGAAACAAATAACCATAGCTGTGGCTCATAATGAGTCGGACAGCACTGAAGGCCAAGGTATAAAATGCACGGCCCGCCACTGCGGTAATGATACTATTTTTTCCTCCTCGTAATTTCAAAAGAACATGAATGCAGTATAAGTGACATTGTGGTGATGCTTGCAATTCACTTGTATTGTGCCAGATAAAATCCATTCTAAACAGAGACAACGGGTAAAGTCAACTTAATATCATGACACATGTCTCAACCTGTGTTGCGTCTACAGATTATTGTGCCCCGTGTGTCCTTCATTAGCATCATGTAAAAAGCAGATAAGATACTGACCAGTTCCAGCTGGGTCTCGGATCCACTGAAGCCACCTCCAATGTCCAAGAATTTCATGTTGAAGCCAATTTCCTCCTGAGGCAGACAAAGGCTTGTAAATGTTTAACCAAAACACAAGTGATAACCAAACAAGTGTTTCTCGAGCTGTCGCAAGTGTCCAAACCATGAAAATAAGAAACAGAAATGCTAAACAAAAAAGCCGCACAGCATTCAAATCTTAATTTACAATTTGATTGTCAACGTACTGTATGAAGCTTCGGCACAGTTCTACACAGAACTAAACAGCGCAGCTAGTAACATAACAATATTTAACATTACTCACTCCCATATCAAAGACACAACGGGCATCAGATATGGCATGAACGTACACCTGATCATCCTCACAGGGGCTGGAAATGTGAGACCTGTGGGGAGGAAATGAGGAAGTTAATGGTGGGACATTGACACCTTCACAAGGAGTTAAAACTGTATCTTGTAGCAGGTCGGACTAAAACATTTGTTTAACAGAGATCTGAGAGCTGTTGTGCTCCTTCTACACATCTATGTTTCTTCTTTAGCTTATATAAATAAGCTTCTTGAGCTTTATATTTTATAACCACACACAGTGCATCTTTGCAGGCCTCACCTGACCCCGACCACCTGCACACCCAACTCCTTAGCCTTCTCCAGCAGGTGCCTGCAGTCCTTGAGGGAGCAGCCAAAAGTCATGCTCATGTCATCGTCCTGGCTAGATGCTTCTGTTGAAACCTGTAGCAGCAGCCTGAATTAAATAAAAGGATTGCTGTTACGGGTTTGCTAAGAAAAAAAAAAAAAGAAATTTGAAGAATTAAATAAAAGTGGAACACAACTAGAATGAGTTGAAAAGCGAGGACATTAAAATCACAAAATATCTGCAGCTGAGATCAAATGATTTTGTTATTAGCAATCCCAATATGCCAGACGATGGGAAACAACATGCTGTATTTCAAGACAAATCCTGTCAGATGAATAATATTTAATGACTTGTAAAAAAGTGACATAATCGCACAAAGCCAATTACTTAACAATGTTGGAACAGCAGCTTTCAAGTCACATGATCATTAGCGCTGGGACTAACACCTCGAGCACTTACTTGGCATTGGGGTGGCAGCGAGAGATCTTGCGCAGCTCTGCTTCATTGTCACACACCAGGAGGTCCACGGCGTTCTTAGCAGCGTATTTAATCTGGGAGACTTGTTTGCAAAAACCGCTGTAGATGATGTCTTCAGAGGGAATACTGTGGCTCTGGACCAGCTCAAGCTCAGACTGAAATACAATAGAGACGCAGTCAGAGCAGCGTTCCCTTGATATACTGCATGTGGGCTAGTCGACCGACATTTCATCATACTACAGACAAAATATACGCTAAATAATACATAAAAAGGTAGGCAGTGAGGCACACTGACCACTTGGTCAGTGTGCCTCTATATCTATTCTACAGATTGTGGACCAAGAGTTGTGCAAAATAAACCCACATAAATGTACTAGTACTTGCTCTAGTAGAGAAGGACGTGGTAAATGACTGGACTGTATGTGTTACCCTTTAAAATAAGGGTAGTAAACTCATTATTTACACAATTTTCTGCTCAGTATGCAAGCATGAGAGAGTACCTTGTTGGTACAAATGAATCCTGTTCCGAGGGCAGCAAGAACTTCAATAACAGCTGGACTGCTGTTGCATCTGACAGCATAGTAAGGTCGAATTTGGGGCATGTGGGTTCGCCAGCGAACGTGCTGCCTCATTATAACTCCCAGGTCCGCTACAAAGAATGCATTCTTCTCAGACTGAGGAAAAAGGAAACAAACACGTGCATGAATAAGAAAAAAAATGCACAACGCATGTAATAAACGAGGCAAAACAATACAACAACTGGTGTTTCGAAACACTTCTAAGACGGTAAGAAAGTCAGGTTTTTGTGCTGAATGTGCATGTTGTTGCGGTGAGACCCCTTACCAGAGTTTGTTCGTAAATGTGATTGTCAATCACGTCACAGAGGGCTGTGCCTCCCTCCAGTAGACCGACAGAATACTGTGGTTCATCAGTGATTCCTTTCATCCTCTCAACCGTTTTCTTCTAATCCGACAGGCATAAAGAACGTGGCTAGTCCGAAGTGGTCTTGCTCACACCTACTCGAGCCCCTGGGGTCCTAGACTTATGCAACAAACTGTACACGGAAATGAGAAAAGTCAACATAGCGCACAAAGTCTAAGAAGCAAAGCTTTTTCAATCATATTTGGATAATACACATTCATTGATGTCGTCCCGCTCGTTTCTAGTTTATTCAGTAGCTGGAACATGAACCTTTCTGATGAGCTCCCCAATCAAACAAGTCATTTTCTGGGAGCATCCAATCAGAGCACGGAGCAGGCTCCACGTTACAGGACAGCTTTGTGGAAGAGGCCTATTCTTCTAAAGAGCCGCTGTGAAAATAGAGTCTGGGGCACAGAGTTCACTTACTTTAGCGTCAATTACTCCCAACAATCACCATTAATCCCTGAGCTGGTGACCCGTGAAAGGTTCTTTTTGATGGCATTAAACAAAGTACAATACAGGCGGCGTTGATGCAACAACTTTACTTTCAATAATGTTGCACAATACATCCGAAAGGCACAGCAGTCTGGACTGGACCAGATGTGACATGGCTGTAGCTTTGGGAGGTTAAATAGGGAGACTAACAATGTGGCTAGAAAGCCTGCTTTACTGCTGACAAGTGTGACAAGGAAGGGGCTATCGCTCCAAAAAAGTGCAGTATGCGCATTACTCCCCAAAACCCTTTCGAAGTCTGATTGGTTGTATGTGAAATAATATGCAGAAATAATGGCACAGAGACTCTGATGCAAACGCAGGAACAGAACTCCTTGCTTTAATTGTGAAGCCTACCAATCACTGAGTCCTCTGCAGAAACACGGGTTAAAAAAATGCTTGGGAGATAACTCAACCCTATAATCCTTTTAAAAATCAACCAAGACTTTATGTAACTTAGAAAATGCTCAACTATGTCACTCATAACATTTGAAAGAAGTGATGACGCATGACGGGGTCGTACACAGTTAATTTATTATGCAGAAAGAAGAACTACGTAGAAAGTGTAGTCACTATTAGTAGGATTAATATCTATAACCAAATAATAATCTCATTTATTGCAACTAAATCAGATCAAGAGAAAAAAAAAACTACTGCAGACAAAAGAAGTGTGGAACACAGAGCCCTGCTATTTTAATAGAAGTGATAAAAATAGATCTGAAATGCTAAATATAAAATAAATATTAGCCTATTTGTGATATAACTGGGACACGCAGTTTATTAATACATCTTTTCCTTCTGTCAGAAGATTTGGTGACGCAGTTTGAATAAAGACAAAATTATACTTATCCATGCATACAGACACACATAGACAAATGCAAACATGGTTTTATATTGCTTATGTGTCTACTATGAAAATATCTTAAGAAAAACAATCACAGAGGATGCATTCAAATGTTACACCTATTTCACTCACATGGATGAGTCCTGGGAGGAACTCGTCCACTATCAGCTAGGATCCCAAGGTGGCTCTGCGTTGAAGTCAAACGGCTCTCGGTATAGAGCTGCCCCTAGATCCTCTGGATAGTTGTTGTACACCTGCAGAAGCACAGATGAGGATGGGGCACTTAGTAATCAGTCAATGACAGAGACACAACTCTAACCCGGAGCTGTTTCCACAGTTATACAGTGTCTGTACAATCAAATATGTTACGTGTTGAAGAAACACTGGCAAACTGATGAGCTGGCAAATGTTGAGTGATAAAAGCCAATGGGAGGAGAGTATGCGTCACACATCGTTTCATTAATTGCTACTTGTTAATGTTTAAAATGTTACCCTCTACTAGAATGGACTATGGTCCGAATTAAAGTTCACTGAATTTATGCAATCATGACTAGCAGTTCCGAATGAAGTAAATTAATTGCTATGTAACAACAATTCCACCCTTGCCCGGAACGATTAGCCAAATACCAAGCTGCTATTGTAATGGATCAACTTGCGACCGTTAGCATAGGTAGCATAAGATATAACGTTAGCTTCCTAGCAACATACGATATAATTATTCTTTACAAATATTTTTTCAGCGATAATCCCAAAAAGTTTACGTTATCTTGAGCCTCTTAAAGCTAGCATGTATGACTGTTGGCACAAAACGCTAAATGACCCGGTTAATATAACAACATGCTAAATAGCAAGCTAACAACGCGGTTAGCTAAGATAACGTTACTTACGTTGGCTGAAAACCCAAAAGAGGGGACAGAACGCTTTTTCTTTTTAGGCGGAATTTTCAAAGAGTGGTGGGGTTACTAAAAGAGAAAAGGATAACGGCCATGGACGTGGTGGATTAGGTCGAGTTATTATCCTTCAGCGTTATGTCGAAGCAAGCTGGGACCGAGTATTTGTGACGACTGAGCGGAAGGTAACGGTGGAGGTCGATTGTGCACACCGACCGACAGGAACGTCAAGTTACATTACACCAAGATTAACAGTATGATATCCGGTCAAATTATCAAAATAAAGTCCACATTAACATTCATATTGTAACTTTGTTTTAGTAATGCAAAGCACTAATGCGAAAAAACGGGATTCCCAAAATATTTAGCTGATGATAGTATTTTTCAGGGAATGTTCATTAATTCTTAACATGACTTAATGACAAATTATATAAACATAAAACGCTATTCCGGTTAGATTCTACATAAGAGTGGGCAGCTGGATGCATTTTAGATGGGCGGAGTTTAGAGCTGTCAAAATCACAAAAACAAAACATAAGACAACGACCTTAGATGTTCAACACGATATTAGATGTCATGTGGAGGATTTATCAGCAAGGACACAAATTACTACAATAATTAACCCCGACCCTAATTTGCAATAATAATATGATTATTGTTATCGCTATTATTATCAATAATACAAAATAAGGATAATAATAAGGATACAAATAACGGTACAAAATAAAATAAAAAACACTAATAATAATAGTAGCAATAATAATAATTATTAAAAATAATATTGATTTACAGATGAGTATAATATGCTGGTATATTCTATTTTTCCATACCATTTCCAGAATGACTTGGTTGACAAGCTATATCTATAATAACCTGGTTAATGTCAAATTTTCCAAGAATTACCTGTGTTATGTCTTCATTCTATTTCCCATGGCTCAGTAATAAGGACAGAATAATGTTCAATTAAATCTGCAGAAACTTCAAAAGCCAAAATCAAGGTAGCAAAGCTGCAGTCCCACGAGTAATAAGTAGGTGGATGCATGTATTGTGCCCCAAGTTCAAGCTCAGAATGGATTTTCCTTTCCCTTTTGCTTTTGTTGTGGTGACTTTGAGAAGTTGTGCCTGCCTCTGAAAGTGCAGGGGCTGGGGCAGTGTTTCTTCCAAGGAGATAAATTTGCATGTCTCCCTCCTCAACACTGGAGGAGGAGGAGGAGGTGGAGGAGGAGGCCATGGAAAGCTCAATCTATCTATCTATCTATCTATCTATCTATCTATCTATCTATCTATCTATCTTATAGGATTCTAAAGGTTAATGCATATTTGCAAAGGAAGGAATTTTACTTTTTTGTTGCAATTTTGGAGATTGTATATTTATGAAATGTGTATAAGGTTTGTGTTTGTCTTTGTTGTAATGATCCACTCATATTTCCTGGAGTCAAAGTCTATTTTCAGCTGTGTCTGTGCAGCCTGCGGCTACTGAATGTTCACTTAGTTCAGTGGTTTCAATGAATTATTAAAGAGTGACGGGGACACACAGTGCAGTTTTTAATCAACTAAAATCTCACAAAAATGTGTATCCTTGAAATACACATAAGAACAATCCTTGCTCTCACTTCTAAGTTGGGCATAATGTTGGGTTTTTCCAGGATTCAATACACTTTTTGATTCCATATATCCAGAAGCCCTTTTCTTTCATTGAGATCATATGTTCTCTCCTAAATCTTTACAATTCCGTCTCATAAAAGTACAGTAACAGTGCATGGTGGGCTGTTTTTGATTTTTTTTTTTTATAGCAGCTAACCAGAATGGGTGTGAAGTCACAAAACTGTGAAATTCTTCAGTGTATTAGATGAGCTTTGAGCACTCCTTGGGGGAACAAATAAACAATAGCAGCGTTTGTTTCACTAATAAAACTGTTGCTTCGGGTCCATTGTAAAGGCTGCAGAGGCATGCGGACTGCAACACAAAAGCTGTTCCGTGTTTTGTGCCGGTTTTCTGCGACACTAAACGAGCCCATGTATATATAAGTCTAATCACGCATAGCATCTAAAGTGGCTTCCAGTAAAGCGCAATGTTTGATTTCCATTGTTTGGATCATAATGGCCATCGCAGCCATTGGGTATGCGTCAGCCAGACATGTGTACCACCCACTGTGAGGGCAAATACTCCAGTGGCTGCATTGTGCAGCAGGAATTCATATTTGCAAACATTACAAACAGATTACATCAACACACAGGCTTCGAGAGACCCAGCATATGAACCCTGACTGACCAAGAGTCTCCAGTCAGAGAGGAATAAACAACATGTTCCAACGACGAAAATATAAAATAATAAAGCACCTTCAACAAAATTGATCGTCCATTGATTGTCCTCTTAGTTTCTAAGCATAAAAAAACTCATTAAAATAAATATATAAACAGAATCAAGAGAATACATCTATAAATGTACTGTACTTCTGCCTATTTGAAAAATAATTCACTCATTACAGGGACTTGAGTGACTGTTTAAACCAACATGAACTCGTGTTATGCAACAGATTCTAGTGTTGTTAAGTCACTCATCAGGTCTGTTTGCCAAAGAATGTTGCTCAGTAAAAGGACCTCCGAACAAACTTTTCCCCACGCTGATCTGAATGTTAAGCAGGCGAAACTGGCTGCAGGAATACAACAAATATACAAAAGCCATTTCATTAAAACGATCTGACCCAAGAATGCCAGTGAAAGTCTATTTGCTGACAACTACATAGACATTTCTGAAAATTCAACGCAATCTTTGACACACCTAAAAAAATGTATTGTAAAATGTCTCTA
Source organism: Cebidichthys violaceus (assembly GCF_023349555.1). Taxonomy (NCBI): domain Eukaryota; kingdom Metazoa; phylum Chordata; class Actinopteri; order Perciformes; family Stichaeidae; genus Cebidichthys; species Cebidichthys violaceus. The sequence goes on along the minus strand of NW_027176872.1, from coordinate 947,559 downwards.
TTTTTTTGGGGGGGTGCTACAATATGCCACCCGAAAGGAAGCACCTATCTCTGGGCTTTCCCAGGACTTGTCATTTTCAACAATAGTATCAAAGTAGTGGAGAGATAGAGCAAGATATACCATGATGGTCGAACAATAACCCAATCTTAAAAAAGATGCACATTTCACCCCTTGTTTCCTCTCTGCCAAGATAGATTGCAGTATAAGTCATTCTTAATAAGTTCATAGCATCACTCTGTGTTAGTTGAGTTCATACAAGGTGGTTTACTGTGAAGGTATATTGTTTCTGAGAAAATCATACCATCAGAGAAAGACCACATCACTAAAAGTAAATATAGACACTTTATGTTGCATTATGCTTTTTAAGATGTTCTGCAGGTAAGTCATGTTGGAGAATGCCCATAACGGTATGCCTGGACATGCAGCTGCACAGATACAGTCTAAATACTGCATGTGTATCCTGCAGTGTATCCACACTCACATGTACACATATAGCCATCATGTGGACTACGTGTGTGTATGTGAGCGTGCTTGAACTTGTAGAAACAGTAGGTCACTGTAGTCCAGGTGAAGTACAGGTAGGTTCAAATTTAACAGGGGATGTGTACAGAGAGACAGTGTATACAAAGCAGATAGAGAGGCCTTCATCCTTGGAGCGCACACGTTGTTTCAGAACTAGAAGAAAAACAGTGAGTGTTTTCTTAAGACACGGAGGAAGATGTGATCTGTGGTCAGTCGCGTGTGAGTAGCTGTGATGGTTTCCAGAGAGCTCTGGGAGTCCATGCAAGGTGACAATGTTGAATGATATGCGTGTGTGTGTCGGGATGGCAGTAAGCTTGTAAATAGTTATGCTTTTTTCCATTCAATGCTACTTATTGAACACTTTTCTCTCTTATTCAACATGGAGGACAAACACACACCAGACTCTCAGCAGCAGTCTGCACTCTCCAGACTGACTGATTATGGCGTGTGTGTGTGTGTGTGTGTGTGTGCGGCGTGTGTGTGTGTGTCCTGATAACATCCCGGCAGGCTGGCGTCTGGCCAGCCATGGGCAAACTCGACCTGCCGTTTGATGTCGAGGGTTGGCTCCAGGCAGACCAACCATTGTGTCCCAAACAATGAACCCCAGACCCACTGAACTATAAACATGTCCATTTGGGGGGCGTTTTCCTTCAGATTCTGTGCAGGAGACACCCAAAGTCAGGAAACCTGAGCCGGCTTTTCCAAATTTAGCAACTCGAAAGCCTCAAATGCCTGCTGACTTGGCATCCAAGATTGCTTGTATCCTTCTCTTATAATGTAAGAATGCACTTGGAATGTGGACTGACGCTCAAGTCTGGGGTTTGAGTTATTATCACGTTTTGCAATTCAGGAAATTTGGTTAAATTCCATGTCAAGAGTGTAAAAATGTTGCCCCACCGAAATTGGTTTCTGTAAAATTGACTGTGTCGTGGAAATGTCTTCCCCACTGTAATAAATAAAGTCCTTATTCATGGAGGTTGCTGATCTATGTTATTGCATGACATTCATACAATCTTGACATGACTTGTAGAGTGTGGCTTGGTCACTGAGACCCTCCTTTATCTAAATGGCATGGCCTCCATCACATATGTTCGCACGCATCTGCCCTACCGAAGTGTCCTTTAACGTCAGGATCAAACTCACTCACAATAATCAGCATCACACGGTCATTATTTCAGGTACTTGCCCTGCAGTACCCGCTGTCCACCGGCCGTGGTCGCTGCGGAGTCTCCCCAGTGAGCAGAGCGTGAGTGAGAGGCCTTCCGGTTCCTCTGGCAGATCAGCTGACTCTGATGCTGTTGTCAGGAGACCTCACCAACTGTATTGAATGGCAACTATGAACATTATCAAGCCATAGACAGCGATATTTATTTCCACTACTAACGGCTACATTTGGTATTTACAGGTAAGCATAATCACCTCTGCTGCTGTTGTTGTTGTTGTTGTTGTTGTGAGCAAAGCTAAGTGGCTAACGGGTAGCTAATCCCTGCTGGATGTTGCTTGACCTTAACCATCTTTTTTTGTTAGCTTCGGTTTGTATATGGCATCGTTATCATTTCATTCTTATTTCTGCCTCTTTAACGTTAGTAGCAGTAATTGAATGATAATATGTTAGTGTTGGCGAAACCGCCTGTAATAGACTAAAACACTGAATGAGCTCCTGTTGTTAGGTTAGCATGATTTCATTAGCTTGCTAGCTTAGTGGTAAACAGCACTGCAGCTTTTTGGAGCTAAGATGTAGCTAAAGACGGGAGACATGTAAACACAGTGCTTAGCCTGCACTGTAACCATATCAGTGCTGTTGACAAAGAGACAAACTCATTGTTTCTCAATGTTTTATGAACTGTTGAGCTGTATCATAACACAGCACACATCAGTCTGAATTTAGTCTTCCTCTCTAGTTTTCTCTAGCTTCACCAGTGCTGTCGAAACCATGTCAGAGTTTTGGTTGATCTCTGCACCGGGAGAGAAAACCTGCCAGCAAACATGGGACACCATGATGGCAGCCACCACACGTACCAACAACCTCTCCACCAACCACAAGTTCAACATCCCAGACCTCAAGGTTAGCATGGATATTTGTGGGCTTCTCTGCTTTTCACAACATCACACTTTTCTCCCATGCTGAAGTACAGAGGCATGCCTTTGTGGTAATCAATCTATTGACTCATGTAGTAGAATGTGCACATAAGTTTCTTCTTTTCAGCCTTTAAAAGAAGAAATGGTGGTTTTACATGTAAAAATAGGCTAAAATCACTCACCTAATATATCCACTGTCAAGAGTAAGCTGATTGTGTGTATGGGAAGCAGTCTTCACACGGATCCGTCGCCTGCATGTTGAAGCGGTCGGTTTTGGTGAAGTTTTTGTCCACAGAGCAGCCCCTACTCGTCTGGTTCGGTTCCTCTCTTTGCCGAAGGTGAAGTAACCCCGCTGACCTTGCAGCCTCGCGGGGCTGCGATGTTCTCCTGGAACTGTTAGCGATGCATGAGTGGCCCCGGACAAAGAGGCGCCACCATAAGCACACAGGGCCCCCCTCTGGATGTCACTGTAGGCGGACTGGACCTCAGATGTCACTGTTAAAACACAACCCCGCTGACCCCGCTTCAAAACGACGGCAAATCTCAGGGCTGACGACTCAAAAACCATAATGTGCTGATGTTTGACTTTTTGTGTTGAAAAACAGGTGGGGACACTAGATGTCTTGGTTGGGCTGTCGGATGAACTGGCCAAATTAGACTCCTTTGTTGAAAGGTATGCCACCCTCTGTATTCTGACTTGGAATGAACATTGCTATTAACTGAGGAATTACTGTTTTAGTGCATGATTTAAAAAAAAAAATCTCCTATCCTGCGCAGCACCCCTGACTCTCTGATGTAGCTGCTTTACCATTCCCTAATCTCTTCCTTTACCTTGTAACAGTGAGGAATTTCACAGGGGCCAGAGGCTAGCGGGGCTCGCACTCTAAACTCGGCAATTTACAGTTGGGTGACACACCAGCAGCTCTCTTATTTAAGTCGTATTTATACCCAATGACTTATGTGCCCCGAGTGCGTTTGAGTGTAATTTATAGCCTTTTGGAAATGCTGACATCCCAAAACTCACACAGAGCCATTACTGCCTGAGCTCTGCTTTGCTTCCTCTGTAGATATTTCCAAGACTGTGAGAAACACACAGTTTCACTTTGTCTGACTACAGCCTTTAATCTAGTTCCTTTTTGGAAGTTTCCGTCCACCATATCGGGGGGGGGGGGGGGGGGGGGGGGGGGGAGAATACCTAAAATTGCACCCATAAATGCATTTTATTGGAGTTTTGATTGGATTATTTGGATATGGGTTATTTTTCATTATCAGAACAATACAAATCTTTTTATAGATAGACAAGATTAAACCTAAGTGGCAGATGTACTTTCTTATGAACTTTTTAGGCTTGAGGTGTGACTTGGCTGTCAGTGTGTCGCTGGCTTCACTACTGTAGACACAGCTCTGCTTTTGAAGTGCTGCTGAACGCTTAAAAATCCTGAACCTCTGCAAGTCTGCCATATTACAAATTGCCTTGTCAGGAAATTACCTTAACAGGAATATGTGAAAGCTTTTGATGTGTGTGTGTGTGTGTGTGTGTGTGTGTGTGTGTGTGTGTGTGTGTGTGTTATATTTGGGAGATGTGGTCGTGTGAGCATGTGCAGGGCGAACGCTCGGTCTGCGCCGGCTCTGTGCTCTCAGTTTGCGTTGGCATGGCGTTGTATTGATGTCTCCCGGTTGTTCACAGTGTGGTGAAGAAGGTTGCTCAGTACATGGCTGACGTGCTGGAGGACAGTCGAGACAAAGTGCAGGAGAACCTGCTGGCCAACGGAGGTACACTGATGTTTGCAAGTAACACAACGTGTCAAGATTATTTTAGCACCAAAACAAGCCGTGGGAATGCGAAGCACAGTTAACTGGACTATAACGCTAATAACACTGAAGTCATACTGATGTTGTTCTAAATATTCTTAACAATCCTTGACAATTCCAACTGACAACTATCAGATCTGAAATCACACTGCAATGAAATTGTAGCTTTACTTTATTTTCTGTCTCAATATAATCTGATAATAAGCTGATTATAGCCTGACAGGTCTCTTGTTGTCTTTTTTTCCCCAGTTGATCTTGTCACCTATATCACCAGATTCCAATGGGACATGGCAAAATATCCCATCAAGCAGTCACTTAAAAACATCTCTGAAATCATCTCAAAGGTAGGTCTCTGCACTCTGCGTTTGTCTATATTTGTACAGATATTGCTGTGTGTTGTCTCTGTCTATGTTTGTAGTCTAGATGGCAGTGGTAGAGCTCTACTGTAGGATTCAAGTTCCTGCTGGGCCCATCCAGCGCCTATAGGGGCTCTGAGCACAGAGTGTGTCTTAAAGGGCATGTCACTCTGCATTTGACTTGTCGGTCGTAAATAATTTGATCCACGTTTCTCATCGTTTCCCAGCAAGTAAGCCAGATTGACAACGACCTGAAGGCCAGAGCATCAGCCTACAACAACCTGAAGGGAAACCTGCAGAACCTAGAGAGGAAGAACGCGTGAGTGACCCACATGTACCAACGTCATCAGATGGCAAACTATATTAACTTCACGGTTTATCTACCGTGTTCACGTGACGGTGTCGGCATGGTCAGAAAAGTTACTGCGACCCCGAACAAGTTTTGACGACGCCGTCTCCGCGTCGCGTCCGTGTTATTGTAACACTGTCGTACGCCACCAGGGGGAGCCTGCTGACCAGGAGCCTGGCCGACATCGTCAAGAAGGAAGACTTTGTTCTCGACTCGGAGTACCTCATCACTATGCTGGTAGTTGTACCAAAGTGAGTATTGTTTCTCGAGAAGGCCTCAGGAGAAAGAGAGTTGAGCTGTGCTCTTAGTGTCTCCTCGTCCTCTGTTCTTTCAGGCTGGCGTACGCAGACTGGCAGAAAACCTATGAGACCCTGGCTGAGATGGTGGTGCCCCGATCCTCAAAGTGAGTGATGTCATCAGCGATTTTGATTTCATCTGTATTTATATGCACATTGATTTACAGTTTGTCGTGAGCATCATATCAGCCGTATAACAAGTTCCTGTCTTTTCCTCCAGTCTGCTGTTTGAAGACAATGACAGCGGACTGTTCAGCGTCACTCTGTTCCTGAAAGCCATCGACGACTTCAAACACAAAGCCAGAGAGAACAAGTAAGAGTCGTCACACTGAGAAAACGCGCGTCGTCATTGGCAAGAGGTGTGAAACGTGTTCAAAAGAAGCCAGACTGTGCGGCAAATATAGATAGCTCTGACTAAATATATCAACTGGACGGTGAATCACAGGGTTTATATTCGTAACTTCATACGCACACAGATATATTCACGATGAAAGGAAGCTGATTACTGCCCCCGACATCTTGTTTCTAGGTTCACAGTGAGAGAGTTCCAGTACAACGAGGAGGAGATGAAGGCAGACAAAGAGGAGATGACGCGGCTCTCCACAGATAAGAAGAAGCAGTTTGTAAGTGACGGAACAGGAAATCATTTTCATAGTTTCATGTTCTTAAGTTTTGTTTTGTTTTTGCAAATAGTGTTGGTGTAAGTAGTTATTGTGTAGCTTTCTCTTGGAGATTTGTTTGCAATGCTCGGCTGCTAGACTTTGCTCATTGACACAGTTCCACTCTGGGTACTTTAAGGCCTCCTTCTGAACTATTTAAGGAACCACACAAGTGGTTTGGCATGCCGTAGTAAGCGATCATCCACAAGGCAAATTGTGGGAATGTTTTATTATTGCCATGCATACTTTATGTTTTTCTGAGCAGCCATTATGAAGATAAACTTAGAGACGTCAATCCTGACTGCAATTGGTGTTACTCACTTTATTAAGTTACTTTTATTTGTCAAAATGACCTTTTTGTCATATGACAATGTATGTCAATGGGGAAGGTTTTCCAAGTGGTAAATCACACCAACTGAAAATTCCTAGTTTAATGATGAAAATTATTTAAATCCTGATCACCCAAGATGACACACAGCAAGAAGTGTTTTCACTAGGATAATGTCAATTTAATAGTTTTAGAAATGTTTTTATTCTGACTAGTTGATTTTTTTGTTTAAGAATGTCTGCCAAATTAGTTTTTTGAAGTTTTTATTTGCAAATTCTTTCCTCTAATGTTTGGGCAAGATTGTAAGAATGCCACATCCCCAAAGAAAGCTATAACCCTAATCTGTATCTGCTTTCTGCAGGGCCCGCTTGTCAGATGGCTGAAAGTGAACTTCAGTGAAGCCTTCATCGCGTGGATTCACATCAAAGCTCTGAGGGTGTTTGTGGAATCTGTTTTAAGGTACTGTCATCAGAAATACAGTCTTAATATCGCCCATACATATAACTGATCATAAACTGGCAGCAGTTCAAAAACAAAAGACAGAAAGAAAATGATTTATGCATTACTTATTTATGTAACGTTTTCCTTCAGATATGGGCTGCCGGTGAACTTTCAGGCCATGCTCCTGCAGCCAACCAAGAAGACCATGAAGAAGCTGAGGGAGGTGCTGAATGATCTGTACAAACATCTGGACAGCAGTGCAGCTGCTATCATCGACGTGAGTACTTTGATATTATTGTGTAACGGCTCTCACTACAAGGTAGTAGCAACAAGAAAAACTCTGCACATCTCGGAGCAACATAGTCATGTGCTACAATAAAAACCTTATAATATGATTATCTTATCACAAGTTAGGATATACAATATTATGTCAGTATGTATACCTACAATAATTCCATTACTTAAAAGAATCCCAAAGTATCTTTTTCAGACTATTCTTTGTCGTTATTTTAGACATAAATGTTATATTGTAATGTAGTGCATTGCAAAAGAACTAGTTTCAACAACAGAACATGTGTCTTAAAGCCACATTACACACTAATTCAAAGCAGCTTTTGAGTGTGTTCACACTTGAGAAGTGACAAAGTGAAGTATACTCAAACCACACTTTATGAAAGCTTGATCTTTTCAGTTTGACGTCTCACTTTCCATTTACTGAATACTTTCCTGTTAGTGAGGTGGTAAATGTCAATTTTTTTGGGGGAGGGATATGTAACAGTAAAAACATTCTATGATGATTAGCATGAAGTAGATTCTGTATAGAATTGTTATTAATGTGGGACACACCGATAGTCTCTACTGCTGCAATCTCTGCTTCTCCTCCATCACTGTGTGAGATAGTAACAGGTGCTCCTTCTCATGGCCAGAGCTGGTTACTGCAATAAAAGTACAGTGGTCCTAACCTCTACACACAATCGATGCTGTGGACTTGCAGTCGCGTACCAAACTATTTTAATATTGAGGCATAAGGCTGTATTGATTGATGTTCCAGTCTTTAAACAATGTTGAATACGTTTTATTAAGTTCTCTTTTAAAGAACACAGATAAACAAAAGTGATACATATGTGACAACCGGACACAAAAAAATTTTAATTAAAAAAATAAAATAAAATAATAATAATAATAATAATAATAATAATATATATATATATATATATATAAAAATACATACATACATACATACATACATACATACACGTGTGCACATCCATGTGTACAAACACATATATCAACCCACAATGCACTTGTAGGAAGACATTTTTTTTTTTAAATTGGAAGATATGCCCTTAATGTAAGTATATTACTGCTACTATATATAATCAGGCCTTATAAGTGAGAAAGGCCATTTTGTCCCAAAATATGAGTTTCAGTTAGTTGTTTAAATGAGTTACTGATAAGAAACTTTGCATGAAATGGAGTTTTGGCAAAATCCAAATCTGTTTGTTTTTCAAAGTTTGAAGTTAAAGCGGGGATGCCTGGGATTTAAGGAGTGAGATGTTTTTTGCTAAACACTACATGCTGCTGTGTTTTCCTCAGCGTTTTTCATTTGACCTTATGGGTGGCGTTCATTTCTTAGTTTTACACTAACAGCCTCAACTGTCTTTTTCTGTGTGTGCTTTTTTTTTTTTTGTCAGTCTGCGATGGACATCCCGGGCCTGAACCTGAGCCAGCAGGAGTATTATCCTTACGTCTACGACAAGATCAACTGCAACCTGTTGGACTTTAAAGTTTAACACTTTCCCCATTTTATCTTTATGCTGAGTGTTGATAATAAGTTAAATCTTTACCCCCCCCCCCCCCCGCTGTCCGTCTCCTCACTGTCGCCTCTCCCTATCAGCCGCTTGAATGACAACGCTGCATGTTCATTCCTTGTGGTGAAACAGCCCAACGGCAAGCTTCTACCACTTTTACAACCAAAAGACAAAAAAAAGACTTTTAATTATTGTTTTTGTTTACAGTTTGTTTTTGATGTGAAATGGATTAACAAATCATGTTTAAAAGATGTATATTTACTGCGTCATTCCACATGGGTTGGCTTATGTTGACAGCGACATCCTCAGTGTTGAAGGATTTGTGTTTACATGTTATCACTGTAACCCACGGCAACCAGGCCTGCTATGTGTTTATGAGATTGTGGGGTGGCTTTACGTAACAAAGATGTGATACGAGTGCGTGTGTGTTGTCGTCTCATGTTGTGTATATTTGCTGTCAAATAAGATCTGTATCAGAGTATTGTGTGTAAGTGATTAAATAAATATGATTGATCAATAAGTCATATCAAATGTGTGGGAATTTGTGAAGGGATTCATAAATACAAGTTTTTATTATTGAATTCAGGATATTTTTATTTAATTTTTAGAATTTAAAAAAATTATAGATAGACTTTATAGGTATATGAAAGTCTTATTTGTCCTTTTGTGTGTGAAACTTTTATGTTCCCGGTTTTGGCCAGAACTCCCCTTGGAAAAAAAAGTCTCTTAATAGGACCATCCTGGCAAAATAAAGGTTAAATTAAAAAAAAACGAATGAATATGAACACGGTGTGAGCGTGATATGGTGACGTACGTGAGGGAGAAATGAAAAAGAGACATGCTGGCCTAGCTCTGTGTAGTAAAAAGAGATCCTCTGTGAAGCCTCCTGATGACTCATGATCATATGCAGAGCTGCAGGCCGTCTGAAGGACAGTTTCTCTTTAAGCAGAAACCCTTTGGAATTCACATGGCTTCAGGAGAAATACTTCACTTTCAACATGGAGGACAGCTGGAGACATCGACAGCAGAGGGCACCAAACAGACACTGAAGACGAGGTCCTTGCGTGGTACATTTGGACATGTTGGAAGTCAAAACCTCAATTACAGTATCAAAAGTACATGCACACTATGCAAAGTGATCCTGCCAGTGTTATTGTTACATTGATGATTCATCATGTTTTACAAACTGATCTTGTGTTTTGTGCCTGACATCTGAAAAGTAATAAGATACAGCTGGTAAATAAACCTACTGCTAAAACCTTCCCATTGAAATATAGTGCAGTAGAAGTATAAAGTACGAAGGAGATACTCGCATAAAGTACAAGTACCTCAAAATTGTAAATAAGTACATTACGGGAGAGTTCTTGCTTTTGTAAATACAGTTTGTTCTGTTTACTTCTCCACCGCATACAGATTAGAGTACGTGTGTCTGAACTGCATGGAAGTCCCATGACCTTAAAATGGCATCAAGTCATACAAGAGATCTGCACACAGCACTGTCAACTCTCAGTAAAATACCATTTGACAGAACAATGTACTGATCTAACAAAGATCTTAGAAAGGCATTGTCAGAATGCAGCTGTATCTCTGATGTTTATGTAATCTGCATTATTGAGAGTCAACACTGGATCAATCAGTGTACAGTGTAACACTCTCTGATACTCCTTAAGGGGACAAAGTATGTCAATAATTGCAATAGAAGTAGAACATAACAGACAAATTATAGGAAAAAATGTAGGAAAATATTACAAAGGAACAAGTTGAATTGAAATCCTGAAAATGTTTTTGTAAAATACGATGGATCACTTGAATGAAGTATCCAAGGAAGAAACAATTGTTATAGAAACTACCACAAAAATGTAAATAGATATAATGGAAAATAAAAAGGAAATACAGAGTCTAGCATTAATATTAATGCCTGGAAGAAAAAAAGTTGATTTTTTAAAGGCTCTGGACTGCACACAGGTGTTTTCAGTTAACCTGATTAGACCTCTGCACAGGTTGAAGATGGGCACCGCTGTGATCGATAATCTACTCTACTAACCTCCTAATTAGAGGACTAATTAGACAATTAAGTGAAAACACCTGTGTGGGTGGACTATGCCTGTGTGGGGCCTTTTGATATCTGATGATTTACAAAATCCATTTTCTTATTCATCATGAGAAAAAACACAACAAAACATAAATGGAAAAAAAGAGATGAAAACGACAGACGCAATAGAACTTTATTGAGAGGTAAAAATATTTGACAAATAAATAAATTTATATAAATAATAATTGATTAATTAATAAACAGCGCCAGTTACTTTGTTACAAATAACAAGCAATGAACACACTGTACAAAAAATGTTCAGTGTTGCTATGTAAACATGATGATGGACAAAGAAAAATTAAAACAAGTATGAAAAGACATCTTTAAAAAGCTCTAAATGGAGACATTTATGTGTAGACTGCAGGTGCCCTATACCTCCCACCCTCTGCATTACTTATAGCCACATTGTTACAGATCTATCGTCAACCCCAAGTTTTCTGTCACTCTGTGATAAATTGATTAAACGCCTAAAATGTATTTAGGTAGCCATATGCATACCACGTAAGCAGGGCGTAAATAGTACACCACCTCAGCTGGTATTGTGCTTCAGTTGTGCATATTTCCTTTAAAAATGTGTGATTACATCTCACCACCTACAAACATGTGACTGTGAAAATGTGAGGGTTTTGAAGGGGGGGGGGGGGGGGGGATTCTGGGGCTTCTTGAAAATTCTCTGGTTGGTGATCCAACTTTGACTCACATACAACCTGCGTGAATGAACTGTATCTGAATTATTAACCACACTGGATTTGAAAAGGAACAGAAGTAAATATTTTGCATCATGTCTTCTAATCAATCCTCTCAAAAGTCCAGGGAATAAGATGCGCGCGCGCGTGTGTGTGTGTGTGTGTGTGTGTGTGTGTGAGAGAGAGAGAGAGAGAGAGAGAGAGAGAGAGAGAGAGAGAGAGAGAGAGATCATGTGATGAAAGAGTGAGCCGTGCTTGCTGGGTTGTGTCGTGAGACACACAAACACACGGCGGAGACTACAATCACACCCCCACCTCCCCTCGCACACGCACACACGCACACACCGTCTTGTGAGCGCGCTGGTGGTACCGAAACCTGGACGAGGCGTCAGCGCGGGCGGGGAAAAAACATCCACCGGACATCCACCGGTGCGCTGCTGGCCGCTGCCCCGGGGAGCAGGAGCGAGAAGCATCCATGCCGCCAGGTTCCCTCTCACACATCGGCCTGGACCTGCTCTCGTCATCGGGCCTCCTCCTCCGACGCTGCTGAGATAATGAAAGGATGGCCGAGCGGCGACGCGGGGACCACGGAGGGCTGACGGATGCCGCCGCGGCGGCGACTCACCGGGATGAGCAGCAGCGTTGCAGCGCGATGAGTTCGACGGAAGAAGCGGCATTGGAGGGTCTCTCCCTGGAGGAGATACTGAGGCTTTACAGCCAGCCCATCAACGAGGAGCAGGCATGGGCGGTGTGTTACCAATGCTGCAGGACGCTGGCGAAGGGGCACCGGAGCAGGGGGAGCTCCTCCGCCGCCGGAGCATCGTCAACGGCGGCTCCGATGAGGATATCTGGACCGGAGGATGTCAGGATACAGAAAGACGGGTCCGTGAGGGTGGAACACCGGGGCTGTGAAGGTAAACTATTATGTAAGAATGAGTGCGCCTAAAGCTGCTCTCGATCTAGGCCAGACCATCACTTGCATTTCAAATATTGGGGTGTTGTGATTGTAAGACTGAAAGACTTGGGGGGGGGGGGGGGGGGGGGGGGGTAGCCTACAAAATCACATCACTAGTGTATAATCCCTAATGTAATATAGTGATAACACAGAGCAATAACGCTACTGTAAATAAAACATCCAGCACGTGGAGGCTTTAGATGTTTTCCCTGATCAGGTGCTATATTAGTCTTTAATCTGCAGCAGGACAACATCAGCCAGTCATGGGGCCCAATTATACCTGATCACTGACAAACAAATAGTCCCCTGGCTCATACTGTAGTGGTTCTCACTGGTTTTCACTATTCCTCCTCACTGAGGGCACATATGTGTGTGTGTGTGTGTGTGTGTGTGTGTGTGTGTGTGTGCGCATCACTCGGCTACATCTCTCATTGAAGGCCTCTCAGCCTGTTTGCCACTTCACATCCGATTAAAGCATGTGATTATTGCAAGCTGAAATGTGCATGCATGGGGCCGACGTAAAGTCTGAATCGGGCCTTGTGTTTTGAATGGCCTGATTACAGTTGCTCCTAACTGCCTGTGACTCTGTTTTATGCAGTGATGTGCGGTGAGGCACTGACACTACATAAATCAGATTTACAAATATATGAACCAATAGAGAAGATTAAATCACCATTCAATTGGCAGCTTGCACATTGACTACTGGTTGTTTTTCATATCAGCCTTATTTACACACACATAGGTAAGTTACATATTTGATTCCACCGGGAGCGTGTGCGCCGCGATCTGCCCCACCGATTTGCCCTACCGGGAGCGTTTCAGAAGCGGAGCGCTCGCGGGCACCAACCGCGAAAATCGTGAGATTCCGCGATAATCTACGTAACAACCACGGCTGTATAAAGAGAACAACAAACAAATAAAAGGTTACTTTACCTGTCCGACGTTGAATTGCTGTTGATTTGTTCATATTTCCCTGTTTTTTTGAGACATTTTTAAGCTAGGATATATAATCTTACATTTTTGTGGTCAAATCAAAATATAAGAAGAAAAGTGTAGAAGAAGAGCAACGACAGAACAAGCATAAACCCGACCCGTGGGCTCTCGCACGCCCTCTTCAGTGAGGCAGAGGTACTGTTTGCCCCTCTGTGCTTTTTCACTGCGGTTTAATGTCAGTTTTATGTCCTTTCTTAATGTAAAGAAAGGACATATAATAAAAGTGTCTACAAATATTACAGTGATGACAAACAATAAGAAAGCAAAAGGCACGCGCTCAACCCAGTTTGTGAGGGATTGCGCAATCTGAGGTGAGGCACAGCTCGTCGCTGCCTCACCTCACGTGTCTCCTCTGTTTGAACAGGACATTTGCTAATTCAGCGATTTTCATTATAAAAATGCTTGAAATGATTGGAATCATACAGCAATTACATTTATAGCACAGGTCAGTAGAGAAATATTAATATTTATTTTATTTTAGCATTATTTGTTTTTTACTTGTCAAGTTGTCATGATGGCAGGTGAGGCTCTGCCTCACCTCCCTCCCCTGACCGCACGTCCCTGGTTTTATGAGGTGCTATAAAAAAATGAGGAGTTACGGTCCTGCTGGTTTTACAAGTGCTCTGAAAACATCCAAGAAAGTGAGAGGAGACAGTGGCAGCATATAGCGAGCCAAATGATAAATCACTGCAACATTGTGGAAAATATCCCTTTAGGGGGTTTGCACAGTGTCTGTGGGGCTATATGCAGGGTGCTTATCCTGACTTTATTGTGCTTTATGGTAATTTGTGTCTCACATGGGAGACAGTTACAGCGTTTATGTGGTATTTGTCTAGCATCCCTCATACTACAGGTGCTTTTTTCCCCCTTCTTTTTAACAAGGTATCAACAAAGATTCAAAACAATCTTTGCTGCCATGTGATGGGCGTGTCTGTGTCTGTCTGAACACTACACAGTGTCCTGTCAGAAGGAGGCCTGGCATGTTCAGTGTATGTTAGACTGTGAACACAGAGTGTAGCAGACTGACTAAATGCCTCTCTATCCATCTATCTGTCTCTGTCTGTAATGGACTACACCTGAGGGATAGGCTCTTTACTCCAGCTGCAATGTACACACACACACACACACACACACACACACACACACACACACACACACACACACACACACACACACACATACTACTGAACACTGCTCGGTCAACATTTTGGCCTTTGATTCGATAACTGCGCTGCATTTCTGTGAGAGTGATGCTGGTTGTGGCATGTAGGTCTATATATGCTTAGAATGAATGGGCTATTTTTAGGAGTATGGAAGGGACCATCGGAGAGGGGAGTCCAGGCTTTTATTCCTCAGCTGCTGCTGTAATGTCACATCATGCAAAACATATTGACTTGTTGTAGTTATGCATGTTTTGGGGCATTTGTATTTGCAATATACATCTTTTTTTGTTAATATCACTTCAGTAATCATGTTGCTAATTCACAGATGAGCATCTTTTTGTATTTTTTTCCCCATCAGAATCAGAATCAGCTTTATTGGCTATGGATGTGTACTCATACCAGGAATTTGACACCGTTTTTTCCATTGCTCTCAACGTACATACACAGAATATACAAATAAACTATTTAAAAATAAATAAAACAAGGACAACAAAGTAGAACAGAGGTAGGCATAAACATTTAACTACTATATTATATTATTATAATATTTGGTCACAAATCATATAGCAAATATAACTTGCATCAAATACAAACAAAGAACTTTATAATTTACAGCAGACATAACACATATACACACATACGCATAAAAGCTACTGTACATAATAACATACAGGTTATATACAATTGGAGTACAAGAACAAATCAACTTTAAATAATTCGCCCTATAGCAGGAAATAAAAGTAAAAGTCAGATAATATTAAGTTATAATGATGTCATAGAATAATCATCCTTCATAATCGTCTTTTCCTGTAAAAATAAGATTGAGTTGAGTTTAAAAGCAGCTTTTTGGAGTATTGACAATAAAATCATTGCCAAGCAGCACAACAATGTTCAATAATGTATTTTGATTATCTTGAAAACCCCAATTAATATTGAGAGGGGATGAAGGTAAACGATTGTGTGTTCAGATAACCTGCTGCTAAAACGATACAGATGGACATCTTGCCGTTTCCTTTACATCATACACCATATGTGCAAATTATTAAACATACTTTTCATGTGGTAAACAGATACGGTGAAACGCATTATCTTACAAAGACTGTATTTTAAACATGTATCCATTACTTCTATCTGAATATTGAAAGTGATCATTCATTAGCTAACTATATCAAGTCTTCATTTCTTCCTCCCAATCCTTCCATGAACCTCATGACGAGTTATGAAGTACCTCTGGCTGAGAATCACTGCTCTGCACGTCTTCAGTCTGTCATACTGGGAGTGTTTTGCAAGTGTTTTGATCAGTGCACTGCAACCACACAAATGGTCTCGCTTTGCAGGGTGATTTGAGGGTCTAATTGCCACTTATCTGTGCTGTTCAGCACAGTCTCTCTCTCTCTCTGATGCACAAGCTTGAGTCAGATAAAGTCATTCTTGTAACTAATTTGATAAATCTGTGGCAAAAGTTTTCAGGATTTAGGACTTCTGAAACTCTCGTATGCAAAAATTGACTGAGTTAAATCAAAGGTTAGTGTTTGACCTGCTCTTTACCACGCCCGCCAAGGGCCTGGCGATAATTCAATATGATAATTAATCGTCTTTCAATGGAATCATATCGTGATAGAATTGTATATCGAGATATCGTGGTACACAATCACGTCGTGTCTAAATTGATCATAACAAGCCCATACTAACTAAAATTACTCAGCTGATTACATTATTTTGCACTGAAGGTCTTATTTAAATGACAAAATGCTCCGTACTTTTGTCAAGTATTTAATTCACACAAACAAGAGTATACAAATCCGTGTGGTTATTTCATATAGACCACTTATTTCGTAAATTACCAGAAAACATGCTGTATCGTGATATATATTGGTATCATGATATATATCGCGATAGAAGATTTTGTCTCAGCCTATACGTTCGCCCAGTATTCTTTTATTCCGCAGGTCATCCGGAGCGCCTGACACTTTGTATTACATCTGAATACATCATGAAAGCAGGACCTTTTAGAACCTCTGCAAATAGTTTTCTGTCACAAATTTAACGAATATTTTTAATATCCTTCTGTTTTACCAATCGTTATAGCACTATCAAGAAAGCACACTGGTTTATCTGCTCCCTCTGTTTGGCAGTGCTCACATCACACCGCTCTTCTTCACCCTACATACAGCAGTGTGGCATTCAAACCTGCTGATGCTGAAGTTAACGGCCAGAGATGATGTCATAGCTGTTGTGATGTTGCGTTACCGCGTGTCACAAGACAAAAAAGCCAATTTGTTTCGAGGGTCGTCTGTCAGCTGGCTGTTTGTTCACAAAGTAAAAGCTGGGCAGATGTAGCCCGGGGGAGCATTTAAGTGGCTCTTCTTTTTGAAGGGAGTACATTCATGCAACGTGGCTCCTTGGGAGGGGTCTTGTCATCATCGGTCACATGCTATGAACCGCTGAAGTAATTAGAAATGAAACGGAGCTTTTATTAAAACTGTTCTAGTCAGCATAGTGAGAGCACAGAGCACTTTAACAGAAATGGTTTAATGAGGGAGGGAGTCTTTAATCACTGATAAGTAAGCTATTTAAAATTCCTTTAAACCAAGAACATGAGCATTTATAAGGCAGGGATGTTCTGTATTATTCTTTTAGTTATTTAAATGTCACGAACCAAAACCAACTATGACTTTATCCTAATAACGATTCTATTGTTGTCAGAAAACTATTAACAGAATGCATCAGTGAGCCACACCACTGGGCGCCGTGTTCCTTCACCGCCATTCAACGTAGCTTGCGCGGAAACTGGATTCTCGCGATAACACGAGATCACGCGAGAAGAGGTTAGCGTAGCTGCTGCAGTAGCATGTTATATCCGAACTGAAGAGTGTTTCTTCATTGAAAGAAGAGCAGAGAACGGCACCGAAAGCTTTTCTCGATGGAAAAGATGTTTTTGCTCTTTTCCCGCCTGGCATCGCCAAGAGTTTGATTGACAGATGGTTCGTCCAATCACCTGCCAAGCGATGTTTTTATTTTTTAAAGAGCCTACCCTTTTCCAAACAGTTTCCAACAAACCATTTGGCGCGTCAGGTTAACGTTCACCTTCCTGCTTTCTGGATATACTCAGCGGCACACCAAATGTGTATTATTCCTCAGCTGAAAATAGTTTCTAACAAATGGTCAGTTTCCTCCTGTTTGAGGAACATTTGCTAAAATCTACAGTGTCCAGCTGTTTTAGGAAATAACAAGTCCTTTTTAGAAATACAACAATGTGTCTGTGAACAGCCATTAAAGATTCACATTGTCAGTGGGAATGAACAGACTTGGGGCTGAGTGTTGCAGACAGTGTACTATAGTTGGGCAGTATTGAAGCAGATTGTGGGTTTTGGTCTTTTCATGGGATTTGTGGAGAATAGGACTATGCCTCATCATTTAAAGCTACACTATGACCTTGAGAGTTTAATGTTAGCATTTGTGGACATGCTCCGTTCCTGATTAGTTTTAGTGTAAAAAGAATGTGAATGCTGTGGCCTGAGATTTTCCATCAGTGACAAATAAAAACTATTGATACTGAAATAAACGAGTTTCTCAGCTGCAGTCCTTGTGTGTGCTTTAACAGCAGTGTAGAGTGATGAATAAATGAAAATGATGGCCCAGTGATTGCAGTGAATCCTGGGACAATGTATATTTCACATGATATTTAAAGGATATTCCGACACGGAGTCAAAAGTAATGCATGGCCTTTTGACATGAACGGCTTAGATCATCATCACATGCGCTTAACTTCTGTCAGTCATGCATTTTTTTCACTGTAATAGAACAGCTATGTCACCGCGCATGTGTGTGTAAGCTGCTTTGTGCCTCGGCTTACATCTGCTGCTTATCACAACACTGCTTTCTTGTTTCCCTGCAGGTAAATACAGCCCTTGCACAACCACAGAGGTGAGTAACTCCACTGTAGTTCTGTTGTACTTCTCGTATTTCACCATCACATGCTTACAGAGGCTTGAACAATATTATGTGGGCATTATTTACTTGTGTATAATGTCAAAGTACATGTTGTGGGCGAGGGAGGACATTATAACTTGGGCACATTGCATATGGAATAACCAGGACCTTTTATTTCTATTTTTATTACTGTATGTTTGCAATGTTTACTTCCTGTTTTTGATGTGCAACTTTGTTGCTGCATGGTAAAAATATATATTAAAAAAATACATGTTTAAATTAGTATATATATAGTATATTTTGGTCACATGAATGGATTAGTTTGAGTGTAACTAGTTGTAGTTGTAGTTGTGTTGGAAGATTTTGGTTGATTACCTCACAAGCCTCCCAGAGTGCAGGCTGGGAAACTCCAGCGTTTCTGGAAAGGAACCATTCAGTCAATTGACAAGATATTAATGGAAGGAGATGTATGGTTGTACAGGGAGAGATAATAACAGGCTTAATCGCAATAGAAGCATTTTCTACTCTTTAAATATTTACCTCCCACAGTTGGTTACATTAGCTAGTTACAGTCAAAGAGGGCGGCCAGCCACAACAACAGAGATGGCATATTAGAGCGGGCACTCTTCAGCAGCTGGGGCGGTATTGCAGTCGCTCTACCGCACCGTTGTGACGAAAAGAGAGCTGAGCCGCAAGGCAAAGCTCTCTATCTACCGGGCAATCTTCGTTCCTACCCTCACCTATGGTCATGTGGACTGGGTCATGACCGACAGAATTAGATCGCGGGTACAAGCGGCCGAAATGGGTTTCCTCAGGAGGGTGGCTGGCATCTCCCTTAGAGATAGGGTGAGAAGTTCGGTCATCCGTGAGGGACTCGGAGTAGAGCCGCTGCTCCTTTGCGTGGAAAGGAGCCAGTTGAGGTGGTTCGGGCATCTGGTGAGGATGCCACCTGCCACCAGCTTCAGACTGTGTTGCATAGAAAACTGCTTCAAAACAGCAAAATGAGCACGGTGTCCAATGCAAGTTGGTGATGGAGATAGTTTCTGGCATACAGCACCATCACGTCTCTGCTAGCATGTTGATGTCGTGAAACAATGAGCAGAAGGTAATGCATTAGTGAAATGGTTCCACATTTTAGGAAATGTGCTTTTCACTTTCTTGCCGACAGTTAGATGAAAAGATCGATACCACTCTCATGTCTGTACACTGCAAGTGTGGAGCTGAAGCCATGAGGCAATTAGCCTAGCTTAGCTTTAAGACTGGAAACAGGGGGAAATAGCTAGCTGGGTTAAAAGATACACCAATACTTTAAGCCTTGATATAATATAAACGGATGATTTAAATAATAATTCACATTCAATTTTCATGAACGGTGAAATTAGCTATATAACCGGGCTGTAAACATGTTAATTCCTGCTCTGAAGTTGGGTATTAACACATTGTGTCATCTCTCTTACAACATGTAAGTCATCTTTACTTTTCTGTTTGTGTTGAGATTAAACAAATAAGGTACACAGCGTTAATTAGTGAGCTTTTGAAGTATTTTTAACAGTTACCACCTGCTTCCAGTCTTTCTGCTAGGCTAAGCTAATCACCTCCTCCCTAGCTTCATAGTGGTAGTAATATTCTCATTTAACTCTCGGCATGTAACCGAATAACTATTCTATTAACACAGGGCAAATGCTGTGGAAGGGCCTCAGTACAAGATAATGGCTTTTACTGTGTCTTAACACAACGCAATAATACTTTCTTCTCAGCGTTGCTGTAAATAGCTTATTTTCACTGCTAGTTACACAAATTGTTCTGACAAGTTGTCAGCATGAAAGACCATTCTCTGGCATGTGTACCCATCCTCCCTTCACCCAGCGTGTGTCTTCTTCACCCGGTCATTTTCTCCACCCGCCCCAGAGCTCCCAGCTGACTGGTAGGAAATGTCACCCTGCAAGGCCTCCTGTTTTAATGGCAGTTCTGGGAGCAGTTCCAGACCTAATTAAAGGGCTCTTTCCTCCAACAACTGCTGTTAATTGTTTTAATAATAGTTTGTGAGAAGAGGTCTTACAGCTTCTCCGCCATTCGCGTTTTAGGAATATTTTGCTGGATGTTGTAGAATAGATGGAATAATTTTAGCCCGCAGGGTATGTGTTTTGGTGTCACTTGAGAGTGTTTGATGAATTCAAAGCTAGGTCTTGGTCTGACAGTATTTGGTGTCTGTGATGCTGCACACTGACTGAGGATCTCTTCCCAGTTCGTTAGAGACAGAGTGCAGCAGTTTTCAGGGGGCTCTGGAGATGGATTGCTGTGTTATGGACTGTGATAACAGATGGAGAGTGACTAACTCAAGCACACAGGCACACACACACACACACACACACACACACACACACACACACACACACACACGTTGTAGCAGCGGAGAATGTGAAACGGTATAGTCAAATCTCTGCTAAGCAGCTTTGCACGAGAAATGAGTTCTCACAACGCAGTGCGCTACAGTCTGGCTGACAAAACCACCGGCGAGTTGTTGGAGCCGCTTGGCAGCGATGAATCCTGCGGCAGAGGCGTTCTGTTACAGCATGCAGTGTGGAATTAGCCCAAAACTGGATGAGCAGGAGCACATGTGTAGCCGTGGCCGACGCACATTATCCGCACACGGCTGCAAAACAGCGTGAACTCCAGCAAATGATGCGGCTGCGGATGTCAGATGATGCCGTTGTCTTCAGAGCCAGTGAACCGAGCTCCCGACAGGGCTCTGTGTTCAGTACTCAACTACTAAGTCCACTGGAAATGGATGATATTTGTTAGCATATTTTCACTCAAATGTGACAATGGTTCTCTTTAGCTATACCCATTTCCACCTTTTTACATGTCGGCGTTTGCAAGGGAATTTGTTGTAGACATGCTAGCGAGACCCTCTTGGTCCCGTGATGCAGCATAACCCATGAATTTGTGGATTATGCTTCATCACGTCCCCCGCTGACAAAGTTTAACCGCGCGCGCTTCTTGCCCTCTTAATGTCTGCGCTTTGAAGTCTAGGAAAGGGATTAGAGTTTAACGTCGAAATCGGTGTTTAACGTAAACAGAAAACTTCGGTCAGGAGTTATGAAAGTGTTTGGCAGGAATAGTATTTGCTTTTATGTGAAAAAAGAGAAGAAAAAAAACAACAGGTGGAGGAAATGCATGTGGTTTCTTTCAAGTGTTCTCTCTGTTCTGTGTGTGAAGTCATGCGGGTTCCGCATACTGGACAAACCAGAGGAACCGTGCTCAGTCATATGATCGTCAGAGGTCACAGCATCAGGTGTGAGTCTGAGAAAGGAATCTCCTCAGTGCTTGTTTGTGTGTGAGAGGAAGTAACCCACTCTTAACATGAATGCCATCCATTATTAAGTGGGCAGATTGATTTTTACTATGATCATAATACAGCAGTATGTTTGCTAGATGAGGAGTTGTGTATTGTCCATTCTTTTGTGTGTAAAAGCCCCATAGTTCCCCAGGCAAACTTCACAAATATACCGTAGTCTTTTTTGCTGTGGTGGGAGTTACAGTGGTGCAGTGGTTAGCACAGTCGCCTCACAGTAAGAGGGTTCTGGGTTCGAACTGTGATCGACTGGCGTTCTGCCAGGGGTGTTCCCAGCCTGTCGCCCGATGCCAGCTGGGATCGGCTCCAGCTCCCCACAACCCTGTGAAGGACAAGCTGTTACAGATAATTGATGGATGGATGGCTTCTGCTGGAGTGCTCTTCAATAAGCGCAAATGTTTTTAGATTAATTAATTGAAACAAAATCCCAGTTTGTGCCATCCCATCTTTGCCATGATACATTACAACATGCTCAAATATCACCAATCCTTATGACTTTGGTGATCCGCTAGTGCCACCAATAGGTCAAGGTTTTAACTTATCCATTGAAATATATCACCATCTACAATGTGTATCGGCACAAAATGTGTTACAGATATTAAACTTAAACTGCGTTACAGTTATATGCATACAGGTACATACATGAAAGTTGACCTTTGCGTTTAACCAGTGGTGGGCTGTGCATTTTATACCTGGGCCTTCAGTGCTGTCCTACTACACTTGAACCACCTCCTAATAACCTCATTATGACGCCACAGCTACGGGTTATTATTTGTTTTGTGTAAAAGCCGCATATTCACATAACACTGCAACATTTGACAAGTGAAATAAAATGTTAAATGAAGCTCAACACCTACAAAACACTATCTGCAGAGTGCAAATACATGAATCCGTGCATGACGGGATGCTGCGTCATTAACGGACAATGCATATAGTCAAAATCAATGTAATTAACACAATGACAAGAACAAACTCATAAGAACCAGTCACATATATTCATAGGACAACAAAAGCATGACACATCAATCCAGCAGCAGTTCCACGCATTCCACCACACAAGAGCACGAGCCATTCAAATATTATTCCTAAAAACGACACGATAGACAAATGAACAGTAGCAACGTTACTGCAGATGTAAACAAACAAACGCAGTTTGTCACTTACAGAATGCTGTTCACTGAAAGACAAAGTCCATCCTCCTTTCTTTGTTGACAAAGAGTTTAATCCCACGGTTGTACAGTACATCGTTTCAGTTCCAGTAAGAAGTCCTTCTCGATTCATGGACGCCAGTGATGACAGTCGTGCCTCCCCATTTGTATTTTGCCGGTATGCGGTGGCCGGTTCGCAGCAGGGCCGGGATCCCACCTCCGCCGGCAGTAGATCTGTAGATCCACTCGTGTTTCTCCAAAAGTTTTCAAAAGCACCGTAGTGTCCTGCCGTGCTATGGCGTCCTCGGGTTAGCGTAGCTCCAAACACCAAGACGCTCAGTTAAAATGAAACACATTCCCAGTCACAAAATGTGCAACGCTTCTCCGACAGAAACACCATTCATACAAATCCTTTTCCTGGCTGGGTCAGTGTTGCTAGCTGTGGGGTTGACTGACTATTTCTTATGATGTCCAGTTTTTCCTGAAATGTCCTTCTTGAGAAAGGTGTTGCCAGTAATTCCGCCACTAAATCCGTTTCTCCTCCTCCTTCAGCCATTGAGTGTTAAAAAAAACAAAGCTAGGTAAAAAAATTTAATAAACTACACCAAGCAAAACCCTAAAAAATTCCTAATTTCCTGCATATCTTTCAATTTGAACTCTTACTACTCCAACTAATGTCTGCCAGCTTCCTTAAGTTTCATATTAGTCACACGCTCGACCACTGACCAATCACGGTGCACGCTGCACCTTACTGCAGAGCTGACCTTAATACTGAGCTGCACGTTAATGATGACGTACTTATAGGCCAGCTAGAAGGCTCTGGCATGTCAAAGAATACGCCCAACATGTCAAACTAAAGATCTGATTGGTTGAAGACGATGGCAATCAACAATATTGTCCCCATTTACTTATACTGCAAAGGCTTTCACTTGTGAGTCTGAAGGCCTCGGGCCTCTCTTCTTACCTAGAGACAGCATAGAGGTGAAATCTGATTGATAAAAGCTCTACTTAAAACAAGCTGTGCTGGAAGCAGAGCAACTGAGAAATACAGTAGCTGTGCAATGAGAAAATAACATAATGGGAAAAATAATTAGAATACATATAGTGTATTTATGAAAAATTATTAAATTATAAAATAGCTATAACTTAGTGATTCTGTTTAGACCAGCAGAGACGGCTTTGCTGGCCCTGACGGCCCACCACTGCGTTTAACCTATCCTAAGCATTAGGATAAGCTTTAGCAACTTAGGGTTCAGTGTCTCGCTCAAAGACACTTCAACATGTAGACAGTAGGAGCCGGGGATTGAATGGCCAACCTTCTGGTTAAAAGAAGACCCTCTAAACCCACTAAGCGACTGCCAGCCATAGTTATTCATGGTCCCCAGATGATGATTCCTACTGACTTTGGTGTTCCTCCGAGTTTCCATCTAGTGCCCCCATGAGGTTGGAATCTTTCAGTTCAGATTGAAACATCTAAAAATCTATCAGATGAATTGTCATGAAATGCAGGTGTTTTTCCTAATGTAGAATCTATCCAGTTGATCTCCATTTCAAAAAATAGTCAAATTCCCTTTAAGATTAAGTCACAGTATGTCCTAATTTATGGAGCTATAGTTAATGTGAGTTGTGCATAACTTCACTTTATGATGTCTAATTATTGTTTGTTGTAAAAACTTAAACGGACAGTAATCAATGGAGAGGTAATTCATTCATACAATTTAGTATTTAGTCAATTTTGTAAAATTCTACTCAGCTCACCTACCGTTTACTTTCACTGCCATGACCTAATTCCCATGAACCCATTTAGTAAATATAAATGTTTTAAATCCCCACATTGTTTCTACAATCCTTTAATTCTGACCAGTGCATGCTGATTCTGGTAATCCTCTGCTGGTTGGCTAACAGCGACTAATGGAAGGCTTTTTCATACGAGAGAGCAGACCTCATAGATTTCAGTTAGCATTTAATTAGCGCAATTGGCACCGGTGTTTATCACACAAAGCTACATAACTAAAACTAATGAGATTCACAGTCTAACAGCTGGTGTCTTTGTCTGAGTCCACTAAAAATGCGTAGTAGACCATGACATCTCATTGACAGACGCATAGAGAACCAGCCTTTTGGTCACATGTGATCCTCCCTGACCTTTCTTTGAAACCATGAGCTTATTATTTATTAGTCAAGGGTCAGAAAATATTTCAACACTTTTTATAATAGATTCATCCTTTACGTCTTTTAGCAAGAAATAATTCTTCTTAAACATTGCTTCTTAAAAAGTGTGAGGATTTCCTGTTTGATATCACTTTTCATGTTTAGGTTTTCAAATGTCGGTTGGACCAAAATAAATAAAAATCTAGGGAACATCAACACTTTGGGAAATACCCTTACTTGCTCTTTTGCTGAGGAGTTAGATGAGGAGATGGACACCACTCAAAATGAAGCTGGAGTCAGTGCTGTCATCACCATGAGGTTGTCGTGCAACCAGCAGAAACTCCCAGCCAGGAAATAGTCTGGCACACGACACCATGTAAATCCACAAATTATTGTTTTTACACATTGGGTTTTATGGATTATACGAACAGGATGGTGAGCTTCAAAGGCATTGGAAGGCAGATTTTGTTAACTCTGGACAGAGCCAAGCTAGCTGTTTTGTGCTAAGCTAAGCTATGTCATCAAATAGATAAACCGAGAAGGAAATGGATTGAAGCCCTACCATAAACTGACCCCCATGGTAAACATATATGAACCTTGTGCAGTTTGCTTTCATTATACATGAGATGGTTTAAATGGTTTTGAATACCTTTAATTTAACTTAAAGGTTGCCTGTAGTCTTAGCGTTGATGTACTGTTATACTGTACTTCTAACTGTAGGAAACTGTATAAACAGAATACATGGCAGCCGACACCTGGCCATATTAACCCAGAAGGTCCTATTACATCATGTGTACAGAACTAGAACAAACATGTTTCATTCACACGTGTCTACATAAGGCTCTGTTGTTCTATCATAATGTGATGGTGTTCAGTTCTCATATCTGAGGTCATGTACTACAGTTGCTTTTGAGAGCTGTAACCTCGAAATTTAACCTCGAATGGATCAGACACCTGAACATAACACTCTGGTGTCCCATTTTGAATGACTTTAATTAGTTATGCTAACCTGCATTGTCCCTCAGGGATAATCGACTATGTAGGTGGATGGTAGATTGATATTGACTGTAGTTTGAAGAGAGGAACCCTGAATGGATATAGTACTGTCTTTTGTGAGGAAGAATTTGAAGCCAGCAGGCGGATAACTAAGGAAAATAACTACACATGTGAGAGAACCATCATGGCCGATGCTTTGGGGACAATGTAAAAAGCTTTCCCCATGCGTCACAATAGTTTTTACTTTGGCCCAGCTTGCCTCCTCTCCGTGACAGGAATGCTGAAATTAAAGCCAAGCTGTTTGATGTTGTTCCTGCTTGTGACGATGGCCACTGCTGCACTTTGCAGCACCGGCAAATCTCTTTTGGTTGAAACCTTCATCCTCTCCCCACTTTTTCTCTTTTCCTTCTTCTTTTTTCTTCTTCTCTCCACCACTTCTTCCCCCTTCATTCCGCTTGGTCGCCTGGAATCCTGAGACCCAGTCAGGGAGATTTCTAAGTGGAATGGAGACGCTGTTTGCTTTAGGCTGCCTTCACAGCCACGGGGAAAGTTCTTATTTTCTGCAATCAGTCATAGTTTGCAGTTAATTATTTGTGAGGGAATGTGTAAGAAAATGACGCCAGCAGGCTTTGAGTGACAGCATAGGCAGGATACTGTCGAACACTAACTGGAGCTGAAAAATAAAGTATGCACAATCGTTTAAAAAAATGAAACATGGTTGAATAGCATATCTCCTTTTGGTCAGCAACAGCAAATAGAGACAGAGCGAACTCTGAAAACCATGCCCACCAGAGGGGGAAATAATTGGCGCCACAATATGCAACCAAGGACTGAAATGCTAACAAAATGCCTGTAGCTAGCTAAAAAACGAGATTTCAGCATGTCAAAGGATTATTTTAGCACCCTATGTCTAACAGGGGTGCAGTTGATAACTAAAGTGATAATGGGATGGGTCGAGTTAGCTGTTAGCAAGCTAATGTTAGCTAGCCTTTGCAAGCTAATGTGATTAGCTAAGGCACTTGCAAACATAATACTGCATAGCTTTCTGATTAATCCACATTCTACTAAACTGCAAAATGTTAAGCTAAACTTACAGAAATACTGACATTTGCTTGGTGCACACGTGATGTTAGGCATACTGAGGGTCAGGATACCACAGTTTTCCCATCTTTACAACAGGGCTAATTGTTATGCTTTGGCAGCTTATAAAACCATATTTCTTCATGCTGCCCTGTTTGTAGTGCATTCCACCACACAGCAGCTGTTAGGTATGTTTCTGTTGTTTTCTAGCAGGCAAAAGTGACCTTCACACAATCCAAAGTCAATGTCACTATGGTGAAGCCATGCGTTCTCCACCAATAATGTACACATCCAATGTTTGTTCTCCGCTTGTGAACACAAATCAATACGTGCAAAAACATTGCAGACATACAGTACAGCCAGTCAATATCTTTAAAGGATGACAAGTCCTGCAGTCTGCCTTTAATCTCTTGAAAGTTTAATTTGTGGCTGCTTCTTCTGCTAGATAATAAAAAAAAGTCTGTGAAAAAAATGAAAGTGAAAAAAAATTGTCAATCCCATCTGCTGCAGCCTTTCATTTCTTTTTAATCCATTTAAGTCATTCTCCTTTTTGCAGATTTTTTTTCGATAAGCTGCAGAACAGAAATGGGAGCCTGAATATCCACATAGTTAACACATGAAACCATTAGCTGCTTGGCAGGGCAGATCATTCCATATCTGTCACATTTTCTATAACATTCTCAGCTGTCTGCTGAAGAGGATTTCTTAATTTACAGCCTAATGTCCCTGGAAGAGTACGCTTGCATGTGCATGTGTTTGTGCCTACATGGTGTCATATATCAGCGAGTGCGGATCCAGGTGGAGTTTAGACAAAGAGGTGGCATTCAGCCGTCCCTCTCACCCCTGAGGAAACCCAGCTCTTACGCACTGATGGGGGAGAGGAGGACAGATCTCTCATATGACTCCTCCCTCCGTGATTATCAATTGATCTGCACTTGATCTTCATGTCTCCACAAACACACAGACACACACACACACACTCTTTATGAGTCTATGAATCACCGTTCTCCGCCCTCCTTGACCTCTCTGATCCATTCAACAACTTGCATCATTTCATTCACTTCTTCTTGTTCCTGTCTCTTGATGCATTTCTGTCTCCGATCCTTGTCTTTTTCCCTCCTCCCTGCTTCCCCGTTCCCCCTTTCTCTCAGTTTCTTTTCTCTCAGCGTTTTATATCTCAGTTCTTTCTCAGTGCTCAGGGCTGCAGAATAATCCCAAGTGGATTTCCCACTCTTGTCTTTTGTCTTGGCTTTAGCATTGCTGCCTTTATCCACCATGACTCTCTAATTCCAGGGCAGATTGAAGGCTATCACTGAGCATAGCATCTTACCAACAAGCACCAACCACTAGAATAGATATAATATCATGTATTTTAAGATTTGGGGATATTTTCTGCAAGTCATATATATTTGACCTTATTTGTATTTCATCCCCCACCAGAAAAAGCATGGCTTCCACCTTCGAGGGTTTGATCCCTTTTTGTCAAATCTATATTATTTTTGCATTTTAGTACATTTCAAAGATTAGCTTGTGTTACATAAAAAAAAAAGACTTAAGACTTTGTTCAAGAAAGTAATGTGAGACACCACCATACTCACATTTTCAATTTCCTAGAATCTATGATTGCTTTAGGCCAGTCTCCTGGTTTGACCGACCGCAAAGATGTGATAAAATGAAATGCTGTTGCTCAACTGACTCCTTGGTCCTGGAAGTGAAAACAATAGCATGGTTTCATAAAGCTTGGCTCAGTCTGCATTAACGTATTGTGATTAGATACATATTCCTGAGTTGAGTTACGGCAAAATGACTGTAAAATAATTTTTTTTTAAAGTTGCTGCTTTCACCAAGGGTTGGTTGGAAATGTACGCACTAACATACTTTTCATACTATAAGTAAGACATGAAATTGAGCCTTTAGGTTGTCCACCTGCATAAAATGTGGATTTTGTGTACCCGAGAAATGCCTAAATGTATTGTAGATGAGAGTATGAGACTTGAGTTTACTGGACATATTCTGCCCCAAAATGCAAATAAGTTACTATTAGATGAAATGATTACAAATGATGGCGGTGAGGAGAGGAAAAGCGCGGGAGCTCACATACATACAATTTCGTTACTGAATGAATTCAAGCGCTGTTTACCATTTGGCAAAGTATCACTCAAGTCCTGACGTCCTCAAAGTCGAGGAGGAATACCCAGACAGTGGATTCTTTCATCCTTTACAAGACGGACCGAATCCACATGAGGACATGTGTGATGATAGTGTTTTCCTTAATGCGTCAGTTAATCACAAGATCTACTATCGGTAATCTGCTCCCAGCGCCGGCCCCTCGAAAGGCCAGCGAGCGTCAGTGTGTTTGCGCGCATCTATGAATGGTCTCTCGTTGAAAGGTCGAGTCATGAGGTCACCGCATTACAGCTGTTCGGCTCAGGCTCGGCACACAAAAGAGGATCATATTGCATAACAAAGAAATCCATATTTGTTTTTATGATGTGGCAGATAAACAACGGAAAAAAGCACAAAAACGAAACAAATGATGCATCCGTCACAAATAAATGTGTTTTGCTTAGTATTCATACATCCAGTTTAATCATCAGACACCAGTTATTTGGCTGGTTTTAACTTAAAATATGTACAACCTATGTGCACTGTAAGTTGGCAGTAACACAATGTTCATAGATAAAAGAACATGCGAACATGCAGATTGTTATCAACGTTTACAGATCAAGGTGACAGCTACAGAAATGAGCGTGTATGTGAAGCTGCTTCTTGGTTGTCTCCCGTGCTCCTGCAGGTGATTGAGTCTCTGGGCATCATGATCTACAAGGCTCTGGATTACGGGCTGAAGGAGAACGAGGAGAGGGAGCTCAGCCCTCCTCTGGAGCAGCTCATCGACCTCATGACTAACATGGCCGAGGCGGAGAGGGACGCCTGCCCCGACGAAGGCTACGAGGCAACAGAGGAAGAGGACGAGGCGGAGGATGACCCTGACAACATCTTCAGCGTCCATGGCTACAGAGATATCTTCGAGGTACGTACAGTAGCTGAGTAAGTGACTGTTCATGCTTAGGCTAACTAGTCAGTCATGTTGACTGACTGCAAACATGTGACATCTGAAACACATCACTTCCTGTTTTAAGGTGGATCTAACCTGGAAAAAAGCTGTCGCCAACAGCTAATAAGACACCAAATTTACAGCAGCACTCATAATTATTTTATGTCAACTATATTTCGAACGACTATGCGTAGTGTATTTTAGCTTCTTTCATCTCATTCTTTCAGTTTTACAGCCTGCAACGTCTCTGTTTTGGTTCATCCGCCTGTTTTCCAGCAGTGGCATGCAGCTGTTTTAGAGAAAAAAGCTGTGCTACATGCCCAGCTCCAAACTGTAGATACACAAGAAGCTAAAAAAAACATATTTTTTTCCCTCAGGAGGTGGTGGAAACCAAAACAGAGCAAAAAGGAGAGTGACTATTGA
Organism: Cebidichthys violaceus; assembly: GCF_023349555.1. Lineage (NCBI taxonomy): Eukaryota > Metazoa > Chordata > Actinopteri > Perciformes > Stichaeidae > Cebidichthys > Cebidichthys violaceus. Next base: position 916,876 of record NW_027176872.1, on the reverse strand, counting down.
CTCCAAATGAATGCTAATGTTGCTCCATGTCTGTTGAATGTGGAAGTAGGCAATATCTTTGCTAACACTTTAGCCGTATCACCTTTATAAGACAATACTGTATGTCAAATGTGTGTTTTATTAGCTAGTTGTGAGGTCCTGCCCCCATGATGATTAATGCCGTTCAAATGTTAAATGTTGATTTTAAAAGTGTTTAAATACTGGGCGAGGATTGGGAAGTACTGGATAGAAGCAAAACATTTAGGAACGTTTCAATCCTCATTTAACAGAGGACTACTACAACAGCTGTGAGGAGTCTGAATTCATGGATTCCAGCAATGTAAGAAGTTCACCATACCGATCTTTGATTATAATAGGATATGAAGAACCAGTTGAACAATTTGAAAGTGAAAGTACAGAAGTATCGTATCAGCAAAATATGCTTTAAGTATGAAAGGTAGAAAAACAGATTATGCAGAATGGCTCCAGTCGTGTGTTAATATAATTTGTATTATTGGATTATTATTATTAGTGACATGTTAACTTATAAGCATTTAATTGTTTTGAGATGGTCAAGGTGGAGTTCATTTTAAATATTTTATATACTGTTGAGTAGCTGTTATATAATAATGCCTCATATATTGTAATCTCATCATACGTTTTTGACAAAAATGTTAATTTGAAAAGTAACCAGTAAATATAGCCGCTAAATAAGCCACACCCATTCCAGTAAGAAATATCATAATTTGCTTTGAAATCTGGCGGAGAAGAAGTATAACGTAACTTAAAATGGAAACACAGTTCTTGACTGAACAAGCTGCACTGATGGATTCCAGGAACAGACGACATCAGCGAGGGAGAAAAGATGTGTGTGAGAAAATGGACTCTGGACCACATTGCAGTCTGGCTGCCAGCCTCATCCTTGCTAATAGGGGAGTTGTGTCTCTCTGTTGTCCAATGGAGCCCAGAGTCACTGTGTCAGGCCTCCCATGGCTTCACACTGTTTACATAATGAGCACATACTCAGTCACACACACACACACACACACACACACACACACACACACACAGCTCACCAAGGTATCTGAGCAGTGTGCCAGTCTGGCTGGCCCGCTGGCTACCGAGCTGTCTGTTCCAATTGCGGTCTCAGTATTTTTCATCCTCGGTCCATTCACTCTATGTGCTCCCTCAGTTTACCTTTTGTCCTACTGTACTAACCCTAGCTGACTTGAAATACACTATGAACTGTTTTGAACTGAAAATAATACAATAACACTGGCTGCAGCATTTTTTGTCTCATTCACACACTCGCGATATGATGTGGGGCGGAGAACGCTTATGGAGACACCATTGTCTGCTATTTCCTGCGTTTAGTGGCGTTTTCTGCAATGCAGTCTGGACAAATGGACGCCAAGCGCAAGCCAAACATTGGCCCGGGTACCTTCTGTTCTCTATGAGAGAGACAAGAGTGTATTCTCTCATCACTGTTGGTCTGTCTGTGTGTATGTGCAGCAGCATGGCTGACCTCAAGCATCAATTGTTTTGTCACTTGTGTTCAGCAGTCAGTTGTTTACAAATGTCTGCTTTTATGGTATTTAGTCTCTATTCAGTGTGCCTGAGATCCTTAAGCGAACAGTTTGACATTGGTGGAAGAAGTATTCAAGTCCTTTACTAAAAGTAAAAGTAGCAATACTCCTCTGTGAAAATACTGGATTGCAAGTAAAAGTTCTACATTCCAAACCTTACTTAAAGTGGCAATCTCAAAGAATCTAATTTACATAAATGTTGATGAACACAGTGGGGATTGATCCTGTGGCCCACTGATGATAGTATTGCAATACTTGTATATTTGCAGTATTACGAAGTGGGACTTTGGTGACATTCACTGTAAGAATACCGTATTAAGGCACGTCCACGAAGTGCGAAGTTGAACTCCACAAAAATGCGACGATGTGAATTTTATTTTCTCCGCCACGGGAGGCGGGTGTTAAGTTTTGCGTTTGTGTGACCATGCTTTTACAGTTTTCCTCATTTTATACACACAAAGAATGGAACTTTGCACGCTATTCTGAAAACTTGAAGATTATTTATCGAGACTAACAGTAACAAGACTCCAGACTGCTAAACCTCAAGCACAATTCCATTGTTTTTACTCAATCGAAATTCCAAGTATAAGTATGTAAGTATTATCAGTAAACAGTCAAATGGTGTCAGTGTTCTACTATCAGATTAACAGCCCTGTTTTAAGCTTTTACAGTTTTCTGTCTAATTCAAGTATTTTTTTCATATATTTTGTTTAGCTTAAGAAGTAGGAGAATGTTGTCATCCCCATATATACATTTTCATTGCCATTTTGTTGCTAGGGCAACAGCTTTGGTCCAAGGTCCAACATTTAAAATCAACAATTTTGGAGACTGTCCGGACAGTGTGGTATGCAAAACTGTAATGTGAAAAGTAACTGTTAATGCCGTCAGACAAATATAGTGGAGTAAAAAGAACAATATTTGCCTGTGAGATGTGATGGAGTGAAAGTATAATATTCATATAAAGCCGGTGTAGATTGAAAACTGTGTTTCTAAATTAAAGTTGCTGAGATTCAGATAAATGCCATGTAGTGTAGAGCTGCAACAATTAGTCAATCAATTAGTCAATCAAAAATGAATCATCAACAATTTTGATAAGGGTCTTGAGTATTATTTCTTAAAGAAAAAAACGCTCAAATTCTCATGTTCCAGCTTCTGAAATGTGAATATTTGCTGGTTTCCTTTTACAATTGCATTGTTAGCTAACAAGCCAGCATGAAAACTGTCATCAAACTTTTAGAAAAGTTGTTCACAGAGGGTGTTAACAAAGCATAGAGCTCCTCAAACATGGCTGCCAGTGGGCACTTTACAAAACCTGAAATCCCTTCACTACGTATGTGATGGTAACATCATAATAACATGGATATTGTTAGTCATTGGGTTGGTAAAATACATTGCGCTTTGTGAATCATTTAGGTGTCCTGTTAGCCGTTAGAGCAGCTGTGTGAAGTGTGTACTGAACATCTCTCTCTTCCTCTGTGCTTCGCTGTCTCTCTTGTAGCTGTGCACAGCTCATCTGCCCAGTCTGTCAGACACGCCCAGTCACTACCAGGCAGTGTGTCGCGCTCTGTACACAGAAACCAGGGAGCTCGGTACTTTCCTGGACAAGATCAAGAGCGCCAAAGAGGTGGGTCGTCATCATCATCATCATCATCATCATCATGACCGTGGGCTCCAACAGCTCTTTTTTTCATACACATTAATTGCAGTTTAAAGGTATAATATGCAGCAAGTCTATGAGAAAATGACTCTACTTCTCACTTGATTTATTACCTCAGTAAACATTGTAAACATGAGTTTATGGTCTCAATCTCTAGTTTCAGGTCTTCTTCATTACAGCATGATGTTCATTTAGTAAATTATGGTCAATTTAGAGTCAAATAGACCATAAAGCAGAGTATGCTTTAGGGCGGGGCTACACGTGCTTCCACGACGTTGTCCGGTCTGGGAGTTGTCCGGATTTTTTTGTCTAGAACTTTAACCCTTTCATAGTGTGTTTTTAATTAATGGAAGTTAATTGTAAAAATTGAATTGCCAAATTTGTTTCTTATTCAGCGTTCTGTTGCACTTGGCTCCACCCTCTCGTGTCACTTCTGTTTACAAAAAAATAAGATAGTGACGGCCAAAAACCAAGATGGCGATGCCCAAAATGCTGAACTCAAGGCTTTAAAACAGGCAGTCCACAAACCAATGGGTTACGTCACAGTGACAAAGGTCCATTTTTTGTACACAGTCTATGGTCGAGACAGCCAGCGAGCTTCATCCGTGACAAAGAGGCACTATTTGAAAATTCCTGCATGTTTTATCTTTAAGCCATCAGAATTATGTTTTAGCTACACATTATGAATTTTCTGCACATGGCCTTCTGCCTTCTAATGAAAGCTTACAGGATGATCGCTGACCTTTATATAGGTCATAGCAGGGGGTATCTTTAAAAGATTTAGCATGGTGACCTTACATGCACCCCACTAATCAACAACACTCTCTCTGGGTGGGTAAAACTGACAGGGTTAGTATTGTGGAAGTCCTGTTACAGGACTTATACGATTGGTCTGCATATGAAGGGTTTCATTTTGAAAAAGATATTTCAAAAAACAAAAAAAACATTTTGAATATATTCACTCAGGTGTTGCTATTTTGTAAATACACACAATTTATGTTCAGTATTTGGTGATCGTGATTATGTGAACCTAAGGGAAAATTATCAGTATTTATCTTTAAGCCTTTAACAACCAGTCTTTGGTTGTAAGATGTCAGTTTTTCTCAAAGCGTTTGAGTGTCAAAGGTTAAAACGAGGTAACCAGCAGAGCATAACAATCATGTCTTAGTTAGCGATATTGCCTGTTTCATTAATACGCCATCATTCCAAAGAGGATCGCAGCATGTAACAGGCATGGACATAACAGAGACACACATGGGGACATGAGGACAGCTGCTTCGCCTGTGTGACGGAGCAGGGACGGTCAGCTGATACGGCAAGGCATCCGGTGTAATGACCGTGGATAAAGAAATGAATGGACACATCAGTGCGCAGCCTATATTCCTCAAGCTGTGACATAACAGTAACTCTGACTCGCAGCTTTCACAAACAGCTCATCCTCATCACTTTTACGCATTACTCACATTGCTTGTAGCATATCGGAGCAAGCGGCCAAAAGCTGATTTAAGATAGTTTACACCAAAAAAAAGAAACTTCAGTTTATTCCAAAATATCTGGTTTGTGCATAAAACATCACGCAAGAGCATCTTAAAAATCCTTTAATTACCCATAATTCATACTTACAGTATATTCATTAGGATAAAACCTGGGTCCTTTTAAATAGATGATGTCTCAAATCCACATTAAAACAAACCTTTAATGAGGCTATTACGGTCCTTAAAGTTACTTATTATAACAATTCCATCCTTATTTTACTGTATTATTAAAAGTTTGGGATGTTTTATGGTCCGATATTAAGCACCTGCGTCATAGAAAAACTGATCTGAAAAGAGTGACGGTGATGTCATTTTTTTTTTTGGTTGGAGGTGGGAAACTTTCTTTGAAGAGCAGTGAAGGCTTTTTTGTATTTTTTCTTACCCTAAATTGATGTTTTAGTTCAGCAATCCTTTGCAAAACCGTTACATAAATAGTTACATCATACCACTTTGCCATTGCGGAGAACAGCAGCTCTGTCTTTGTTTCAGGGTTGCTGGTGGTGTACGTTAGGAGCTCCATCAAGATATTAAGTCATAAACTGAGGTTACACGGTTAAACAAGTACCACTGCACATTATTCTGACATGTGGTGGGGAAGGATGTTGCAATTATCTTCTGACATAATAACACTGGGGGAGCTTTGTTTTTTTTACAAAGTGGAACATAAGGCTTCCCTGTCCTCATCATCCTGATGTACAGCAGGTTACAATAACGATCACATTTTAGGATATAGTATGTTTTAGAGCAACCTTTGGAAATTCAGGAATTTAATAGTATTTAAATATTACAATATTTATCCTAATATTTAATTATGAAATATTAAATATCAGTTAACTTGTGCTGTCCATTTCTAATCTAAGAGAGCCTCCTCCCTGTCAACAGCTACATGAATAGAAAAAAATCAACCTTGACTTTAATTGCCCATTTAATATTTCATATATGTATTTTTTATGGTGGTGTGTATCCCAGAGTTTTTCTTCCCATCCACTCACTGTTCACTGGTTTGATGAGTCACCCTGCTTTTAAAAAAGTCATTGAGAGTGTCGCGGTTACACAATGGCATTTATGTTGTTTCAGAGGATGTTACAACCTGGCTAAAGTAGTAAAAACAAATATGAGGACAAAATACCAGCCGTCAGCAGCTTTGATGCACCCCGGCCAAGTGTATACGTCACTACTGTTGTAATGTCCAAACAGTCCGTCGCAGCTGCAGTGTGTGGATGACTGGCCGTGCTCTCACACACACACACCCCCGCAGACTGACAGGTTGAAGTGGGTCACCGTGAAGAATGAGAATGACATGTTGGTTATTCATGTCCGACATAGATGACAATATCTGGAGACATGCTGACTCTCATTCTGCCAAAATCAACGAGTTCAGCTTCTCACAGCTCACATTCAGAGAGGCACGATTCATATAATCATGTGCGAGACTCCTATTGTAGTGATACGAGGGTCTGTAATGTAACATGTTTCCAACTTGTTTGCATACTGCAATGGATTAATGCCCAGTGTATTATTGGCATGCTGTCTGTTATGGGTCATGTGTCCATGTTCAAAATGGTGCTGGTTTTCAATTATTCTCCCTTAGTTTTTGTCTGGTTTGCAGGTAGAATACATTATAATCGCTGCTTTCTACGTGAATGAAAATGCTTGAAAAGCAGCTTGAGAAAAATGAATGTGTGTTCATAATATAATTCTCTCATCACAAATACATTATCGGCTTATTTTAATGCTCCCCAAGTTCACAATGAGGCTGCTCCTCCAATCACAAAGTCATGTCTTGTTGGTGCAGGACTCTTGTCTCGACTCATTCATTAAGATCAAGTACAGGAGTCATTTTGGGCTTTGTTTTTCCTCGGGAGCACAGCTGTGGGTTGGAATATTTCATTGAGGAGGTGTGTGTGTGTGTGTGTGTGTGTGTGTGTGTGTGTGTGTGTGTGTGTGCGTTGCACCTCAGGGTTCCTTCCTGCAATGCACTACTGCTGCTGCCCTTTTAGTGTGCTTATACTGCGTAATGCATCGGCATGAATAGAGGGGATTTGGCTAGTTACATAACTCTCTGTTAGGAGAGAGGACTTATTGCAGGGTGGAGATGGCTGAGAAAGAAGCCTGAAAAAAAAGAGGAAATTGGAGACTGCATTCTTTTGTAGCCTTTAAAACAAGGAAGTAATGTTTTTGACACACTATCGGATGGTACAAACATTGGTTATAATCTCCCTGCTGATTCTCTGACTTTTCCTCCAGCGTCATTATCAGGTCAAATACCAAATACCTGCAAAACGAATCCCATTCCCATCATCCCCAGCTTTACTTTACGTTTAGTGCGAATTAGCAAATATTGGCACGCTAACATGCTAAGCTAAAACAGTTCCCCCGGTAAATGATATACGTGTTAAACATGGGCATGCTATTATTGTCATTACGAGCATGTTAGCATACTAATGTTGGCATTTAGCTCAAAGCACCACTGTACCTACAGCCTCATGGAGCTCCTAGCATGGCTGACTCTTCTTTTGAACCTCAACCATCTTGTGAGAGTGTAACATCTTGTGGGTTACCTTCTAGACACGACCATTACCCTGTTTATTTGGTTTTGTCATATGTACAATATTAAAGAATAAGTTTAAAACGCAATAAACACAAGGAAGAAATCATAAAATGTCAGACAAGAATAAGCTTAATTGTCTCTAGATACTAAAATCAAATAGAATGTGTGACCTTACTTCAGTGTCATCGTCAACAAATATGGAAACACTTCCCAGTCTGCATGGCGGAGCTGTTGCTGACCCACAGTGGATCCATGTTTATCTGTCCACCACTACCAGCCATGGCTGCCAAAGAGTTGTTTTGTCTCTCCACAGAGACGCCTCCTGCTGCTAGAGAATTACAGAAAGGCAGCCGAATTACTGGTGATTCACAGAAACAACCCCGGCTCCTATTTTTGCTCGTGGATAAGTGTCTTTTGTCAGCTGTCGAGAGCTGAAAACCAAGAACAACTAGAGCAGAATTCACTGACTAGAAAAAAAACGAGGTTGTAGATGCAGTTGGTAATTGCCCTAATTATTCATGTGGACGTTTTGTCCGGGGGTTGCTGTGCACGTTTGAATTAAAATGCTGTCCCCATCGACTGCAGAGACCACTGCTTAGTCAAACCTTTTGAAATGGAAATATGGGCCATTGATGTGATTTTATGACACGCCACTCGTACGAATTAGATAATGGTGTTTAAAAGCAAGGGAACTAATCTCTCTTTATGCTCTTCACTGGCTAGATTAGCAGTGTTTTAATTGGGTAGGCTGTTATACTGTATGCCATTTGGCCCTTCAGCATTACCTTGTGGCACTGAAGAACTGTACACACTGTGGGCATGCAGAGTCATGAGGCAGCTAAATGCATTATGTTGTGAGTGATATACTGCTACTTTGAGCCTACAGTCCTGTCGAATGCAGTTTTGACAATTTAATGGTGAACTGTGATTTCCCCGGTGGATTGAGGTCTTAACTCGGCAGTCAGCTGGGCGCACTCCCGTGATTGTCTTATCAAACAATCTCACCACAAACATTAACCAGAGGGAATTTTCTGCCTTCATCCCTTTTAAAATACTCATACACTTTTAGTTACATTTTGTTTCCTTCGCTCTGTCACTCTCTATTACACACACACACACACACACACACACACACACACACACACACACACACACACACACACACACACACACACATTGACTCTGTCCTCTGCTGAACTTGGAGAGCACCAGCAGAGGAATGCAGGTTTAGCTCCCTTGTTTCCCACAGACAGTCAGTCAGGCTGTCAGTGTTTTACGACACTCTAATGGCCTCACGTTGTGCAGGTTCACACAGGTGTCAGGATGGAGGAGCTGAGCTTTCAGTTGACTGCAGGATAACAAGGGACTGTGTCAGGTTCCCTTTTTTGTTTCTTTTTAGTTTTTACTTAAAAAAGGGAATTTGTGAAAGGGTTTTTCTTTTTTAGGGCTATTTTTCACGAACATGCTAACAGCTATGTGAGGCTGTAATGCTTATTGTAGAAACAAAACTAACGTTAGCTAAACAAACTGTAAGCCCAAATTTGATTCTTGGCCGTTGTGGTTAAGTAGCTAATTGTAAAAATCATAGTGGTTGATAAGAGAGTGGTTGTTATGCTAATATGCTCAAAATGACAATGTCAACATGCTAATATTTAGGGGGTTATTTTTACAGTGTTCATTGTCTTAGCTTAGCGTATTGATATGCTAACATTTGCTGAAATGCAAATAAGCCTTTTTCACAACCAACATTTTGAATTGACATGTAAAGAAAAGCACAGGTGTTACTAATAACATTGTTCAAGTGTCCTAATAAGACATGACAGTTTAGCCAGCATGCACTATACCAGGACCCCGAAACGGAACCAACTGAATCAAATTCAGCCATCATTAATTAAATTATTTAGCTACACCTGTGCTTTTGCTTCTGTGACATGTCAAAATGTATTCAGGGGAAAAGGCCAGTCTGGAAACATAACAGGATCTACAGCCATGCTATCAGCTCTATGTTGCTAATGCTCATTACAAACAAACTGTATGGTAAATATGTTGATTCTTAGCTGTCGTGGGAAATTTTATGTAAAAATAACAGTGGTTGGTAAGGCAGCGGTTGTGATGCTAACACGGTAACAATGACAATGCTAACATGCTAGTGTTTAGCATGTTTACCATGGTCACTGTCTTTACTTGCTAGCATGTAAGCACGCTAGCATTTGCTGATGTGGAAAATTAGCACCAAGCACAAAGTGCAGTCAAAGTGGTCAAGTTTGAGGTTATTACAATCAACTGAGGTTATAACAATTCCTCCTGTGGGGACATTAATGCTTGTGCCAAAAGTCATGGCTATCAAACAGTTATTTCCCTGTGGACTAAGTGACCTATCAACCAACATTACTAGCATCCTATCAAGAGTAAAGCCACTAGCATTGCTAAAAATCCAAATATTAATGTTGTATTTTCTTGTAAATCTCTCTTTTTTATTTTTACAATATTATATGTCAGCAAACAACTATATCCGTCATTATGTTATTATAAGAATCTTTCATTTCATAGACTATGAACAGTTTTTCTTGTTTATGTGATAATGGTGACATCACACATTAAAAGCTTGTGTTAGCTGTCTTTAAGTGTTCAAATTAAACTGAATGACAGAGTCTACAAAATAGAAATTTCCCACAAGTGTAACTGTATGACAGGCTAAACTGGTAAAAAACCCCATCTCTGACTTTGTTGGTCCACATGTACTTCAAACTCTGTCTCTCTCTCTCTTTTCACCAGAACCTGCGTAAGATGGAGGAAGGGTCATCAGAGGACCCTGGCAGAGACCTGAATGAGCTACAGAACGATGACTGGGTAAACAAACAGACTCAACTGACCTCTGACCTCCAGCCTCAACTGATCATTTGACCAAAGCCAAACTCACTCTCACTCACTAGAGAGGCCTGAGCAAGAATTATTGCTCCTGATTCAAAGGGTCATGGTATTTTTTACTTCCCCTTTCCCATGCTGCCCCTTTCCTCCTCTGTCAGGCTCGATTCTGGGTTCAGGTGATGAGGAGCCTGCGTGAAGGAGTGAAGCTGAAGAAGGTGCAGGAGCGTCAGTACAACCCTCTGCCCATCGAGTACCAGCTCACCCCCTACGAGATGCTCATGGACGACATCAGGTCCCAACGCTACAAACTGCGCAAAGTCATGGTCAGTGTCCAGTTTGGAACACAAATAAAAATGGATGCCCCATGTACTCCTCCTGCTTGCTGCACTTCTACATGTCACCACAGAAAAGGCTGCCATGTTGGCGAAAACAAGATATTCACCTTGGTTTCTGGGAAGATGTTTTTTACTATGTTTTTTTTACACTCTACAAACTAAACAATTTATCAATTAACCCCCAAAATAATAATTATATTGGACTAATTGATTGAGTGTAATGTGGTACCAGATTATTCAACTTTTCCATGTCATGTGTTCCAGTTAATGAATAAACTTCTGCAACAAGCAGGATACCTGAACTAGCTGTCTGTCTGTCTGTGGGTACCTTTTCCATATTGTATTATTCTGTTCTCTTGTTCCAGATAAATGGAGACATCCCACCGAGGTTAAAGAAGAGCGCTCATGAAGTCATCCTGGAGTTCATCAGGTCCAGACCACCTCTGAACCCTGTGAGTGCAGCTCAAGACTTAAATATCACAACCCATCCTTTTGCAGCCTGTAAAAGTCTGTGTTGATTTCAACAGACCAGTGAACTGTCTTCAAATGAGAGCTGAGACCAACATCCAGCCAGAACAGTGGTTTCCAACCTTTTGAGGCTTGTGACTCCTTCTCAGTTGTATCTGTGACCAGTTCAATCAAAGTGTCCCCTTGTTTTATTAAAACTGAGTTTAGAGGCTCAAAGAGGGGACTTTATCCAGTGATTGACAAGAAAAAAGCTTAGTCTAAAAGTCTGAAATGATAAACTGGAGACAGACAATGCTGATTTGAATAGCTATAAGGCCAGAACTATCAATTGTTAAAAAAGTGTCATAAGCACTAATAGAAAACATCATGGAAGATAGTGCCATGACATAGACTGTTTTGGATTAATCCCTGCCATACCGTTACATGGCAACAATAAGCCATTTGGCATTGCTGACAATAATCCAGAAACAGTTCAATTCTATCAATTAGTTATTTTAAAGAAAATGAATCATAGATAGTTTTGATAATCAAGGGTGAGGCAATATTTTTACTGATTTATCCTGTCTGACATTATCTTCAATGAAACATATTTGGGTTTTAAACCCTGATCCACGCAAGTCCTCGTTTACCCTGTCTCTACAATGGAGTGCAAAGTTAGCAAGACCAATAGAGCCACTATTGCCACATTTATAGTAAACACGGCATGTTGAAATAAACCAGAATTTTCCTTTAAAGTGTTTTATTTGCCCCAAAAGGAATGTTTCAGACCTGTTTTTTGGATTGACATTCAAATTGATGTAACTAACACTGGCCTTCTCATTCACGTTTCACTGCATTGTGAACTCAGTGAAATGCTGCGTTCACCACCTCTCTGTTGATATAAATCTCACTGTTGTTTCAGCAGGACGCTCAACTCTGGGTAATGAGATGAGCAGTCAGTCACAGTAGATAAGAGGAGGTGGTGATGATAAAGACTTCTGGCTATAACCCTGTTAGCTGTTGCGCTCCGCTCCGCTGACTCTCTGTGTCACTGTCTCTATTTACCCGCCATCGACCTGTGCCAGGCGTCAGCCCGTAAGCTGAAGCCGCAGGCTCAGCTTCCTCCAACGCTGCATGAACGCATCTTGGAGGAAATCAAAGCGGAGAGGAAACTCCGACCAGTGTCTCCTGGTGAGGTCCGCCGAGGAAGGCTGGGTAAGGAAACTCGCCACTTCTCTGACCCTGCTCTTGTTGTTAATCACACACACAAACACGCTCTCACTTACATGAAAACATACTTCGCTCTGAAATGTATTGTTTTTAAGCTGAAGTATGGAGCTGGTGCTTGCAGATGAGAAATGTGTAGCAGCTTCATGTTTTAGTTCCTTTCACACTTTACTGCACTATTATTTGTGCCTCTGCTCTTTGCTGTTGTTGCTAATTCTGCCTAACTTCTCCTATATGTGTTGCAACTAATGCCTTTTATTATTGTTTTGTTGACTAGTCTGTTTGCAACATATTGGAAGTTTTTACAATAATGCTAAGTGTCTAAATTCTCTTAATCCTAACGATGCCAAAACCACTGCTGTTTCTGAATGTCAGTAATCTCTCACCATTGGCTGTGGCTTATTTGAAATCCTATTATCTCCCATCGTGAAAGTGGTTATACTTCAGTGATCTAGAACAACAAGTGTGCTATACCCCTGCATGTCCTGCCAAATACAAGCAGATTACATCCTTTAATGTAGTACAGTAAGTCTTGCCTTGATTTACCTCCTAACCACAAGCAATAACTGTCCGATGCCATGACTGTTTCTCGTTGCAGTAATTCGGCCTCTTAGCATGTCTTTGAGTTTTGACGCGTCAGGTAAAGTCTACCTCGCTGCTTGTCTGGCTTTCTTTTTTTTTCTTTTTTAAAAATATCTCTTTCTGTTTCTTTCCTTGTTGTGGCTGCTCATCTGCTCTCCCAGCCTGCACACACATCAAACACACTCTATCAGCACACCGCACACACATTCCATGTCATGCTTCAGTGGTTGGTGGTGGTCGGCTGTGGTCTGTGGAGGTGAAACATGGTGACGTGGGACGCCGGTGGTCGGTAGGAGGTCACCGAGGAGAGCGAACTGATGAGAGACACTTTGACCGGCAGAGTGGACACACAGGATTTTCATTCACGGTACAAACAGACAGAGCTGTAGTCAGGGCAACCACTGAGAGACACTGAGGTAATGTCCTTTGTATTTCCCCTGATTTTATAAGCTGCTCTATACAAATTTAACTATTTTTAGCATGTAGTCTTTCATCTTTGAACAGTAGGAAATAAATAGAGTAAAAATAGATAAATCCAAATAAAAAATGCTCAGTTGATTCAAAATATATATATCATCTCACATTTGTGTTTAGGATGCACACAAATAGGTTTAAAAGTGAGTGTGATGAAGTTTATCATATCTAATATCACATTCACTCCAACCCTCCAGATATAATAGGCTCACTATGCAGTTTCCCAACAACCTTTGATTCAAGGTTTGCAAAAAATAAACAATAACAGGGGCAAAGCTGAAACTAGATCTGCCACAACCCATGTGTTTTCTGTGGAGTAATACTTTTATACGTCGGATGAAATAGCAAGAGGGAATCCTAACTTCCCATTATCATCTGGCTATCCTAAAGGGAGAGATTAAACTCAGCTGGCTGATTGAAACAGATCACATCGTCTCACGGGCGGCTTGGGATATTTAAAAGGCTTTACTGCTCTCGGTGCTATGTGATTACACACTGAATTAATTGCCAGTAACGGTTTAAATAATGTAATATTATTCAGCTGAGTTTTATGTACAATGTCATTACTTCTTCTTTTTATTTGTTTTATTTCTGCTGAGTACACCTGTCTTTTTTTCTGAAGGACTGGTTGTGAAATGACATTGCCTCAGTGTCTTTCTTTGGAGGACAACATTTTGGTGTAATAATTCTACTCTATCATAGAAATGTCTATCTACAGCTCCTGTCATACAAAGGGACAGCATTACGCATATGACTCCTGAAAAATGGTCCTGCTTGTTGCTGCTGATCTCTAAACACCCAGGCAACGGTTCACCTTTGCTAAGTACATCATCTGTCAACTATACTGCTGTGATGTGAATCTTAAAGGTGTAATATGTAAAATCCAGCCATAATTATAGTTTGACAAATAAAAAGATGTGGCTAGATATTACACATGGCCTCTTTGAGTAGAAGTGTGTAGCCAGCCATCAAATCAGGGAGCGAAAATGGACAGCTGAAACTTCACACAACAGAGTCTTTCATGTACTCTGTGACATTGCAGAATTCAATCAGGGTGCAGCCTCATGCTCTGCACAGCGGTCTCTCAGTAGTGTGCTGCATTAAATACGACCAACTAAATGAGACAGTTGTGATTGAGGTGATAATGAAATACTGCTGAGGCAGGCAAATCCGATTAATGCTGTGCTCCTCTTTCCCTCCTCCTGAAGCCAGTATCTCTCATCACACCGCAGGCTTTATCACCTCTCATATACTCATTCATGCTGTCTGATAATCTGTGTGTATGTGTGTGTGTGTGTGTGTGTGTGTGTGTGTACGAACTTCCCTCGATAATGCATCATTCTCATACAGAGGAAGCAGTTTAATTCTCACTTTGCTCTGTATTTTATGGGGGGGATACTACATAATCGCTGACACTTTACCGAACATGATTAGGTTTTTCAGGAGCAAGAAAATACAGTTTCAAGGAGAAATCCATTTCACGAGATATAAACACGACTCTTGGTGATGTATCATGCACGTCTGGGTCCTTTTTGTTATTTGGTGGTGGCAAAAATGGTGTGTCTGACTGGGATGTTTATTATCCATCAACAATTTATGGAATAACTTGACATTTTAGAAAATACGCTTAGCTTGCGAGAGTTAGATGGGAAGATCAACACCACTCTCATGTCTGAGCAGTACACATGAAACTAAAGCCAGGAGGTGGTTAGCTTAGCTTAGCATAAAGACTATGAGTAGGGGAAAACAGTTAGCCGTTCAGGGACTATTTCTTGGCAAACGGGCGCAGTAAGACAACAGGAAGTCACTGCACCCGGCCAAGAAATGTTTACAATATATTTAACTCCATGTAAAACCACAACTTGTTCTTTCTACATTTCTTTTTGACATTAGAGATTAAACAAGCAAGATTCAGAAAGTTACTTCGTTAACTTGAGAGTTAACTGTTAGCTGTTACCAGTCTTCATGCTAAGCTAAGCTAATTGCCTCCTGGGTGACGATTCATACTTAATGCAAAGATAGTGAGAGTGGTAGCAATCAACTCATATAATTTTCACCAAAAAAGCAATTAAGGATCTCTCCCTAAATCTTGAAACCTAAAAAATGGTTTAACTATAAGGTGCTAAATTCGATGTTGTGAGCTCAGTGATTGCCTCCCCACTCCTCTCAACATGTCGACAGCTGAGCCGGCGGCTTGCAGCTAACAGTGCAAACATCTACAACAGTGCTGACAGTCTTTACCTTGGTAGGAGAACCAGGGATGGGCACTAGGCTTTATGACAGCTATCCTAATGAAGGAGGTGTCCCCTTTTAGGTTTTGGCAAAACTCGCAGTATGCCACAGGATTTGTTCCGTACTGGACTAGGTAAAGTATGAGCTCTGCTGTGGTTTGGAAGGCCTTTTTTTACCCATAACCTAATGGCCTTGTCTGTCTGCCTCCCTGGCTGTAAACTAATATATCCTCTATTTACATATTTGAATACTGAAGCCTTGCCAAGACACAGGTCGAGTGTACATTAATGGCCAATTATGGCTGGTTTGTTTGGTGTAAAGTAAAGTCTAAAGCCTGGTGATGTAGTCTCTTAGCTTGTCGAAAAGTTAGTTCTCGTCCAGCAGCAGAGACAGAGCTCCCATCGATGCTCTGTCGAAGAAATGCAGGAGAAGAAACTGAAAGGAGAAAAGAGAGGTTTCAGGGCTCCCACAGTTCCTATCAGCTGCAGCTCTTTATCTGTCTTTTGCAGCATCGCCTCGTCTCCTCTTCTCTCACTCCATCCCTCCTGTTAAACCCTCTATTCAGTTTTTGTTTTTTTAAGAGTCAGGCAGCTTGTTAGGTGATTGGTTATTGTTTTCTGTCTTTGGACTCCTCTCTCAGTGCAGAAATGACCTTGTGGCGCTTGATTTGAAGGATTCAGCTCCCCCTGAGAATAATAAGAATAAGAATCATCCATGCTCTGTGTGTAACATCAGCCTGCTCCTCTGCCTCCCCTCAGACCAACTTAACTCTCCCTCCCTGACCTCTTCAACCTTGGGATGGATCTCAAACCTCAGTCCTCTGTATAGGATTCAATGCATCTTTTCAACTCACCACATTAAACACACTGTGATTTGAAAACCGTCTGTTTGAACAGTCCAAACAGATCGAAAGAATAACAGGATGCAAAGAATCATGTGAGGATTTTGTTTTGAGATTCATGTCAAGTGCTTTTCCTCTTCAGCCTGAATGACTCTCTTTTGTGTGTGGCTCTGTGCAGATGACTTTAGTCCGTACATGGGCAGGAGGACGTCCAGCTCTCTCTCTCTGGCCAATGGATCAGCCTCTATCAGGGGAGAACCCTCCGGATCACAGTCTGTGCCTCCGAGGAAGAGGCTCCTGAAGGCTCCTAGCCTCGCCGAGCTGGACAGCTCTGACTCCGACGTCAGTATGCGTTTGTGTGTGTGTGTGGGATGGATTTTTTTTATTTTTATTTCATCTGGCATGTGCAGAGCAAATGACGGATGAAGTGTTTGTGTATTCCACGCATTCAGGATGAGATTTTTGGGCACAAATCAGCTAGCAGCTCCAGCGTGGCTACATCTTTGATGGATGATACGTCTCCGGAGTGTGCACTGGGGAAGAAAAGTGAGTCAGGAATGATTTCTACATCCCTGTCACAGCTAAGTCGCCTCCTCAGCTAAACCATACGCTGACTGTGATGAATGAGTTTTAATCTTACAGCCTCGCCAGTCAGAGATTTTGCTCTTTTCTTTCTTGCTGTTTATAATCAGAAGTTCTTGAGCCTTGAATTAACCAATGTCATATTTCCAGTTAAGCTGCCTCCTTGTCTCACTTTTACCTCTCTTTCCTCCATGAACACCAGCTCCCCCAATGTTCCTGCCCATCTCTTCTACTCCCCAGCCAGAGAGGCGTCAGACCCCCCAGAGGAGACACTCCATCGAGAAGGAGACTCCAACCAATGTTCGACTGTTTCAGCCGGCCTCCAAACAGAACTCCAAGTCTCTGGTGAGTCAGACGTCTTTACTATAGCAAGCAGCACTCTCTGGTGCCAAGGTGGACATTTCAAAAACTGCAGTTCATCAAATCCCCATTGACCACTATCCTAAAATGCAATTTTACAGCAGGAATTAACATGTTTACAGCCTACAAAAAAACGCTTTTGCACTATTAAGCTAATATCTCTGTTAGAGGGGTACATTTTTATGTAACTCACCTTGAAAAAAAGTGGCGCGATAAGGGTTTTATTATTTAAAAAAATATTTATAAGAGCAGTTGCAGTTAACTAACAAACAACAAAAAGAAAAATGTGAGTGGTAATCTGACAAAATCACATCAACTGCATTCAAATCATTGTGACAGTATTTGTGGTTTGTGTGCAGAATGTTAACATAATTGACCGGATGCAATATTACTTCGTTCTGCTGTGCACTTGCCCTGTGAACAGTATGAATGACAATGTTAATCTTGATCTATTAGAGCGGATTACTGTGGGCTCCCTGAGGACAGCGTAGCCTGGCGAAGTTTTAACTCGGCCTCGGCCACAGATCCTGTCCAGTAACTTAATAAGGGAGACAAAAGGACAAGAAACATTTGGATGCTAACAGTCCAGCAAAATGAGAAAGGCCTGAAACAAAACAGTCAATGTCATCTCTCTTATCCTTTTATTTGCGTGACGTGTGTCTTCCTAGATTTCCTCCCTCTCCTTCTTCCATCACCACATCTCCTTTGTATGCTGCTCACATTGTCTGCTGGTGTGACTTCGTCAATCTGCAGGAACCCTCTTTGGTTCAGTTTGGGATGATAGCTTCATTTCGTCCCCGGATCCCCCTCCTCCGCCCGTCTCCCTCCACTCTCCACCCTTTGCAGAGCTCCCACCCTATCGAGGCATTTGCGTTGGGGTTGATGAAGGCGGTGTTTGCTCTGTGCAGGGCTGTTTACATCAGAGGACAAGAGTCGGCCAAGGTTTGCCAGTCTCCCTCAGTCCGTCCTGATACAATAACTGTAGCTGCCCATCTGCTCCTAATGCTTCCTTCTTCACTAGTAGAGATCATTCACCTATAGAGCAGGCTGAGGACAAACTGCTTTTTATCTGAGGTGTCACATAGCTAAATATATCATAGTATACTATACTATGATATATTTATTTAATAATCATTCATTTCACTACTTTTGATAACATTTTAACTCTCAACCACAAGTAGGTAGCTTAAGCTAAAATTCATCTAAAACTGCTCTACATATCATTTGTTTGCTGCTGGTGGGATGCATTTATAATATAATGACTATTTTGACCTCCATATTTTGCTTAATTTGTGGCTCTATAGATGAAAAG
Source organism: Cebidichthys violaceus (assembly GCF_023349555.1). Taxonomy (NCBI): domain Eukaryota; kingdom Metazoa; phylum Chordata; class Actinopteri; order Perciformes; family Stichaeidae; genus Cebidichthys; species Cebidichthys violaceus. The sequence continues at coordinate 898,308 of NW_027176872.1, read as the reverse complement.
AAATACACTTTTTAGCATCCTTTTTTTCACATATCTCTAAAGATGACACTTTTTTTTTTAAAGCTTGTCTGATGCTTTCTCCCTCCTTGCCTCTGGTTCCCAACATGAACCAAACCAGTTCGGAATACTGATCAATATGACCAGACCAATACAGCAAAAACTTTATTTCCCTTACACCATTTCTGTTACATTGTGTGTCCTTTTTAATCAGAGTTATACTGACATTTCAGACCAGTTATTGAGTATATGTTGACTCTGCAGCATCCGCCATGTCTGCTGGCTGGATACAATCATGTGTGAGTCTGAAACAGCACACAGATCTCTCCCGCTGCAACATCACTGATGGTGTCCGGCACCTCGCCTGCAAAGCAGTTGAGCCTCTGCACCAGGACGTCTTGAACGTATCCCTGTCCGACCTTTTCACCGGACAGACAGGACCATATCATCCCCGATGGAGTGGGAGAAGGCGACCTGACGGAGCATGGTGGAGGGAGCAGTGGAGACCTCAACAGCCGTTTTCCTGAGCTGCTTGGAGGGCGTTTTAAATTGAGCGAGGTGTTTGGAGGAGGCAACCAGAAGCCCTGCACGACTCCTGGAACCACCTCATCAGTTGCTCATCAGTTTGTAATCCTGAGGTTTAAAATAGTTTACAGTCCAAACAAAAAACGAATAAAAATCAACTCTCACACACCCTGATGGGTCTGTAGAGGCCTCGGCTTCCTTCAATAAACTCCAAGAATATTTTGTTGCCGCATATGAAAATACAGAAGCGGTTTAACGTTCAAAGCAACGACGAAATCTTCACAGCGATAGACTCAAGAGTACACAACCCCGGCTGATCCTCCAGGTACACATGAACAGTGTGTGTTCAGGTGGAAAAGTGTTTGGAATTTATATTCTAGAACAAACGCAGACAGATTTCTGTACAGTCTCCGTGGGAACGCTCCTTTTGAGACCAGCATTGTGAGGAACTCTGCTGCAATCATGTCTTCCCATCCCTCCGGCTGTTCACGCATCATGAGCCCTCTCTTTTTTCTTCTTCTTCAGCGAACAACGAGAACACTTTAAGCAGTCCGGACCCACGCAGGCTGCTCTGAGTGTTTCACCCACTGCTTGTGTGTGTCGTTGCAGGAGGAGTTCGGTTTCCCCGTGGAGTGTCTGTCTCTGACGGTGGAGGAGGTGATGCACATCAGACAGGTGCTGGTTAAGGCAGAGCTGGAGAAGTTCCAGCAGTACAAAGACATCTACAACGCTATGAAGAAGGGAAAGGTAACTTCTTCTTTGTGTACGACGCAAGCAGAAAAAGACAATGAGTAGATGCAGTTCTATCTATCTATTAAATACATTGGGTTGCATTGATTTCTTTATACTCTAACGCGGTCTTCATCTGTTTTTTTTATTGCAGCTTTGCTTCTGTTGTCGAAGCAAAAGGTTTTCCTTTTTCACCTGGTCCTACATCTGCCAGTTTTGCAAAAAGTAAAACACCTTAAGATATAATCTTTTGTAATTTAAAATGAAAACTAATCAGGAGGAAGCGTGACTGGTTTCATTCATCACTTCCTCCATTTGCTCACTCTTTTCTCCCTTTCAGGCCCGTGTGTGCGCAGTGCTGCAAAAAGGTGAGTCAAAGCGGGTAAATCAATCAGGCACAACATGAAATCTTGTACCTTCATTTGTTCTGATCAGTCAGCTGGTGCCATTCACATTTTTTATTTTTCTCTACTTTAGAGAGCTCTCCTGTTACCTTATGATAACGATGTGATTCCAGTCAAATGAGTTCAAATAAGTTTCAAAATAAGATCACGTGCTGTAAAGCTAAACCTTCGCCCAAACTAGTTTTATGAAAAATGTACACCTATCATTTTCATCAGTGTTCTTTCTCAGTATCATCATCATTTTGCTTTTTCTTGCTAACATTCATGTCTTCCCTCTCTATCAGATGCGGCTGCCATCCAAACCTTACTCCAGCTTGCCCATCTACTCCATCGGCTCCACCAACACTCTCCCCAGGGAGAGGGTCAGCGCCATGGCTGCCATAGGACAAGGGCTGTCTGTGGCTGGAGGGCCGGGGCCTTCATCAGTGGGAGGGGCCACGGCGCCCCCCACTGTGAAAGTAGAAACAACAGAGGCATCTAAAAGAGCTGGAAAAGTCTCTGGAGCGGCTGCTGCTGCCAAATCTGAGAAATCCTCCAGTAGCCCGCAGCGCCACGGCATTCACAAGACCATGTCCAAGTAAGAGCTATGAGCACACTTCTTCAGACTGTGAGGAGTGCTTGTTGTGTCCTAATGTAAAACTAATTCTCTTGTGAAGAGTCTGCATGATACTGGTACAGTGGCCCCTAAGACCAAAACGCAAACTGTGAATGAGTAAAATATATTACACATGCAAAGACTCAAACATGTAGCAAAGCTGAAAACACAAATGCTCATAATCAGAAAATGCAGAAAATGATGAAACACAAACAAAAGATAACGAAGCATTCAATCATAATAGCTGCTGCTGATATATCCAGTCTGTATCTTTAGAGTATGGTGCACTGTCACTGTGACATCTAGTGGCTGAAAAGTGCTACGATCAGAGCTAGTAGAAGATACATAGAATTTGTATTCATTGTATCAACTGATTGGAGACAGGAAAGGAGATATTACATAAAAAGCGTTTTTTACTAGGCTATTAATGCTAACTCGGCAACTCACACTAAAACAATCTAGATTGCTAAATAGCACGACAGGGAAGAGGAAACATGTGTTTTTGAATTTGGGGGAACGTCCCTCTACTTAAAAGGTGCATTGATGTATACAGATTCCGGGGCTCCATTGGCTAACAATCACCACTGCTAAGTGGCAAAAATTGTGGCCCTGTGAAACTGTAATAGTTGTTACACACAGAGGAAAATATACTGCTTTGCTATTCTTTGTTAAAGTTAGGTTTAGCTGCACTCTGTCAGCCTCATCTGTATTCTACACAGACTAACCCTAAAAGGATGTAGCTTATACAAATGGGCTTGCATGCTAAACATTTAATATTAGCAAGTTAGCGCCTAATATTTACCTTTTACCATGTTGTATTATATGCACATTAAGACAACATTAAACTCAATAGATACATTAAGCAAAGCACAGTTGATATTTCAATTTAGACCAAATTAGATGGTGGTTCTGATATACTGAAGGAATAAGTCTGACATCCCTTACAGGGTCCCACTTCTTCTCTGCACATTTTTCTTGTGTGGGTTTTGATATCATTTCACCATTTCACCTGAATTGGATTGCATTTCTCTATTGTTTGTTTTTGGAGATTTGGTATTTGCGCATTTCTGTATATGGCATTTATACATTTTACATGTTTGTGTTAATTGCCCAAAAAAGTATTTTCTTAATCCCAGTGGTATCAAACCATGCAGATTATTTTTGTTTTATTTTTTCCGGTGTTGAGATATCTTTCTCTGAGATTGGTAAATTCAACAGCAGCATTTCTCTCCAAAAATGTATGTTAAAAATACTCAAACCTTCCTGTTTTCAACGAGGAAAGCAAACAATATCAACTAACAATATCAATAATTTATTGACTTGGCATCTTTCATAAACACACAGGAAAAAATAAAAAGTAAGCAAATGAAATCAGCTAGAATACTTGCAGTAAATACCATCAGTTTGATAAAATAAAAAGTAGTTTTTTGTAATTAGGGTGAAGTGACCCTTTACAAAATGTGTCCTAGACTACACACTCTGGATAGTTTGAACAATTACTCAAAGTCAACCAAACAGTAAAAACACAAACAGTAGTGATCCTGTTCATGCAGAGCTTGTCCTCCTGTTCCGCGCAGGTTTTCGAAGCACGGCTCTTTGAAGTCCCACGAAGAGCTGGAGCTTCCCTCGGAGCTGACGGAGGACTGGGCCACCATGGAGGTGTGCGTGGACTGCAAGAAGTTCATCTGTGACATCATCGCCTCCAGCAAGCACAGCCTGTCGCTGGCCACTAAGAGAGCTCGCCTAAAACGCAAGACCCAGTCCTTCTACTTGTCCTCGCCAAAAGGAAGGGAGGAGTACCGGCCCTCTGAACGAACAATCAAGGAGATTTGAATCTCTCTCTCTCTCTCTCTCTCTCTCTCTCTCTCTCTCTCTCTCTGGCTGCTTCCAGCTTCTACAGCACAATTATAAAGACTCAACACTGGATGTGATCTTACTGTACATGTATACTTCAGTGGGATAAAGCTAAAAGTCAGAGTGATATGAACCTCAGTGGTGAACGGTGTGTTTTTTTGTTGCTGTGTCCTGATCATCATGTACAGCTCCTTCAGACAACAGCCTACTGTAAATCTGTCAATCTTTTTTTTAATTATTATTACCATATCATAGATGATCCTTTAATCTCTGGCCACAGACTTTTGAGTCAAGAGACAAGAATTGTTGTGATTCTTTGATGTGTCAAAGTGGAATGACTTCTCCCCGCCCCCCCTCCACGAGGTCCAACCCAACTCACGGTCAAATCGATAAGCACAAGACAGACAAAGGACTGACGTGTGCTTGACTTCGTCAGGCACCGGCACTGCAGAAGGCACGAGGCCTGCAGAGAGATCATATTGTAACTGAGCCTGACACTATGGAAGAAGAAAATATGGAATATTAGACTGTACGGGTTTTTTGTATGGGTTTTAATTTCTTTATTTGTACACATGTGCGTACAGTAAATGATTGCTCGATGAAGCCACCCTCGGTTTTATTTTGAGACTCTTCCCCCACTTTCCTCTTTACCAATCGTACTCAAACACGGGTTTCTCTTTTTCTTGAGGAGTCTTTCTTTCCTCGCATTTTTTTTGCAACACATTTAAAATCTGTTTCCACACAGATTTAGTGCCAAATAATATAATCTTTCTACTCTATATGTCCCCAAAAGAAAAGTAATTTCCCTTTAAATTGTGTTTGCAACTCTTGATATCTCAAATTGAATATTCAAGACTAAATAAGCACTGCTCAGTTTTCTATTAAAAGTTAAGCTAATCTGCTTCATCAGGACTGATTGACAGCGGCCCGGCACTCCAGCGATTTCAATGTTGCACTTCCATAAAGTAAGGGGACTTGAGAGGGTCAGATTATAAAAAGAGGGGGGTAAATTGAAGCATTTCCCCATATGGGTCAAGCTTCAAAAAAAATTTCCATGAGTCAACTCCACTGCATCTCTCGTTAAAACGTTCCTGACTGTTAAATACCCACGTCTTTGAAACTCCACAGCCCCAGTTGGTAACCCATGTAACACATAAACAAACTGAAATCTCTTGTGCAAAATGACCCAAAATATTCTAACTTTGACAGAAAATGTTGTGTTCATGCTGAACCCCATCGCCAAAAGGAAGAAGTAAAAAATATATTTTTAGGACCTTTACAGAACATTTCTCAGCCATACATTCATACTGTATGTTCATTTTCAACTTACTTAAATGACTCAGATGTGTGGAGAAGCAGCTATAGAAAAGTAATCACCTGAAGGACCATGTGTGGGATTTCTTTCAGTCTTGCCTTTGAATAATTTACGTGAACTATCTGCATATTTTTGCATTTTTAAATATACCTTTGCATTGATAAATACAGTATGTGGTGTATATTAACTTGTTTTATTTTCTTTACATTAGGTTTCTGACGTGTTTTTGTATTGTGAGAATTAGTCATATCAAAAGACCTTTTTGTACAGTTGCACAGTTTATGAAACCCAGTTCACTGTACAGGCAGCAAAAATATAACACATACTTAACATGATGCCTTTATGATTTCCCTCCATCATTCACAGACTCATTGGCAGGAAGAAATATCTGACTTTTTGCCTGGTTTTCTATTTCATTCTGCATCCCATTCCTCATCTCCCCCTTCAGATATCTCTGCCTTAAGAGCTGCCTTTTTTGATCACGCTCGTATGTTGAACAGTCATCTACTGTAACTGTACATACTTTGTTTCTAACGGTTTGTTTGTATGTCAGGTGTGTGTTGCCTCGACGGTATCTCGTAGGTGAGACTGCTGCAGATCAGTGTCTCTTGAGAGGGAAACTATCCCAGTACAGTGTGTTCAGGGGAGGAGTGGGAAGCCCACGCAAGAAACCTGGCGGTGTGACAGCATCATGCATGTACTACGGTGTAGCTTGTACCCTCAGTCTGTATTACCTTTAAGCTGTAACTCCCTGCAGAGAGTGCAACAAATGATGACTGCAACAATAAACTATAATGCAATACCTGATCAAAGTATCTGCTTTGTGCTGTTTTTAAACGTATGTCTTTCTTTTGGAATTTATTATTATTTCAAGTCAGTGAAGTAATAATAAGTAATTTCAGAGTCAGAATCAGCTTTATTGGCCATGTATGTGTTCGCATACAAGGAATTTGAGTCCGTTTTTTTGTTGCTCTCCGCGTACATACACAGAATTTACAAATAAACAGGAAAGAAATTTAAATATATAAAAAATAAAAAACAAGGACAAAAAAAAAAGTAGAGCAGATGTAAGCAGAAACATTTAATGACTATGTACAGTATAAATATAAATATATATCCAAAAAGTATGAACATAAACCTATACCAGATTGGATCCAGATTGTCACAACCTGAGAGTCAGGAGTGCTGAATCTACCAGGTACTGGAGACACTCGTGCCCTTTTGACCTGTGTGTGACTGAGGTGTTAGTGAGATATATAGCATGATATATTTTAAAGAAAAATAACTTAAAATAAAAGGTCAACATTTTGAATGGCATCACATTATTGTTAGCTGAATGATTAGAATAAAATTGTACCTTTTTGCATCCCTGTGAACGCACAGGGAGTGAATGAACTTCAGAAACCTATGACCTCAACTGTGCGTTACTTCCATACTACTGCAGGGGGTCCGCTGAATTTTTTTTTTTTCCAAACATGAATCTGTCCATTATTTTAATAGTTCAGTATTGTATGAAAGATAACAGGTATGTTTATGCATGGCAGTGGCACTAATAGGCCATCACTCATTTTCGTTCCCCCTTTATGTTTCAAATTAAAACGTCAATTTGAATAGCTTGTATGCATGATTATCATACAAGGTATGTCTCTAAATTGCAGTGGAAAGGCCACCCTACTCACTGTACCTTGCACATGAATATATGAACCTGTGTATTATTTGAATAGCTCAGTATTGAATGCACAATAACAAGGTATGTTTGTACATGGCACTAGGCCCAGTTTAATATAAAACACAATTTTATACAATATACTATAGTAGGGGTTCCCTGCTCCTGAGCTCTGACAGCTGGCACACCTGAGTCTCATCAGCCAATCACCTGCTGCCATCTTTCCTCCCAGTCCTCGCTAGGTCCGATTGGTTCGTCCACCACTGTGGTAGCTGTGTTTCAGGCCTTATCTAAACTCCGCCTCCCAGCCTGCTGTTCTGGGTTACTAGTCTCCTGCCTGCCTGCTCACTGTCAGCCATCAGCCCATCTGCTCTTTTCCATCAATTCAACCAGTCCCAGGAGCACAAACCCTCTTTCTTACCAATCTGCCATGATCTCCATTCTGAAAACCAAGTTTGCAATAAAACCCTTTTAACCTGCTCTCAGAGTCTGTGCGCCTGTGTCTGGGTTCCATTAGTACTGAACTTAACAGGTTCAAAAGTGCAGCCTTCATTTGTCATTAAACTGACTGTTTTGTTGTGAAATGGATGCAATTGATCAAAACACATTGTTTGTTATGTGAGAATACAACTCTGAGATATGAATTACTTTAACTAATTTCCCCCTGGGGATGAATACAGTTTCTATCTATCTATCTATCTATCTATCTATCTATCTATCTATCTATCTATCTATCTATCTATCTATCTAACATAATAACATCCACTGAAAAAAGGGGACTAATTGTGATGGACAAAAAAAAAATCAAAACAAATGGAGAGGATTCCAGTAGAATTCCCATCACAGTCAGGCTTTTCCTCAAAGAGTATGTAATCTAACTCCTTTACATACATGTATATTAATTTTGAGCGCAATAATTAATTTATTATACATAAAAAGTCATGATTACACCAATGATTACAAAGTTTAAAAATAAGTCCGCAAACACACTGCAAACCCCTTTGTTAAAATACGTTGACAGTATGGCACGAGGTGTTGAGTTATCTTGGGGAAAAAACTCCTCTATCCCAATACTCACCTATTTGGAGGAACAGAAACTTTACGCCAGGTACTAACGCCCCTGGTTTTAAGTTATGGGCAGACAGAAGTATCGGAAAGATTTCAGATTTGTATGATTATGATACTCATACTCTTTTAAGTTTTAATGAGATCAAGGAAAAGTTTAGCATAGCTACAAAACATTTGTTCAAGTATCTCCAGATAAGAAGCTTCATAACAAAGACACAGAACTCTGTAAATCTCCTCTCTCTAAATTCTTTAGAAAAGATAGCTCTAAACCATTATGGATCAGCTGGACTGATCTCAAAGTTTTATCAGACTATCATAGCTGCAGCAAAAGAATCCTCAGATGACAAAAAGCTAGCATGGTGTTCAGACCTAAATGAAGAAATCACTGTAGAAGAGTGGCAGGACATATGTCTACAGTGTCAAGTCCAAACAATTAACTCAAGGTTCAGGCTTCCCCAGTATAAATAGGTGATGAGAACATACATTACTCCAGAGTTACTCCATCACATTTACCCCAATACACCGGAAGCTTGTGTGTGGTATACATAAAGGTAGCTTGTCTCATTGCCTCTGGGAATGCACCCTCATTCAAGATTTCTGGAAAGAGATTATTACAATTTGTATTACATTAAATTACATTAAAGTCATTTAGCAGACGCTTTTATCCAAAGCGACTTACAATAAGTGTATTCAACATAGGTATTCAAGAGAACTACTCATCACCAGAAGTCATAAGTACATCTCCTTTTCCAAACAAGCATCTAAGAGCATGAAGCAGAGCATAACTCAGAGCCAAAGTACAGTACAGAAACAAACAAAATCAGTAAGTGCAAAAAAAAGTAATACGAATACAATAAGTGCAACAAGCTAGTATGAATACAATAAGTGCTAAGTAGAAGGCTCAGGGTAACACTTCCTGAAGAGGTGAGTTTTCAGCCTGTGCCGAAAGATGGGCAGCGACTCTGCTGTCCTGACGTCAGTGGGAACTTCATTCCACCATTGTGTGGCCAGGGCAGAAAACAGCCAAAACTCTGTCTTTTTGGGTGTTTCCCAGCAAACTGTACACTTAACAATAGCAAAAAGAAGATGGCCATATTTTATCCTCTTGAGGCTAAACATAAAATTGCAATGGCTTGGAAATCTGTTCACAGGCCGAGCAAACGAAATTGGATAGAGGGACTGCTACAGTGCCTTGCCCTAGAGAAACTTACATATGTCGTTAAAGGGAAATATAACATCTTTGCAAAGATTTGGGGCTCATTTATGGAGTTTCTGGAGGGGGAAGATTTTGTTGTAACCCTGTAGTCTACCGTTTCCCCTTTTTTTTGTTTCCCTTCCCTGTTTTTGTTCTTTCTTCTCTCACTGGTCACATTAGGGTAGGGAATGTGGGAGCATTGTATTTGTGGGGTATAATATGCATCTATCTGTGCATGTCTGTCACCCTCTACTGTTATTTTTAGGACCCGAGCAACCGACAACGTCGGGCCGCGAAGGCCCTATTGAAATTTGAATACACATAGTACATCGGGCGCATATTTGGGAGACTTGCCATACTCGAAAACTCACCAAATTTTGCACACTTGTCAGGCCTGGTGAATATATACATAGATATAGGTTGCATATTTGTGTGTAAATAAATGGCTCTCTAGCACACCCTAGAAATTGGACCGGCGACGCCCCTCAGTAATTCGGACATACTGGCGTATGTCCGAATTACTTGAAATTCAACACGCATGTCCACCTCTAGATCTACAAAGAAGCCTCTCAGATCCTTAAAGCCTTCTTAGATTTTCCGCATTTTTTAATTTTGTGAAAAACACATTTTTGCAAACTTCTCCTAAACACTGATTTTGATTGATACCGAATTTGCTCTGAATCATTATTGGATCTACATCATCAAAAGTTATCAAAAGCTTTTTGATATCTCTTTGCGTTTACACAATATGGACTAATAAACATCTTAGGGGTGTGGCTTATATATCAAAATACACAACTTCTCAACCATTTGTCCTAAAATCACGAAATTTGTAGCTTATGTGAACATAGCATCCTGTAACATACCCTGACATTTTTATTTCATTCAACCACTAGGGGGCACTACAGTAAACCTGCCATGTTGTGCTTATTTTGTCGCACCCACGTTGGTGACCGCACGTCACATAGATCCCTCGATGGTGACTGTATCACTTGTCGCACCCGCGTTGGTGACCGCACGTCACGTAGATCACTCGATGGTGACTGTATCACTTGTCGCACCCGCGATGGTGACTGCACGTCACATAGATCCCTCGATGGTGACTGTATCACTTGTCGCACCCGCGTTGGTGACCGCACGTCACGTAGATCCCTCGATGGTGACTGTATCACTTGTCGCACCCGCGTTGGTGACCGCACGTCACATAGATCCCTCGATGGTGACTGTATCACTTGTCGCACCCGCGTTGGTGACCACACGCATCAAGAACAAGAGCAATAACAACTCCACAGAATAATTTTTGTTACAAAAACAGTACAAAGAAATATTTTTGTTACAAGGTGTTTCTTGGGAAGATGAACACTAGAGAGACCTTCTTCCAAGGCGTACAGGTGTCTTTACAGTAACAATAAGAGATATTTAAACATAAAAAAATAAAAAATGGCTGATATGACACAACTCTCTAGTGGGCAAGAAACAGTACAAAGTAATTTTGTTAGAAAGTGTTTCTTGGGAAGATGAACACTAGAGAGACCTTCTTCCAAGGCATACAGGTGTCTTTACAGTGACAATAACAGATATTTAAACATAAAAACACACCAACATTTGAATAAAGGTAGAGCTGTCACTTTTTTCCATTTCAAGCACTGAATATAACATAATAACAATAAAGAAAATCAAAGAAGAAAAACTTACCCCAATAGGTGTGTGTACCTGTGACAGAAAGAGAGAGAGAGAGAGAGAGAGAGAGAGAGAGAGAGAGAGAGAGAGAGAGACCGCGTATACCTGCTGCAAGACTTGAACTAATCTTTACAGCTAAACTAACCAACAAAAGCTATTCATGAAAGTCATTAAACGCAAGTCATAAAGTGAAAAGTGGCGTCGTCTTCTCCTTCCACAAACGATGGACATTTCCCGATGTTTCTTGATGATCCACTGGTATCAGAAAGTTAGGTATAATGACAAAAAACTCTAAGTAGTATTTCTAATCCCATCAGCTCCAGAAAGTATTTCTAGTAAAGTAACAATAACAGATATTTAAACATGAAAAATAAAAAATGCTGAATCGACACAACTCTCTAGTGGGCAAGAACAACTCTACAAAATCATTGTTGTTACAAAGTGTTTCTTGGGAAGATGAACACAAGAGAGACCTTCTTCCAAGACGTACAGGTGTCTTTACAGTGACAACAAGAGATATTTAAACATAAAACGTTAAAATAAAAATGGCTGTTATGACACAACTATCTAGTGGGCAAGAAACAGTACAAAGTAATTTTGTTAAAAAGTGTTTCTTGGGAAGATGAACACTAGAGAGACCTTCTTCCAAAGCGTACAGGTGTCTTTACAGTGACAACAACAGATATTTAAACATGAAAAATAAAAAATGCTGAATCGACACAACTCTCTAGTGGGCAAGAAACAGTACAAAGAAATGTTTTTGTTACAAAGTGTTTCTTGGGAAGATAAACACAAGAGAGACCTTCTTCCAAGGCGTACAGGTGTCTTCACAGTGAAAATGACAGATATTTAAACATAAAACATTAATATAAAAATGCTGAATCGACACAACTCTCTAGTGGGCAAGAACAACTCCACAAAATCATTTTTGTTACAAAGTGTTTCTTGGGAAGATGAACACAAGAGAGACCTTCTTTCAACGCTTACAGGTGTCTTTACAGTGACAACAAGAGATATTTAAACATAAAAACACACCAACATTTGAATAAAGGTAGAGCTGTCACTTTTTTCCATTTCAAGCACTGAATATAACATAATAACAATAAAGAAAATCAAAGAAGAAAAACTTACCCCAATAGGTGTGTGTACCTGTGAGAGAGAGAGAGAGAGAGAGAGAGAGAGAGAGAGAGAGAGAGAGAGAGAGAGAGAGAGAGAGAGAGAGACCGCGTATACCTGCTGCAAGACTTGAACTAATCTTTACAGCTAAACTAACCAACAAAAGCTATTCATGAAAGTCATTAAGCGCAAGTCATAAAGTGAAAAGTGGCGTCGTCTTCTCCTTCCACAAACGATGGACATTTCCCGATGTTTCTTGATGATCCACTGGTATCAGAAAGTTAGGTATAATGACAAAAAACTCTAAGTAGTATTTCTAATCCCATCAGCTCCAGAAAGTATTTCTAGTAAAGTAACAATAACAGATATTTAAACATAAAACATTAATATAAAAATGCTGAATCGACACAACTCTCTAGTGGGCAAGAACAACTCCACAAAATCATTGTTGTTACAAAGTGTTTCTTGGGAAGATGAACACAAGAGAGACCTTCTTCCAAGACGTACAGGTGTCTTTACAGTGACAACAAGAGATATTTAAACATAAAACGTTAAAATAAAAATGGCTGTTATGACACAACTATCTAGTGGGCAAGAAACAGTACAAAGTAATTTTGTTAGAAAGTGTTTCTTGGGAAGATGAACACTAGAGAGACCTTCTTCCAAGGCGTACAGGTGTCTTTACAGTGACAATAACAGATATTTAAACATAAACATTAATATAAAAATGCTGAATCGACACAACTCTCTAGTGGGCAAGAACAACTCCACAAAATTATTTTTGTTAAAAAGTGTTTCTTGGGAAGATGAACACTAGAGAGACCTTCTTCCAAAGCGTACAGGTGTCTTTACAGTGACAACAACAGATATTTAAACATGAAAAATAAAAAATGCTGAATCGACACAACTCTCTAGTGGGCAAGAAACAGTACAAAGAAATGTTTTTGTTACAAAGTGTTTCTTGGGAAGATAAACACAAGAGAGACCTTCTTCCAAGGCGTACAGGTGTCTTCACAGTGAAAATGACAGATATTTAAACATAAAACATTAATATAAAAATGCTGAATCGACACAACTCTCTAGTGGGCAAGAACAACTCCACAAAATCATTTTTGTCACAAAGTGTTTCTTGGGAAGATGAACACAAGAGAGACCTTCTTTCAACGCTTACAGGTGTCTTTACAGTGACAACAAGAGATATTTAAACATAAAAACACACCAACATTTGAATAAAGGTAGAGCTGTCACTTTTTTCCATTTCAAGCACTGAATATAACATAATAACAATAAAGAAAATCAAAGAAGAAAAACTTACCCCAATAGGTGTGTGTACCTGTGAGAGAGAGAGAGAGAGAGAGAGAGAGAAAGAGAGAGAGAGAGAGAGAGAGAGAGAGACCGCGTATACCTGCTGCAAGACTTGAACTAATCTTTACAGCTAAACTAACCAACAAAAGCTATTCATGAAAGTCATTAAACGCAAGTCATAAAGTGAAAAGTGGCGTCGTCTTCTCCTTCCACAAACAATGGACATTTCCCGATGTTTCTTGATGATCCACTGGTATCAGAAAGTTAGGTATAATGACAAAAAACTCTAAGTAGTATCTCTAATCCCATCAGCTCCAGAAAGTATTTCTAGTAAAGTAACAATAACAGATATTTAAACATGAAAAATAAAAAATGCTGAATCGACACAACTCTCTAGTGGGCAAGAACAACTCTACAAAATCATTGTTGTTACAAAGTGTTTCTTGGGAAGAGGAACACAAGAGAGACCTTCTTCCAAGACGTACAGGTGTCTTTACAGTGACAACAAGAGATATTTAAACATAAAACGTTAAAATAAAAATGGCTGTTATGACACAACTATCTAGTGGGCAAGAAACAGTACAAAGTAATTTTGATAGAAAGTGTTTCTTGGGAAGATAAACACAAGAGAGACCTTCTTCCAAGGTGTACAGGTGTCTTTACAGTGACAATAACAGATATTTAAACATAAACATTAATATAAAAATGCTGAATCGACACAACTCTCTAGTGGGCAAGAACAACTCCACAAAATCATTTTTGTTAAAAAGTGTTTCTTGGGAAGATGAACACTAGAGAGACCTTCTTCCAAAGCGTACAGGTGTCTTTACAGTGACAACAACAGATATTTAAACATGAAAAATAAAAAATGCTGAATCGACACAACTCTCTAGTGGGCAAGAAACAGTACAAAGAAATGTTTTTGTTACAAAGTGTTTCTTGGGAAGATAAACACAAGAGAGACCTTCTTCCAACAGGTGTCTTCACAGTGAAAATGACAGATATTTAAACATAAAACATTAATATAAAAATGCTGAATCGACACAACTCTCTAGTGGGCAAGAACAACTCCACAAAATCATTGTTGTTACAAAGTGTTTCTTGGGAAGATGAACACAAGAGAGACCTTCTTCCAAGACGTACAGGTGTCTTTACAGTGACAACAAGAGATATTTAAACATAAAACGTTAAAATAAAAATGGCTGTTATGACACAACTATCTAGTGGGCAAGAAACAGTACAAAGTAATTTTGTTAAAAAGTGTTTCTTGGGAAGATGAACACTAGAGAGACCTTCTTCCAAAGCGTACAGGTGTCTTTACAGTGACAACAACAGATATTTAAACATGAAAAATAAAAAATGCTGAATCGACACAACTCTCTAGTGGGCAAGAAACAGTACAAAGAAATGTTTTTGTTACAAAGTGTTTCTTGGGAAGATAAACACAAGAGAGACCTTCTTCCAAGGCGTACAGGTGTCTTCACAGTGAAAATGACAGATATTTAAACATAAAACATTAATATAAAAATGCTGAATCGACACAACTCTCTAGTGGGCAAGAACAACTCCACAAAATCATTTTTGTTACAAAGTGTTTCTTGGGAAGATGAACACAAGAGAGACCTTCTTTCAACGCTTACAGGTGTCTTTACAGTGACAACAAGAGATATTTAAACATAAAAACACACCAACATTTGAATAAAGGTAGAGCTGTCACTTTTTTCCATTTCAAGCACTGAATATAACATAATAACAATAAAGAAAATCAAAGAAGAAAAACTTACCCCAATAGGTGTGTGTACCTGTGAGAGAGAGAGAGAGAGAGAGAGAGAGAGAGAGAGAGAGAGAGAGAGAGAGAGAGAGAGAGAGAGACCGCGTATACCTGCTGCAAGACTTGAACTAATCTTTACAGCTAAACTAACCAACAAAAGCTATTCATGAAAGTCATTAAGCGCAAGTCATAAAGTGAAAAGTGGCGTCGTCTTCTCCTTCCACAAACGATGGACATTTCCCGATGTTTCTTGATGATCCACTGGTATCAGAAAGTTAGGTATAATGACAAAAAACTCTAAGTAGTATTTCTAATCCCATCAGCTCCAGAAAGTATTTCTAGTAAAGTAACAATAACAGATATTTAAACATGAAAAATAAAAAATGCTGAATCGACACAACTCTCTAGTGGGCAAGAACAACTCTACAAAATCATTGTTGTTACAAAGTGTTTCTTGGGAAGAGGAACACAAGAGAGACCTTCTTCCAAGACGTACAGGTGTCTTTACAGTGACAACAAGAGATAATTAAACATAAAACGTTAAAATAAAAATGGCTGTTATGACACAACTATCTAGTGGGCAAGAAACAGTACAAAGTAATTTTGATAGAAAGTGTTTCTTGGGAAGACAAACACAAGAGAGACCTTCTTCCAAGGTGTACAGGTGTCTTTACAGTGACAACAACAGATATTTAAACATGAAAAATAAAAAATGCTGAATCGACACAACTCTCTAGTGGGCAAGAAACAGTACAAAGAAATGTTTTTGTTACAAAGTGTTTCTTGGGAAGATAAACACAAGAGAGACCTTCTTCCAAGGCGTACAGGTGTCTTCACAGTGAAAATGACAGATATTTAAACATAAAACATTAATATAAAAATGCTGAATCGACACAACTATCTAGTGGGCAAGAAACAGTACAAAGTAATTTTGATAGAAAGTGTTTCTTGGGAAGATAAACACTAGAGAGACCTTCTTCCAAGGTGTACAGGTGCCTTTACAGTGACAATAACAGATATTTAAACATAAACATTAATATAAAAATGCTGAATCGACACAACTCTCTAGTGGGCAAGAAACAGTACAAAGAAATGTTTTTGTTATAAAGTGTTTCTTGGGAAGATAAACACAAGAGAGACCTTCTTCCAAGGAGTACAGGTGTCTTTACAGTGACAATAACAGATATTTAAACATAAAAACACACCAACATTTGAATAAAGGTAGAGCTGTCACTTTTTTCCATTTCAAGCACTGAATATAACATAATAACAATAAAGAAAATCAAAGAAGAAAAACTTACCCCAATAGGTGTGTGTACCTGTGACAGAGAGAGAGAGAGAGAGAGAGAGAGAGAGAGAGAGAGAGAGAGAGAGAGAGAGAGAGAGAGAGAGAGAGAGAGAGAGAGAGAGAGAGCGCGTATACCTGCTGCAAGACTTGAACTAATCTTTACAGCTAAACTAACCAACAAAAGCTATTCATGAAAGTCATTAAACGCAAGTCATAAAGTGAAAAGTGGCGTCGTCTTCTCCTTCCACAAACGATGGACATTTCCCGATGTTTCTTGATGATCCACTGGTATCAGAAAGTTAGGTATAATGACAAAAAACTCTAAGTAGTATTTCTAATCCCATCAGCTCCAGAAAGTATTTCTAGTAAAGTAACAATAACAGATATTTAAACATGAAAAATAAAAAATGCTGAATCGACACAACTCTCTAGTGGGCAAGAACAACTCCACAAAATCATTGTTGTTACAAAGTGTTTCTTGGGAAGATGAACACAAGAGAGACCTTCTTCCAAGACGTACAGGTGTCTTTACAGTGACAACAAGAGATATTTAAACATAAAACGTTAAAATAAAAATGGCTGTTATGACACAACTCTCTAGTGGGCAAGAAACAGTACAAAGTAATTTTGATAGAAAGTGTTTCTTGGGAAGATAAACACTAGAGAGACCTTCTTCCAAGACGTACAGGTGTCTTTACAGTGACAACAAGAGATATTTAAACATAAAACGTTAAAATAAAAATGGCTGTTATGACACAACTATCTAGTGGGCAAGAAACAGTACAAAGTAATTTTGTTAGAAAGTGTTTCTTGGGAAGATGAACACTAGAGAGACCTTCTTCCAAGGCATACAGGTGTCTTTACAGTGACAATAACAGATATTTAAACATAAACATTAATATAAAAATGCTGAATCGACACAACTCTCTAGTGGGCAAGAACAACTCCACAAAATCATTTTTGTTAAAAAGTGTTTCTTGGGAAGATGAACACTAGAGAGACCTTCTTCCAAAGCGTACAGGTGTCTTTACAGTGACAACAACAGATATTTAAACATGAAAAATAAAAAATGCTGAATCGACACAACTCTCTAGTGGGCAAGAAACAGTACAAAGAAATGTTTTTGTTACAAAGTGTTTCTTGGGAAGATAAACACAAGAGAGACCTTCTTCCAAGGCGTACAGGTGTCTTCACAGTGAAAATGACAGATATTTAAACATAAAACATTAATATAAAAATGCTGAATCGACACAACTCTCTAGTGGGCAAGAACAACTCCACAAAATCATTTTTGTCACAAAGTGTTTCTTGGGAAGATGAACACAAGAGAGACCTTCTTTCAACGCTTACAGGTGTCTTTACAGTGACAACAAGAGATATTTAAACATAAAAACACACCAACATTTGAATAAAGGTAGAGCTGTCACTTTTTTCCATTTCAAGCACTGAATATAACATAATAACAATAAAGAAAATCAAAGAAGAAAAACTTACCCCAATAGGTGTGTGTACCTGTGAGAGAGAGAGAGAGAGAAAGAGAGAGAGAGAGAGAGAGAGAGAGAGAGAGAGAGAGAGAGACCGCGTATACCTGCTGCAAGACTTGAACTAATCTTTACAGCTAAACTAACCAACAAAAGCTATTCATGAAAGTCATTAAGCGCAAGTCATAAAGTGAAAAGTGGCGTCGTCTTCTCCTTCCACAAACGATGGACATTTCCCGATGTTTCTTGATGATCCACTGGTATCAGAAAGTTAGGTATAATGACAAAAAACTCTAAGTAGTATTTCTAATCCCATCAGCTCCAGAAAGTATTTCTAGTAAAGTAACAATAACAGATATTTAAACATGAAAAATAAAAAATGCTGAATCGACACAACTCTCTAGTGGGCAAGAACAACTCTACAAAATCATTGTTGTTACAAAGTGTTTCTTGGGAAGAGGAACACAAGAGAGACCTTCTTCCAAGACGTACAGGTGTCTTTACAGTGACAACAAGAGATATTTAAACATAAAACGTTAAAATAAAAATGGCTGTTATGACACAACTCTCTAGTGGGCAAGAAACAGTACAAAGTAATTTTGATAGAAAGTGTTTCTTGGGAAGATAAACACTAGAGAGACCTTCTTCCAAGGTGTACAGGTGTCTTTACAGTGACAACAAGAGATATTTAAACATAAAACGTTAAAATAAAAATGGCTGTTATGACACAACTATCTAGTGGGCAAGAAACAGTACAAAGTAATTTTGTTAGAAAGTGTTTCTTGGGAAGATGAACACTAGAGAGACCTTCTTCCAAGGCGTACAGGTGTCTTTACAGTGACAACAACAGATATTTAAACATAAACATTAATATAAAAATGCTGAATCGACACAACTCTCTAGTGGGCAAGAACAACTCCACAAAATCATTTTTGTTAAAAAGTGTTTCTTGGGAAGATGAACACTAGAGAGACCTTCTTCCAAAGCGTACAGGTGTCTTTACAGTGACAACAACAGATATTTAAACATGAAAAATAAAAAATGCTGAATCGACACAACTCTCTAGTGGGCAAGAAACAGTACAAAGAAATGTTTTTGTTACAAAGTGTTTCTTGGGAAGATAAACACAAGAGAGACCTTCTTCCAAGGCGTACAGGTGTCTTCACAGTGAAAATGACAGATATTTAAACATAAAACATTAATATAAAAATGCTGAATCGACACAACTCTCTAGTGGGCAAGAACAACTCCACAAAATCATTTTTGTCACAAAGTGTTTCTTGGGAAGATGAACACAAGAGAGACCTTCTTTCAACGCTTACAGGTGTCTTTACAGTGACAACAAGAGATATTTAAACATAAAAACACACCAACATTTGAATAAAGGTAGAGCTGTCACTTTTTTCCATTTCAAGCACTGAATATAACATAATAACAATAAAGAAAATCAAAGAAGAAAAACTTACCCCAATAGGTGTGTGTACCTGTGAGAGAGAGAGAGAGAGAAAGAGAGAGAGAGAGAGAGAGAGAGAGAGAGAGAGACCGCGTATACCTGCTGCAAGACTTGAACTAATCTTTACAGCTAAACTAACCAACAAAAGCTATTCATGAAAGTCATTAAGCGCAAGTCATAAAGTGAAAAGTGGCGTCGTCTTCTCCTTCCACAAACGATGGACATTTCCCGATGTTTCTTGATGATCCACTGGTATCAGAAAGTTAGGTATAATGACAAAAAACTCTAAGTAGTATTTCTAATCCCATCAGCTCCAGAAAGTATTTCTAGTAAAGTAACAATAACAGATATTTAAACATGAAAAATAAAAAATGCTGAATCGACACAACTCTCTAGTGGGCAAGAACAACTCTACAAAATCATTGTTGTTACAAAGTGTTTCTTGGGAAGAGGAACACAAGAGAGACCTTCTTCCAAGACGTACAGGTGTCTTTACAGTGACAACAAGAGATATTTAAACATAAAACGTTAAAATAAAAATGGCTGTTATGACACAACTATCTAGTGGGCAAGAAACAGTACAAAGTAATTTTGATAGAAAGTGTTTCTTGGGAAGATAAACACAAGAGAGACCTTCTTCCAAGGTGTACAGGTGTCTTTACAGTGACAATAACAGATATTTAAACATAAACATTAATATAAAAATGCTGAATCGACACAACTCTCTAGTGGGCAAGAACAACTCCACAAAATCATTTTTGTTAAAAAGTGTTTCTTGGGAAGATGAACACTAGAGAGACCTTCTTCCAAAGCGTACAGGTGTCTTTACAGTGACAACAACAGATATTTAAACATGAAAAATAAAAAATGCTGAATCGACACAACTCTCTAGTGGGCAAGAAACAGTACAAAGAAATGTTTTTGTTACAAAGTGTTTCTTGGGAAGATAAACACAAGAGAGACCTTCTTCCAAGGCGTACAGGTGTCTTCACAGTGAAAATGACAGATATTTAAACATAAAACATTAATATAAAAATGCTGAATCGACACAACTCTCTAGTGGGCAAGAACAACTCCACAAAATCATTTTTGTTACAAAGTGTTTCTTGGGAAGATGAACACAAGAGAGACCTTCTTTCAACGCTTACAGGTGTCTTTACAGTGACAACAAGAGATATTTAAACATAAAACGTTAAAATAAAAATGGCTGTTATGACACAACTATCTAGTGGGCAAGAAACAGTACAAAGTAATTTTGATAGAAAGTGTTTCTTGGGAAGATAAACACTAGAGAGACCTTCTTCCAAGGTGTACAGGTGCCTTTACAGTGACAATAACAGATATTTAAACATAAACATTAATATAAAAATGCTGAATCGACACAACTCTCTAGTGGGCAAGAAACAGTACAAAGAAATGTTTTTGTTATAAAGTGTTTCTTGGGAAGATAAACACAAGAGAGACCTTCTTCCAAGGAGTACAGGTGTCTTTACAGTGACAATAACAGATATTTAAACATAAAAACACACCAACATTTGAATAAAGGTAGAGCTGTCACTTTTTTCCATTTCAAGCACTGAATATAACATAATAACAATAAAGAAAATCAAAGAAGAAAAACTTACCCCAATAGGTGTGTGTACCTGTGACAGAAAGAGAGAGAGAGAGAGAGAGAGAGAGAGAGAGAGAGAGAGAGAGAGAGAGAGAGAGAGAGAGAGAGAGAGAGAGAGAGAGAGAGAGCGCGTATACCTGCTGCAAGACTTGAACTAATCTTTACAGCTAAACTAACCAACAAAAGCTATTCATGAAAGTCATTAAACGCAAGTCATAAAGTGAAAAGTGGCGTCGTCTTCTCCTTCCACAAACGATGGACATTTCCCGATGTTTCTTGATGATCCACTGGTATCAGAAAGTTAGGTATAATGACAAAAAACTCTAAGTAGTATTTCTAATCCCATCAGCTCCAGAAAGTATTTCTAGTAAAGTAACAATAACAGATATTTAAACATGAATAATAAAAAATGCTGAATCGACACAACTCTCTAGTGGGCAAGAACAACTCCACAAAATCATTGTTGTTACAAAGTGTTTCTTGGGAAGATGAACACAAGAGAGACCTTCTTCCAAGACGTACAGGTGTCTTTACAGTGACAACAAGAGATATTTAAACATAAAACGTTAAAATAAAAATGGCTGTTATGACACAACTCTCTAGTGGGCAAGAAACAGTACAAAGTAATTTTGATAGAAAGTGTTTCTTGGGAAGATAAACACTAGAGAGACCTTCTTCCAAGGTGTACAGGTGTCTTTACAGTGACAATAACAGATATTTAAACGTAAACATTAATATAAAAATGCTGAATCGACACAACTCTCTCGTGGGCAAGAACAACTCCACAAAATCATTTTTGTTAAAAAGTGTTTCTTGGGAAGATGAACACTAGAGAGACCTTCTTCCAAAGCGTACAGGTGTCTTTACAGTGACAACAACAGATATTTAAACATGAAAAATAAAAAATGCTGAATCGACACAACTCTCTAGTGGGCAAGAAACAGTACAAAGAAATGTTTTTGTTACAAAGTGTTTCTTGGGAAGATAAACACAAGAGAGACCTTCTTCCAAGGCGTACAGGTGTCTTCACAGTGAAAATGACAAATATTTAAACATAAAACATTAATATAAAAATGCTGAATCGACACAACTCTCTAGTGGGCAAGAACAACTCCACAAAATCATTTTTGTTACAAAGTGTTTCTTGGGAAGATGAACACTAGAGAGACCTTCTTTCAACGCTTACAGGTGTCTTTACAGTGACAACAAGAGATATTTAAACATAAAACGTTAAAATAAAAATGGCTGTTATGACACAACTATCTAGTGGGCAAGAAACAGTACAAAGTAATTTTGTTAGAAAGTGTTTCTTGGGAAGATGAACACTAGAGAGACCTTCTTCCAAGGCGTACAGGTGTCTTTACAGTGACAATAACAGATATTTAAACATAAAAAAATAAAAAATGGCTGATATGACACAACTCTCTAGTGGGCAAGAAACAGTACAAATTAATTTTGTTACAAAATGTTTCTTGGGAAAATGAACACTAGAGAGACCTTCTTCCAAGGCATACAGGTGTCTTTACAGTAACAATATCAGATATTTAAACATAAAAACACACCAACATTTGAATAAAGGGAGAGCTGTCACTTTTTTCCATTTCAAGCACTGAATATAACAAAATAACAATAAAAAAAAATCAAAGAGGAAAAACTTACCCCAATAGGTGTGTGTACCTGTGAGAGAGAGAGAGAGAGAGAGAGAGAGAGAGAGAGAGAGAGAGAGAGAGAGAGAGAGAGAGAGAGAGACCGCGTATACCTGCTGCAAGACTTGAACTAATCTTTACAGCTAAACTAACCAACAAAAGCTATTCATGAAAGTCATTAAACGCAAGTCATAAAGTGAAAAGTGGCGTCGTCTTCTCCTTCCACAAACGATGGACATTTCCCGATGTTTCTTGATGATCCACTGGTATCAGAAAGTTAGGTATAATGACAAAAAACTCTAAGTAGTATCTCTAATCCGATCAGCTCCAGAAGGTATTTCTACACTAACAATAACAGATATTTAAACATAAACAATTAAAAAATGGCTGATATGACACAACTCTCTGGTGGGCATGAAACAGTACAAAGTAATATTTTTGTTCCAAAGTGTTTCTTGGGAAGATGAACACTAGAGAGACCTTCTTCCAAGGCGTACAGGTGTCTTCATTGTGACAACAACAGATATTTAAACATAAACGTTAATATAAAAATGGTGAATCGACACAACTCTCTAGTGGGCAAGAACAACTCCACAAAATCATTTTTGTTAGAAAGTGTTTCTTGGGAAGATGAACACAAGAGAGACCTTCTTCCAAGGCGTGTCTTTACAGTGACAATAAGAGATATTTAAGCATAAAAAAATAAAAAATGGCTAATATGACACAACTCTCTAGTGGGCAAGAAACAGTACAAAGTAATATTTTTGTTACAAAGTGTTTCTTGGGAAGATTAACACAAGAGAGACCTTCTTCCAAGGCGTACAGGTGTCTTCACAGTAACAATAACAGATATTTAAACATAAACATTAATATAAAAATGCTGAATCGACACAACTCTCCAGTGGGCAAGAAGAACTCCACAAAATAATTTTTGTGAGAAAGTGTTTCTTGGGAAGATGAACACTAGAGATACCTTCTTCCAAGGCGTACAGGTGTCTTTACAGTAACAATAACAGATATTTAAACATAAAACATTAATATAAAAATGCTGAATCGACACAACTCTCTAGTGGGCAAGAACAACTCCACAAAATCATTTTTGTTAGAAAGTGTTTCTTGGGAAGATGAACACAAGAGAGACCTTCTTCCAAGGCGTACAGGTGTCTTTACAGTAACAATAACAGATATTTAAACATAAAAAATAAAAAATGCTGTTATGACACAACTATCTGGTGGGCAAGAAACAGTACAAAGTAATTTTGTTCGGAAGTGTTTCTTGGGAAGATGAACACTAGAGAGACCTTCTTCCAAGGCGTACAGGTGTCTTTACAGTGACAATAACAGATATTTAAACATAAACATTAATATAAAAATGCTGAATCGACACAACTCTCTAGTGGGCAAGAACAACTCCACAAAATCATTTTTGTTACAAAGTGTTTGGGAACAGTGTGCTTGGGAAGATGAACACAAGAGAGAGCTTCTTTCAACGCTTACAGGTGTCTTTACAGTGACAACAACTACCTGTAAGAGCTCGCATCCAGTTTAAGACTCTGGTGCTAGCCTACAGGGCAGTGAAAGGAACAGCTCCTTCCTATCTCCAGGCCATGGTCAAGCCTTACACCCCCGCCCGACCACTTCGCTCTGCTGCCTCGGGGCGATTGGTGGCCCCGTCGCTCAGAGGTCCTGGCGGCCGATCGACCCGGTCACGGCTGTTTTCTGTCCTGGCCCCCCAGTGGTGGAATGAACTTCCCACTGACGTCAAGACAGCGGAGTCGCTGCCCATCTTTCGGCGCAGGCTGAAAACCCACCTCTTCAGGAAGTGCTACCCTGAGCCTTCCACTTAGCGCTTATTGTTTTCATACTAGCTTGTTGCACTTATTGTATTCGTATTACTTATAGCACTAACTGTTTTTCTTGTTTCTGCACTGAACTTTGGCTCTGAGTTATGCTCTGCTTCATGCTCTTAGATGCTTGTTTGGAAAAGGAAATGTACTTATGACTTCTGGTGACTAGTAGTTCTTTTGATTACCAATGTTGATGCACTTATTGTAAGTCGCTTTGGATAAAAGCGTCTGCTAAATGACTAATGTAAATGTAATGTAACAAGAGATATTTAAACATAAAACGTTAAAATAAAAATGGCTGTTATGACACAACTCTCTAGTGGGCAAGAAACAGTACAAAGTAATTTTGTTAGAAAGTGTTTCTTGGGAAGATGAACACTAGAGAGACCTTCTTCCAAGGCGTACAGGTGTCTTTACAGTGACAATAACAGATATTTAAACATAAAACATTAATATAAAAATGCTGAATCGACACAACTCTCTAGTGGGCAAGAAACAGTACAAAGTAATATTTTTGTTACAAAGTGTTTCTTGGGAGGATGAACACAAGAGAGACCTTCTTCCAAGGAGTACAGGTGTCTTTACAGTAACAATAACAGATATTTAAACATAAAAACACACCAACATTTGAATAAAGGGAGAACTGTCACTTTTTTCCATTTCAAGCACTGAATATAACAAAATAACAATAAAAGAAAATCAAAGAGGAAAAACTTACCCCAATAGGTGTGTGTACCTGTGAGAGAGAGAGAGAGAGAGAGAGAGAGAGAGAGAGAGAGAGAGAGAGAGACCGCGTATACCTGCTGCAAGACTTGAACTAATCTTTACAGCTAAACTAACCAACAAAAGCTATTCATGAAAGTCATTAAGCGCAAGTCATAAAGTGAAAAGTGGCGTCGTCTTCTCCTTCCACAAACGATGGACATTTCCCGATGTTTCTTGATGATCCACTGGTATCAGAAAGTTAGGTATAATGACAAAAAACTCTAAGTAGTATTTCTAATCCCATCAGCTCCAGAAAGTATTTCTAGCGCGGCAGACGGCTAGAGCGCCGTTAAATTAAGAAACATTACAGTAAACAGTGAATTTGAACAAAACTCTTGCTTCCCTTTAACAAAAAGCAGATGGCTTCACAAGTGTAGAATCCATTTGCATCTCTCTTTGGTTCTGCTCAGTGGTTTTGTTCATCGCTACTCTCAAATGTTTATGAGGACAAAAACGTCTAGTAGGTATTAACATAGACTCTTCAAAAGGCAAACGTTAAAGCGCTTTGCCGTGGGATTCCACCATTGAATGACATGGAAGGACTCATTGTCATGGATACCAGATTGAATGTTTTTGTTTATGTTTGAATATAATGATTTCTGATCCATATGTTTATGTTTGAATACAATGATTTCTGATCCATAAAATATGGAAAAGAATAAAATAGAGGCCATATTTTCAACAACCTTCTGTACCCGAGAGCCCCCAGCGGCGGGGGCACAAGCGTTCATCCAAAAATTCACCCGCTCATAATGCCAAACAAGTGCACTCATCAGTAACGAATATAATGATGTCGTATAGCTACTCAAACTGCAGCTCCTGTACAAACTCCAAACACAACTCTATAAAAAGCTATATATATTACCAAATATCAAAATCCATATAGCGCCCCCTAGGCAGACCCACTCGTCACATTTATGCCAATAACTTTTTGAAAATTAATTCAATGCTAACAGATTAAAAGATCGCTTAAAAGATCGCTAGCAACCTGACGATCGCAGCCATATTTATCATATTCCGCTACGACACAGCATTGCCGAGTTACTTACAAAACAAAGCCATCATCACAATCCACATTATCGATTCACATTAACAACAACACCTGTTAACAGTTATCCATGTTGAATTAACCTGGTAGTCGATCGGTAATCAAGACTGCTGTTGTTTGTGAACATCCGGTCACGTGATAGGAGCGTGGCGAATCAGGGAAGGACATCACGTTACGTTGGGTGGGTTGCCATGTTTGAGCGCAGTGGCTCCACCAATTTCAGCTATATTTTTTTTCAAAAGCAATTTAATATTATTCAAACGTATTGTTCGGTTCGTAATGCTTACCAAACCGTGAGCCCCTTACCGAAGGGTTCAATACGAATACGTGTATCATTACACCCCTAATAATTGAGCATCCTGACTGAGAGACTGCTCCTAAAACCAGAATGTATAGTTCACACACCTCAGCTCTTTATGCAAACCTGCCTGTTTGGCTGCTACTGTTGATTTCAGGTTGTATAAGCATCCTATAATATATCTAAAAGCAACACTACAGGCTACAAATATCACAGGAAATCACTTTAAGTATTAACACTATGAGTCAATTTACAAAGGTACCACCTGAACCCTCCAATTTTACAGTTATTATTGGAGTGTTACAGGGCTGCTTTAGAAGATGCATAGCCCAAGTATAATAATATAAAGATAAAATCTCAACATGCAGAAGGCTAAAACATGCTTAAAGAAAGAATAAATGAAGTAGAGAGATAGTAAAAGATAGCTGAAACCGGCCAGTACACACACCAACATTTGAATAAAGGGAGAACTGTCACTTTTTTCCACTTCAAGCACTGAATATAACAAAATAACAATAAAGAAAATCAAAGAGGAAAAACTTACCCCAACAGGTGTGTGTACCTGTGAGAGAGAGAAAGACCTATACCTATGGTATACCTGCTGTAGCTATTCATGAAAGTCATTAAATGCCAGTCATAAAGTGAAAAGTGGCGTCGTCTTCTCCTTCCACAAA
Organism: Cebidichthys violaceus; assembly: GCF_023349555.1. Lineage (NCBI taxonomy): Eukaryota > Metazoa > Chordata > Actinopteri > Perciformes > Stichaeidae > Cebidichthys > Cebidichthys violaceus. Next base: position 870,976 of record NW_027176872.1, on the reverse strand, counting down.
CGATGGACATTTCCCGATGTTTCTTGATGATCCACTGGTATCAGAAAGTTAGGTATAATGAGAAAAAACTCTAAGTAGTATCTCTAATCCCATCAGCTCCACTGTGTGACTGCCAAGTGGTTTGTCCAATATGTAGAGAATATTTAAATTCTAGAGTTATGTCACTGACATCTTGAGTGACAGGACTCCGCAATTGTCGCACACACACACATACACAAAACTTCAGATACAATAGTCAATCATAATCATACATATATGTATACACATATGTATATATGTGTATATATATATACACATATATATATACAATATATATATATATATATATACTGTATGTATATATATGTATATAAATATATGTATATGTATATATATATATACTGTATGTATATATATGTATATAAATATATGTATATGTATAAATATGTATATATATATATATATATATATATATATATATATATATGTCTTTTGTAAAAAAATACAGTGCGGAAATAAAATATATATATATTTTATTGTTGCTAAAAATAGATACTAATTCAAAGTTTATTCCATTTGTGAACTAATTTACTGAGTTTCTTCAAATGGCACTAAAATAATGTTATGAGTTTAAGATTGTGAATAAGTAGCCTGACTGTTACAACCAGAGCCTCCTCATTACACTCGCTTGTATTGACATGTTGGCCGTTTCATAACATTGAAAAGGTCTTTGTTTGGTCATGTGGTATTTGCTTTTTGAGGAAAAGGAGAGGAACGTAGTCGGTCATTAATCTGTATGTAACTGTCCGCATTTGTGGAATGTGCATAATGACGCATTTAGTCCTGCACTCATCAAACTGGCTATATCTCAGCATAATACACAGTTCAATGTGAACCATAGGCAGTATTGAACACGGTTCACTCAAATAAAAGTGGAAAATCTGTGAATAAAATACACATCTGGTCGTGAACAATTTCAAAGTGTCATCAAAGTATTTCGTGGGAAGATGAACACTAGAGACCTTCTTCCAAGGCTTACAGGTGTCTTTACAGTGACAATAACAGATTTCCTCGTCTAAAAACACATCATAAAATTCACTATATTATATTCACTATATCACCACTCTCCAGCGGGCAACTAAACACTCCCAAACATCCTTTTGGTCAGACACTCTCCAGTGGACCAGAAGTTTGGCCAGTGTGGTTGAAACTTACATCACCTTCATTCAAGAAAAGTCTCTTGGGGCCATGCTCTAAACCATACCGGAAGTCGGCAATCATTTTGATTTTTGTGTCATTTTTTGATAGATTTTTGTCCATTTGTAGTCGCTATACTTTAACGAACTCCTCCTAGGGAATTTGTCTGATCCTCTTCAAATTTGGTCAGTAGCCTACAATCTGAGAACCTTTGTGATTAAAAATGATTAAAAGCTTTACGTTTGGTTGAATGGCTTAGCGGGCGGCTACTTTACGTGATTCCCCATCAAAAAAGCTGATGTAACTGTTCCAAACGCTCCTAAACGTCCCATGCATGATAACACTCATGGCCTGAGGATGTCTACAAGTTCATTTTCACTAATACTCACAGTGCCATCTGCTGGCGAAAGGAAATCTGCGTTTTCTGACAAACGGCATCCGATTTACATGACTTTTATAAGATGTGGTTTACACTTGATATAGAGCAACATAATGCATGTTTGCGTGTGTTCTGTAACGCCACATAGCAGATACAGGACGCGATGGACTATTTGCAAAGCATAATTTCCAGCGTCAGGCGGTCCACGCAGGAAAACAAATTCCGACTCGCGGACGCACTGTCCGACGGTCGCGGACGTTCACGGCCGTGCCGGCCAGAGTCCCCGCCGGCACCCCCGACGTGCGGGAGGATGCGAGGGGCCGTTCATCGCTACTCGCAGCTTTAATTATTTTTGTTTCTGCTGAGAAACAGTCAGTAACGCCCAACAACAAAACATGCCACTGATATCTTTATTTGAAATATCTCCAAGTGTCTATGTGTACCTTTTGATGTGCCATGTTCTGTCGTGTGTTTGTGTATTGTGGAAAAGACAATAAAAACATTTGTCAAGAAAAAAAAAAAGAAGTCTGCAAATAGGAGGAAGCCAGCCATGTATTTCATTTCTACTTTTTCTACACAGCCAATTCACAATGTACAACTAAATACTGACTTTGTCATGCTTTTTGTTAGGTTTGGTTATTGTTTATGTTCGGTTTCTGAGGGGCAGAATCCATTTTTTCAACGGTTTATCACTTCATCATTTCAGCAGGTGGACAGCTTTGCACTTTCAAAAGTTCAAAAGTTCAAAAGTCAGGCACAGAATGAGAGATTTAGAGGTTTGGGGTTTGCTTATAAACGTAATGTCATCTACTGTTACTATAACAACAAGTTCTGTTAATTAAAACGTTAATTACCTTCTTTGGTTGTTGTTTTTTTTACACTAAATTTTGCAGTGAAATTAAGCTTAGGTTGATGATGATGATGATGATAATAATAATAATGCCGGAAATGCTACTGTTTTGTCATGTTATTGCTCTTTCAATAAAGTTGCAGGAAAAAAATCGTGTGTTACCATAGTTACATGTAAACTGTCAAACTGTTGTAGAAAATAGTGGCGTTTGTTTTTAAGGATAACTTATTCAGACAGAGAGAGTGTTGCGGAAATACCTAAAGTAAGTGACTGCTACAGTAAACATGATCTTATCCCATGAAAGTTAGCTAGCATAATGCTATAGTGAACTATTGAGGTAGCTTCAACGGACACCATTGTAAATATGTCTTCGTTTGATTTGACCTCGCTTATCGATGAAAGTACATGCGTTGTGAAAAGTAACGGTTCTATTCAGCGTATTTTCGAAGAGTTGGCATATTAATGAGCTATTGTTTTGGGATAGCTTCATGCTAGCACCAACTTGAATAAAAGGGTTTATCTAACACAATATCTGTTTCTCCACAGGATGTCTTTATCCAGGATTCAGAGTCTGGGACTGGCAGCTGTACTGGAGGACTGTTCAGTCCAGCTGGACATACTGGGACTTAGACTGGCAGTGCAGACTGACAGGGAGCGAGGCCCTGCAGCGGCACAGGTAACAATTCACTGTGTTCATCCCACAGTCCAGTCCAGAGGAACATCTGTCAAACAGCTGCTGGCTGCTTTGATCAGACAATGATGATGACGTGAATGTGTTCATGCTCGGTTATTGTCCATTTCATGGTCTTACTGGACAAATGTATTGACTAAAACAACTCTGTGTGTGTGTGTGTGTGTGTGTGTGTGTGTGTGTGTGTGTGTGTGTGTGTGTGTGTGTGTGTGTTTAGGAGAATGCCAGACTGACCAAGCTGAGGAGAGACTGGTGGGTAGTACAGACAAACAGCCAGAAAACATCATGTTGCTAATCATTTTTTTCTGACTGAGTGTCTGTGTCTCTCTCGGCAGTCAGTACATCTCTCAGCAGGTGTTCAAGCTGCACTCGGAGCTGGAGGAGAAGCAGAGCATCAGTTCTCTGCTGCAGGTGGTGGAGGAAGAGGAGCAGAAGAAGAGGGCTGGGGACATGAGAAGGTTCATCGGTGCATCATTTGGAAGCAATAATATTACTACTTAATCATTAATAAGAGTAATTTTGTAGACATGATGTCGTGGGACAAACGAGTGTTATGAAAGAAAGGGTGGAAGACAAAAGGAAGCCTGTGTAGTATCAGTAACATGAGCGTCTCTCCAACCCAGACAGGCAGAGGCAGAGCTGAAGCAAAGATATCAAACTCTAGACAGACAGAAAGACGAGATCCGGCAGAAAATTGAGACACTGGAGGTGAGAAAGTAAGAGTACATTCAAAAAGCACAACTGTCTGCATGAACGGCTGTTAAAGGTGAGCGAGAATCTATTCATTTGAGTCCTTTATTTGAAAACAAATTGAAATATGTTTGTCTATATACACCTCCACCTCCAATACTACTGCCCCCAGGACATCCACCGGCAGACCAGAGAGGTGAACTTTCAGCTGACGGAGCAGCCAGACAGGATGGCCCGCAACAAGAAGCTTGAGGAGGCAAGCGTAGCGCTGCAGCTCCAGGAAGTGCAAAGGAAAAACAGCCAGACTGAGGAGCAGCTGGAGGAGCAGCGGAAGGTGGGTCCAACAGTCCACCCGTTCTAATCCTATCTTGGTTAGTCCCACCCAAATAGCAACCAAGCCCCGAGAAGGAGATGTTTTCAAATTGATCTCTCTCTCTCTCTCTCTCTCTCTGCCCTTTCCGTCCAAAACCGGTGAACACGTACCTCTCTCAGCATGCCGAGCAGTGTTTTTTACATTTTTCCTTCCAAATCTACACACAGACTCCCCAGTTAAATGTTGTCTAGATTAATGTTATCACCTCTCTCAGAAGGTGCAGCTACAGCTGATGGAGGAGAGGAAAGTTCACGAAAAGTCCAAGACATTCCTGCAAAATCGTCATGAGGTTGGTACAGCGACATCACAATTAACAACAAACTAATGTTACAATTATTGTCTAATTGCTGCTTTTGGAGGCTCATTAACTTATCTGCGGTTTAAGGTTTAAGATGAGTTTAAACGCCTAAATGCAAATGCTGTGTTCTCAGAAGCTGTGGTTTAAACTGCGCCTGTTGTTTAGTCTAAAACCCAGTTGCTGTGTCCTTTAATTAAATCACCTTAATGTAACAAGAGGTCACTGTTCCTGAGATTGATCTTAACCTGTGGCACACCAGGGTCTGCATATTCAACTGCTAAAACTGTGAGAGTTTGGACTTGGGTGAAAGATACAAGTAAAAGTCCTTCCCTCTTACCCGTATTTGTGAACTTCAGAATATAAGCCACTGATCAAATCTTACAACTTAAAAAATCCTAGTAAGTATAAAGGGAGATTTCTACCGATCAACTGATGTGAACTAAAACTAATGTAATTCAGTAATTAAACTTAAAAGGTGTCCCATCTGCCAACGAGCTGAAGAGGTCAATTCATAGCAATGACCTGATAGTTATTTATTACTTACAGTAATTAATGCACCAGCACAGATCTAGTACCTGCAAGGAGGGTGTGTGGTTAATTAGTCAGTAAACTTACAGAGCAATCAGTTTAACTAAGGACACAGCTCTGTGTTAAACCCCCTTTCTTCATAACAGTGGCATTATGTAAACAAACTGGCATTTAAAGGGTTAACATTATGGAAACGAATGGTTGGTTAAAAGATTTAACTCAGTGAAAGTGGAAAATTATATTAATATATAATTTTGTGTCCTTTTTTTTTAAGACAGACATTTTTGTTGTGACACACAGGGGTCAGGTTGTTGCTCGTGTTTCGCACCAGCACCTAAACTTCCGTACGCGGTACCGTCATTGAAACCGTTTCAGGAATTGCAGCAGCAGCTGCAGCAGTGGCAGCAGCGCACGACGCAGATGCAGCAGGAGAAGGAGCAGCAGCTCAACAGCGTGTGCTGCAAGAGGACGGTGAACTTGGACAGGCTGACGGAGATGAGGAGGAAGGTGAGCGTCTCTCCTGGTGCTGAGCGTGACGCAGTGAACAGCTGCCCGTGCTGAACTGCATTCGCCACGTTCGCTGTCACACGAACATTAATGAGGCGCTGGATTGTGTTTAGTTTAGGGAGATGGAGCTGGTGGTGATGGAGGACAAGGAGGAGCAGGAGAAGCTGCGTCAACAGCAGGCGGAGGCCAGAGCTGCTACCAAGGTAACGGCATCCAATCAGAAGTTACCGGCAGATCAGTCGCTCTGGTTATCTAGTGTACTGATCCCTAATTCTGACCCTGGCCTGTGTGACCTTTTGACCCGGCAGCTGCAGGCGTGGTGGAGAGGCTGCATGGTCCGCCGGGGCCTCGGGGTTTTTAAAAAAGCAGATGACAAGAAAGGCAAGAAGAAGAAGAAGAAGAAGAAGGAGGAAGGACAGAAGAAGAAGGAAGGAAAAAATAATAAGAAATGAGTTTTCCCCAACAGTCCATAACAATAGTAATAATTTATTGTATAAACATTTATAGTAGCACCTTGATTCAAAGTCCTCTTATTCCATATTGTATGTACAGCATGAATGCAAGTAATCATAATGACTTCCGGCAATTGACACTACTAGGTAGTCAACCGTTATTGACCACGGGCCATACATTTAAACACGTTAATGCCTGTATCATGACATGATAAGGACACACAGTACTTGAATACTGCTCAATCACACAATATAAAATTCACGAGCAGATAAAAACAAATTCTACAGACGGCTGTCTTTCCTAACAGAGCACATCAGTCAGAGTATCGTGGTGACCACAGAGAGGTGAATCATCAAAAAGTCACATCCATGTAGGAGCAGAAGACCCGGCGTTGCAAAACAGGAAACCCATCCACTGAAGAGAATCATATCAGGATAAGTTTCGGGGGAGCTGACGCTTGTTTGTCCGTGCTGAAGCTCTTACAACACTCGGCGAGCTGTGATGAACTATGGTGTGTTTTTAAAATCAGCAAAGTTTCAAATTAAAAAAAAAAAAGTCCTGTTACACCATAACAGTGATGTCAGTCCAAATGTTATAACAGTTGAAAACGTTAGTCATCCCTTATACACAAGCAAGGTGAATATTTTTTGTGAATATATTTTACATGATTTTGTAAAGAATATTTAACTGAATATTATTGGGTTTTGTGTGGTTGATCGCATAAAACATGCCGTTTGAATATGTCAACTCTGGCTCTGGGAAATTGTGATTTTTTTCATAAACCAAACAATGAATCAGTTACCAAGACAACACTGAATAGATTATTAATAAATATGAGTTAAATTCATTGTTAGATGTGGCCCTAAAAAAATGATGCTACAGGAGTAGCAGAGCCAAAATATCGAGTCTATAGCCCACGGTTTCCACGCCCATAACTATAGCATACCTGAGTCAAAGCAGAGCAGAGACTGAGAACCCATTCTGAGTTCAAGTTATGATCCTTGCTAGTGTGTAGTGTGTGTGTGTGTGTGCGTGTGTGTGTGCGTCCGCTCCGTGGGGCCAAAGCTTCACACTTGCGGCTCCTCTGTTTCGGTCAAGTGGGTCTGCTCGGCGTGCATGTAGTTGTTGTCTCCGATGATGACACAGTTGAGACGGGAGCTGTGGATGTTGATGCTCGGGGAGTCGGCTGATGGAAGGGGAGGACAGAGAGGAGGAGGAGGAGGAGGAGGAGGAGGAGGAGGAGGAGCAGTAGTAGAAGTCTGTGCTGCTCCCTGCTGTCCACAGCTGCAGCTGCACCTCCCTTGATTTGAAACACATGAACAAATTAGTTGTTTTCACCTCTCATGAGTGCAGTCTGAGTGCTGTGATATGTAAATATATGCAAATCAGACGACATAGCATAGTACGAATTTCAGCTCAAAGTGCTTTCAATTCCAAGGAAATTAAATAATAACAATAGGAATATTAAAAGAGGTTTGTCTGTTACCCACCCTGCATTTGGAGCTCAGGTTCCCGCATTAGAGGCTGACTCTCAGCCACAGCGGTTGGGTAGGCGTCGTTCCCGATGACGCAGTCGATCAAGGTGGAGTTGCTGATGTTCACAATCAAAATGGTCGACGGCGGATTCTGGAGGGCGACTGTATTTTACGAGTGGGTGACGGAGAGAAAGAGGAAGAGTGTATGAGGAACGGGAAGCTGTAGTTCCAGAGTGATGTAACAGCAGAAACGCGTCACCATCACGAAGGTCCTTATGGTTCCTGAATACATTGGAAACTGCTTCCTTCACAGAAAAACCTCAGTAAAAATTTTGGGGTCCATTTGAGTTTATAAATGTTTCTGCATAAAGAGATGGTACAAAAGCACCTGTATGTTTCAAGAATTCTACGGTCTGTTTGTCACATGCACCAACAATGCAATGCAGCTAGTATAAAAAATAAGAAAACATATTTTTCCCTTCAATTATAAAAAAGTAAATGAATAAATAAAAATAACAAATATATATGGTGAATTAAAAATAAAGACCCTGTTTTATTGTAAATAAATAAACAACTTAAAATGAAGAGCTTACCTTGTGTAGTTTTATCCTCTGCAAGTTGATGACAACACGTGACCTTCTCACACAGCAGAGCGTCTATGGGGCAGCAGAACAGTTGGAGGGCTCTGATGCAGCTCTTCTGCGCCACTCTCTGCGCCACCTGGATGATGCGCTGCATGTTGGAGGTTTTGCAACTCATCATCTAGAGGAGAAAGGCAGACAGAAATCCCCCTTAGCTTCGTGCAAACAACAGCTCACACCGCTGGCCCACCTGCGCTGGTTTTTCTAGATCACGTGCACTTGGGCTTTTTTTTTCCTTTCTTCTTCTCCGTACTGCAACAAACAATATGCGGAAATGGGGGTGTGCTGGAGCCATACCTGCCTATTGTGCAGTTAAAAGTTAGAGTAGAAGCTAAAAGTATAAAAATTAAACGTTTGTCCACTTGTGTTCGCGCGCTCTCTCGTTAGTTAAATCCACATGCTCGCTGTGCTGACGTCTTTGTGGACTTTGATTCGACGAATAGAAAAGCTGCCGCGAGTCGCATCCCGATGCAGGAAGTTGTCTATTATAAATACACTAATACATTATGATGTTCAACTGCTGTAAAACAAGTCAAATCTCCTTCCCACCACATATGCAGATGTAATACACCATAATACCCCGGTATCAAAGGGAAAAACATATATTTAGACAGGTGTCATTTCGGAAAAATATACATACAGATTTATAAATAAAAATATCTCACCTGTTTGAACGGCTTTTTCTCTTTTGTAAAATTGCTGTCATTAGAAGTACTCGTCGTGCATCCTTCGTGTTGTAGACTAGTTACATTATAATCTTCTACGCGACGAACGACGACTGATATTCAGACTTTCTTCGGAAAAACCCGCACGCATGCGCAGTTTAATTTGGGGTTTCCGTCTCGGCATGGCTGTCTTCAGTGCTTGAAGTAGCTTCAAGTATTGACAGCAGGGGATGGTCAGAAAAGTCCGAGTGGCACGCAAAGTGTCGTGTGCAATTTGTTTTGGAACTACATGATACACTTTATTAAGTTTTGCACGAGACACGAACTGTTTTGTGCGGCTGCAGTAACAGTAATACTCGGTACTCCTCCCCATGGTTTCTTCCCCGAGCGCTGTGCTGCTGGTGCCTTCACTGATCCTCGTATAGTCCACCGTTAATTACAAGTTTAGGAACGTTGGGGACCTTAGGAACGTTAAATGTTGTCAGCAAAACAAAATTAATAGTACATGACATAAGATGGAACACACCTGTTTCGCACTGAAGCATCAAGGAGGAAATGATGCAACTTGAGTATGCAGGGTGAGTTTGTAGCAGCAATTGAGCTGTGCTCAAAGCCCACTTTAGAATAATAATGACATCTTTGAAACACCATACTTTTGAGGAAATATCATATGGTCAAAATGTAGAAACCGTTGGTAATATGGTAAGGAATTAATGACTTAACTATCTTCTTCAAATATAAAGAGCAAGAGCTCAATTCTCTTGCTAATCAAAAAGCAAATCATACTGCTTTATCTATCAATGCAGAGGGTGCTCGACTTTGTCTTATTGGGTCAAAACACCAGAAAAAGTAACAGTAACTTTATTGTGAGACCAGCACACACATCAGGGCCATCATGCAGTGCACTCAAAGAATATTATAATAAGTATGAAACGATATTTAGTAAGAATGATATAGGCATATATATACACATACATATCAGCCAATGTGGCATTCACACATGTATTAGGGAGCCAATCATATTCCTGAACTGGCAAGGGGTTGTCCTAATGATGGATATTAGTGACACCATATGTAGGCCATAAAAAGGAGTGTGTATCTATGAGAAGTTACTTGAAAATTGGTATTTTCGCAAAATGTGCCTTTTAAAACTAACTATGAAACCAATTTACAATATGCTAAAAAAAGAACCTTGTAATGAATAATAAAATAATAAAAATAATATAATTAAAATCTGAGATAAAAAAGACAACCAAATGAGAAACGAAATAAAAGCACATGAATGAGGAATTGTAATACATAATTAATCCTTGTTGCATGTCATACCCTCCTCTGCCCTCTCTCGCAAAATCTGTTGGGCTGTCCCTCCAAAGTAGACAAGTGTGTAAACAGGAAGTCACTGTAACATCATGAGTAACATAACTTTCAGTTTTTGAGTCAGCAAGTGATACATGTAAGTTCTGCCAATTCTTTGTAATGTAGGTATTCCTTTGTTTTATTGATATATACTGTATATATACATTCATGAATTGAATGAGTATTTCAGAATAAGGAGTATTCATGCAGTTTCTAAACAGTTACATCATTAGCGTGACATTTTGTAATATGAAGTATATTGTGTTTTTTTATGAAGGTTGTTGGACAGAAATTTTATCCAATGTCAAGTATGTTGACCATGTTCTATATTTACTGTTATATCCAGGGCTGTAACCAGGATTTTAGAAGCACTGAGGCAATGAGTCCCTCCCCCCCAAAAAAGCCACTCTCACCACTTTTAGAACATTTTGACCAGAAACCAAAAAATTTGACTTTTCAAAATGTTTAATATTCATATTTTTCCAGTACATATTCAGTTTTACTCATTCTGCACAATTCTTATCTTATCAATAAGTATTTCTCTATGAATTATTTTGTTGCCTAAAAAAGTTGAATATGATACAATATGATAAGATTGACGGCTAATTATAATTCTTTTGACACTGGTATTGTGCAACCAAAAATGCTGCTGAATAAGCAGTTGCAGGGATAAGTTGTGAATTTAGCAGAGCTGAACACGACAATGTTGCTTTGATTCTATTAAGACAAAATGCACTTCAATTTGTTATCAGAGAAGTCAAAAGTATAGCTGAAGACAACAATAAATACAATTGTTAGTTAAATAATTGAAAGGACAAGTAAAAGCTGTTTGCTTCTATTTTAGCATCCAATCAGTTGAGATTTTAATAATCCAATCGACCGTATTTTTCATTGATGTATTTTCTATTTAGGTATGAATAGACTTGTCTGATAACCCTTTACTACAGTTCCTGAGCAGTTCCTGGTGTGACTTCCATTTTTTCCGACTGCACCCGAAAGCATCGTGAGTACACTGAGTACAACCAGCAGGAGGAGTCATGAGTGGAGCTCAGCAGAGAGCAGGCACAGCTTCCTGGATGGAAACAAAACGCAGGAGCAGACGCACTCTCACTCTCACTCACACACACACGCACACGCGCGCACACACACACACGCAGGCCAGATAGGAGCGCGCAGAACGCCCAAACATGTTGTTAGTTTTTCATTAAGCCTGTAGTGTGTGTGTGTGTGTGTGTGTGTGTGTGTGTGTGTGTGTGTGTGTGTGTGTGTGTGTGTGTGTGTGTGTGTGTGTGTGTGTGTGTGAGAGAGGCGGTAACCGGGCGACAGTAGCATTTCGGCGGTGACGGCAGAAGGTGAACAGCAGACTGTATCAACACATGTGCCCGTGCCACAGTAAGAGCACTGCGGCTGTGGATCTGGACTCGGGCAGCTCCTACACCCAGCGGTCCTACAGACAAGGTAGGTCCCCCCCATCCCGTCTCTCTGCTCATACTGGCTTACTTTGTCTGCATCACACGGGACCATCCATTAACCGAAACCGCTTACACCTTATGAAATGTCCCACCGTGAATGCGTCAGAATGTGGACCCGGTACGAGCATGCAACCTTGAGAGGGAGATACAGATGTTTTTCAGATGGGGTCTGTTTGAATGCACGGTAACAGATGTGACATCACACGGTTACTTTTGTCATAAACAACACTAACCTCAGAAGAATATGCACGGGACGCAAGGGACATTACTTTAGGAATGTCCCTTTAAATAACTGCAATTCAATGTCCACCTCACTAATTCTGGTTAAAGTGATGTACAGTACATGAAGGTTTGCATTTTCTCCACTTCATCATTCTCTTCATATGTCTGTCTTTCAACTTGATATGCTCTTGTTTTTAGCCCCCCCCCCCCCCCCCAAAAAAAACTAAAAACTAAATAAACGCAGGCTATTGGGAGCCATAAATCCAGAATGGCAGACAAGAGGGAGAGATTGCAGCTGTATAAATGATGCCATATATATTCTGCCACACACTCCCCGAGGCACGCAGTCCCAGCAGCCTCAAACACAGCGGCGGCCTGTGTGAAAAGCAGCTTTCCACTGATGCTTTGATCCCCCCCCCCCCTAGTTGGAATGCAATCTAGACCTTGATCCGTGTGGACTGCTAATCACAGAACGGCCAGCTCCACGCCTAAGAGGAACTGTTAGCACACAAGGGTGTTTGATTAATGAATGAATAGCTCTAACTTATTATTCTCAGCTGTAATTGCTTGCTGGGGGGGGGGTCCAGGGACTGCAGTCCGGATGTGTTCTTGAAGGCCAGTACTGATAGTGATGCGTTTTGTATGGAAGCTTAGTCGTTCAGCATTTGGCGTTGACATTTAAAGTGAATCATTCAGGCCCGGAAATGCTTCTGAAGCAGCGCTCAGACCGTGGCCTAATCCTCAAACTCTTAAACCTGGTCACTGTGTTTCATTCAAATCAGACAGCCACGAAAGTATTGATGAAATCCACAGTTCACAGTCAATCAAAATGCTTTAAATCCATCACATCAAAGGTGGGACGAGATTCGATTCGTCTGTTGTTCCACCAGACTCAGCTGTTGACAAATGGTCCCCCAGGTAATCTCCTAACTTTGGAGTTGTTCAGGAACGAAAGGCTTTACACTGTTGACAAATACATACTGTGGTTTCCACGCAGCAAAGCTACCTGATAAGAGACCTGTAATTTTCCCATGTAAGACCATGGGGCTGCCAGTGCTGGGGCAGGACAGAACAGGACAGAACAGGACAGGACAGGCTGACTATGTGTGGGATGACGACTGCAGCCGGCTCAGCTCGCCCGTTTTAAAGCGGTGCAGAACGACACGCCGTGACTGTGCAGAAATACCAGCGTGCGCTGTCTGCTACGCAAGCTCCACTATCAGACAGCGACGGCATGTGTGCCGACGCCGATCGGTAGCACACGATGAAAGAGCACTCACTGAAAAATGTAGGACACCGGTGGTGGTGGTGGCTGTATTGATTGAACCGCCCCAAAATGTTCCTGCCAACTTCACCAGCCTCGATGAAATAGAGAGCACTGCGTGTCGGATTAATGTGTGATTTCAACAGCCGCTCAGGCTACAGTGTGTCTGTGTGTGTGTGTGTGTGTGTGTGTGTGTGTTTTTAACGCCACCGTTTCCTGTGTGACCCCTTTCTGTGTCCAACCACTGTTATCTACGGGATTAAATCGCTAAATCCCAGATTATGGGTTGATTATTTCTCACGTTTTTTGGGGGGGGATTGGGCTGAACCAAAGGGGCTTTTTGGGTATGGTGTCTTTGGTTCTCTTTAACACCAGATTAGGCCTTTATTACACACCAGCCTCTGTCCTGCTGTCCCAAAAGCTAGTGCATAATGTCTGATCAACAAAAGACGGGAGTTACCTAATACATTTATGCTTGTATGCTTGTGCCTGCTGATTCACTAACAAATAGAAATTCTTCTCCTCAGTTCCTCTTTAACTAGAGCTTCTGTCTGATTAGAAGTTTGATTGTTGAATTTATATCCCCTGTTATCCAGTAGGGAAGTTAGACAGGTGTTGGAGGAAAAAGGAAAGAATTTTCTCAAGCTTGCTGTTCTTGAAAATCTTGCTTATTGGCATTACTTACTGTAAACTAATGTTGGTTTAACCAACTACCTTGATTATTTGCAGAACTTTGCAACATCTTTATTGTTGATAAAATAAGGATGCTATCTTATAGCTTTTACTACGACATAAACATGGCAGTATGTTTGCTTTGCAGATTTCTTTTTCCATTTACAACATATTGCAATTTAACCTCTTTATTTCTGAGTGGCGATTCACTCACTTCTTGGCTGTTTTAGAAACAATGCGGCAAATTGCAGAAGGCGACCAGCAGATCCTGAATGATCAAAATAATCTAATTTTAATCTCGATCACCATACTGTGTGTTTTTGCATTCATCCTTTAGGGTTTGAAAAAGATTCCGGATTCCTCACACGTCTTGCATGCATACAATGCATTGCAGCTAGTGCATCGTGTCTGATGGACACATTTGTGCTCGATGCTGTAACTGAACCGATTTTGTGGGATTTTGTGTATTAACCATGTTTCTAAAAGGAAAAAAAACGATCGGCTATCAATTTTTCCTGTCAGAATGAACGAGGAGCCGGTCAGTAAACACAGACCTTGCACCTCGGCTGTAAAAAAAAAAAATGACTCGATGAGTAATCAGTAACACTGCAGTAATTACACATAATTATGTTGTGCTTCACGCACCGCGCGGCTCTGAACGGTGACTAATTCGTCTCTCAGGTAACGAGACCGTGACAACGGAAAGCCTCCGGAGGTGAGGTCATCACGGTTGGTGTTGTGTGAGCTGTGTGGCAAAGTCACACCTACACTGAAGAGACGAATACGATCAGTGCTGATGTTTTGTTTTTTTCCACTTTCAGGAACATGGAGGCCGTAGCTCCTCTCCGTTTACAGCAGAAGGGCTAGCGAGCAGACCGGATTCCTCCCTCCCTCCCCCTCTTGCCTGCGTCGCCCCACTATGGCCAGCAGGAGTCCCACGCTCAGCCGGGAAGACGAAGGGGGTTCGACACCGGGGACCCCCGAGGCCGGCGCTAAACACCCCCAGCCGGGGCCCGAGGCTTACTGCAAGCTGTGCCTCAGCGAGCAGCCGTGCGCAGCCACCAGGGAGCTGCAGGGCTGCTGCTGTGTCTTCTGCTCAGCGGTAAGGAAAGGACTGTCAGTCAAGCCTGTGAGGCTTTTTGTTACTGAAAACAGAGCAGGGGTTCCTCCAGGCTCTACTTAGATCAATGCTGATCCAATACTCATATCGCTCTGTGCTTCTTACTTTTAAGATTTCACAAAAAAAGTGATCTAACACCAGGCTTTTCTTTGGGCAATTTAGGCAAATCTCCAACACTTGAATCACTTGGAATGGGACGCTCCCTTTTTATTGCAGCACCGCTTCCTGTTTTAATAACTTTAAAGTAGATCCTTTAGTGTCAAATCTGGCATGTTGCAGTTTTAGAGAAATGAAAGGGTTTCAACACAGGGCTGGCTTTCTCTTACACTCACTTTCATGTTGCCGTGTCCTTGGAAATTCTTGTCATTAATCAAAGCTGTTGGCAACTTATTGGATCTCACAAACATTTCCTGGGAGCCTTTTCACTCCTTTTAATGAGAGATGAGGCGCTATCGCTAGAATACAGAGCTGTGTCATTCATAACAGCAGCCCAGATGTCTGCTGCCACGCTGTTCCAGTCTAACACATGCCTGTCTGACATATCGAAACTCAGATGTTGGTGTTATGACCTGACGCAGGGAG
Source organism: Cebidichthys violaceus (assembly GCF_023349555.1). Classification (NCBI taxonomy): domain Eukaryota; kingdom Metazoa; phylum Chordata; class Actinopteri; order Perciformes; family Stichaeidae; genus Cebidichthys; species Cebidichthys violaceus. The sequence continues at coordinate 855,562 of NW_027176872.1, read as the reverse complement.
GTTGCTTCACAGTGGCAGGTGTTAATCTCTGTCCAAGGTAGCAAAGTTGTCACTGTAGTACGAGGTCACAGAGATAAAACACACACACACACACACACACACACACACACACACACACACACACACACACACACACACACACACACACACACACACACACATAGTGTCACTGGGGAAGAAGGAGGGAAAGGGATACTGTAAACCCTGCTTATCAGTTGAACTCTATTTTATCAACCTGAACAAAGACTATTGCTTGTGTTTTTGTTGTTGTTGTTGTTTTATTCCAGCTCAGTATTTGGATGAACAGTATATCATGCTTTATGAGAAAGCGCATGACGAGCACAAGTTTGCATGTACAAATGGGTCCTAAAAACACATTCCACTCCTCTGCGATAGATTTGTTTTTCCACAGGAAAAATAGCGACAAGTAAATGTTTTGTATTTTCTGTTTCTCAAAACTGTCTGCCTTTGAGCAATGTTTACGTAGTTCCTCCGACCCTTCCATATTTCATAGCTGAGGCAGCAGATGACTTTGATGAGAAATGCCCATAAGGTGTATTAGTTTGGTACAACAGCTTATTTTCCCTCCGCTTTGTTTGCTTATTGGATTCGTCATAAGAGGATTGTCTTCTTACTAATTCTGCTGTGTTGCTTTCTCCCTCTCCAGTGTTTGGAGCAGTATGTTCAGCTGGCCATCATGGAGGGTGGGGGGGCACCCATCACCTGCCCAGATATGGCCTGCCTGAAGACCGGAGTGCTACTGGACTCTGAGGTATGCCCTACTTAGACCCAATGATACGTAGGCCATGAGTGAAAATACCAACCAAAAGTATTCAGAGGTCATCAAATATTATTAATCACACAAACACATCCTGAACTAAAAACCCTGCTTTATGCAAACGTGTTTTGGGAAGATACATTTGAATTTCTTTCTAATAAATTTGCTGCAGTTTTCAGTCCAGAGTGCTGCAAGCAAAATTCTCAAGAAATTTAAAGTTGGATTTTCCCCCCTTGTGTTTTGAAGATTGTGTGGGCTGGATTAACTACGATTACGTGTTGTAATAATGCAGTGGACGCAGCCTTAGTGACATTTCTGAGGGAATTAATTTCCAGTGTGAGGAGCTGAGGGTGAGATAATGCCAGCAGTCAGACAGAAAGTGAAACTCCATGAGCTGTCGCACATAGATATACCAGTCAGTAAACATGACAGAGAAGAGGCTTAAACTGCTGATTCACTCACAAATGGAAATTCTGCTCCTCAGTTCCTCATTTGTAATGTTGTTTTTCTTGTCTGACTACAACTGAATTAAGAAACTTCCTTATGATAAAAAAGCCCTCTTTAACTGGAGCACATTGGTCTTCTATCTGATTAGAAGTGGTTGGAATGTTGAATTTCTATCCCCTGTTATCCAGTAGGGAAATTAGGCAGGTGTTAAACATACTAACAGTATTACTGGGGGGAAATTATATTTAGTCTTTTTTTGGCCAATTGGCATATTGTACTGTTAGCTAATGTTGGTTTAAACAACTATTTGCAGACCTTGCAGCATCTGTCTTGCTGATCATATGCAGATACCAACTTGTAGCTTTTACTACGACATAAGAACGGCAGTATAATTGTTGCTTTGCAGCTTTTTGCCATTTAAATATTGCAATCAGCCTATTTGTTCCTCTCTCAGTAGCTATTCTCTTACTACTGAAGTGTCTTAAGAATAATGCAGCAAATTGCAGTTGCTAGGTGACCAGTTGATCCTAGATGATTTTCTTGGCAACCACACAAAATAGCCTCATTTTAATCTCAATCGCCATTTATGTTTTGCATTTATCCATTAGGGTTTGAAAAAGATTCTGGATTCCTCAAACGTCTTGTATGCACACAATTCATTCAGCGTCTCAGAGTGACTGAAAAACATCCTCTCTCTGTGCTGTGTGATTGACAGATAGCTAGCTTGGCCCCAGAAGACCAGGTGGAGCTGTACCAGCGTCTAAAGTTCGAGCGAGGTAGGTATTGTTGCGTTAGCATGCCGATGACCGGTGACAGGCATTGGGCTATTTCAGGTCGCACTTCAGCTGGTGTGTCACTACCTAAGCACAGCTCCACATGCCTGGGATAATGTGGGGCCTCCTGCTCTTTTTCCTCTTCTGCTGGGGTCCGGTTTTACCCCGGAGGTTACTGACACTGTGGCTTTAATACCTTCAGTTAAACCAAACATTACCAGCAGGGAATACAATAACAAATGCTGCAAGAGGTCCATGGTACCATTCTGTTCAATTTGAAGCAATGATTGTTTCAGTGCTAATGAATTGTATGACCTATGTGTAGCTGTTTGCACCATTTGCTGAGTAAATTATGTATATCTCTGTCTTGCGCTGGAGACCTGGGAACAGGAGGAAAATAACTGGTGAGATAGGTTTCTGTTGACATTTACAAATTGCAAACAGAGGTTTGCCTTCTAGGTATATTGGTCTTTTCCAGTTGCACGGTATTGTTTACTTTGGCCATAAATCGCGAGTCTCATAATATTGGAAGTATAAAGAAGTGCAAAGTACGTGTTTCCCTTCTGTAAGGATTCACAGTGAAAGTATGAGCTGGTGAGGGGATCAGACCAGGAAAGCTCCAGTTTTTTGTTTATGGTTGGAAAACATGCCAGATCTATTGTTTGTAAGCATTCCTTCTGTCCCCATAAGTTGCTTAGAGAGTTGTTTGTCTTCATAGATAACCCATTAGAAATGACAACAATGGATTTATTAGATGTTTATAGCCATGCTAACCAGGGATGGCTGTGTCGGTTGGTTAGTCGGCCCACCACTTTGGTCCAGACTTAAATATCTTCTTTTTTTTTTAGATATTGGACAGATTGCCATACATTTGGTACATTCATGTCCCCTTCAGGATAAATTGTAATAACGTTGGTTGGATTCTCTGACTTTTCTTCTAGAACCGTCATATGTGTAAAACTAATGAGGTTACCATCCGCCTCAGCTGTGCTTGTTTGTTTAGTACAAATTTGCAAATGTTAGCATGCTAACATTTGAAATTAGAATAGTGAACATGGTAAACATTGCCTCAATGTTAACATTCTCACTGTGAGCATGTTAGCTTTTAGCTGAAACCACAGCTGTACCTTGAGTACATCTACATCTGCTTGATATCTGCTTCAGAAATGCACAATCGCATCCCGTCTTTCCTCTCTGCAGGAGTGAAGTTGGACCCCAGTAAAGCCTGGTGCCCGGTGCTTGAATGCCAGTCGGTGTGCAGTGTGCAGCTGAGCACTGAGGGCCAGCCCAACGCCGTGCCCTGCCCGAGCTGTCACACCGTCTTCTGCTCCGGGTGCAGAGGGCCCTGGCAGGACGGCCATACCTGCCCGGAGCTCCAGCCCATGATGTCGCCCTCTCGTGAAAGCAGGTCAGTGAGCCGGCCGTTTGGTGAGCTGCACTTTGAAAATTATACTGTGCTAGAAGCAGGATTATTTGACTTCATCCTATTCATATCCCATCCTTCCATCAAATATAAAAAGACCTGACAGTTATTGTGGCAGGATATTTTCATTGAATGGATTATAAAGTGATGTGCGGTTCCTGATCTCCCAGCAGAGGCCTTGCGCTGAATATACAATAAGCATTAATTCAGGATGAATAGCTTAGTGTTCCTCAGGAGTGCCCTCTGTGTAGTCCCCGTTGTACGGCTACGTGCCGCTGTGGCTCTGCCAGACTGACTGATGTCATTGGGGAGTCACTGACTTATATCGGAACTCCATTGTCACTGTGCCAAAGGGAGGAGGAGGGTGGGCACCGAGCCACGTAGTTCACTGTACCGAAGGAGCCCGTGCACTGCAGTGAAGCAGCGGTGTCTGCAGTGTGCTGTGGGAGGATGGCGCAGGCATGAGGGGAAGGAAGGGAGATCAACGCATGATGTGCGCTTGCCTCAGCCTGCAGGTTTAGTCTTCAAGCACAATGTTATTGTACCAGGGTCATAGCCAGTGGTTTGGAAACAATTATTTTCAAGATTTTCACATTTTGCTTTTTAATTTATTTAATTGTACTACCTTACATAATTATCAAATTGTTGTTTCTAAGCCCTCTCTACACTAACCTGATAATCATATTGGTTTTTGTTCCCGAATCCATCAGCAACGAGTGACAAATCCGTTACATCACTGTACAATATTGATTTAAACAAACAAAAAAAGTTATTTCCATAGACTGTATATAAGAAGGTCATTTCTCATCACACACATCAACATTTTTGTTACAGTTTTTCTGGTGCTGTTTTTTTCTGATGCTGGCACTGGAAAATTACATCAGCATTCTTAATCCCCCCCTACAAAGCACTGACTGACTTGATGGCTTTTCCATCATCTAGCTTTTCCCCTCAAATCAAATTTAAACCTGCTTTGATCAATGTTTTTATTTTATAAAGGGAGAAAAACACTACGTCGATTTTGAAAGGAGTCAAGACCCATAGAGAAGTATCACCTGACTGTGCAGTTCCCCTCGAGCTCTATGGAGGTTTTTTTGGCACTCTAGAGCTTAATTTCGGTTTATGTAGCACATCTTTTCTGTTTTGGTTCAGTAATGTTTTCCTGCCGCAACAGGCAGCTGTTTACAGCAAGACTGATCATATAAACCCACTGCACAAAATGGCAAACAGACAAAGTTAGCAACTAGCAGAGGTGCACCACTAAAAAAGCCAGAATCAGCTTTCTGCAATTTGTTTAAATTATAGAATGTAAACTCCTCAGGTTGTTGAAACCCTCAAACACAACCTCAGGGTTTTTCCAGTGGAAGCTATGGCCCTGTATTGTACGCACAGAATACTTCCCCCATACCTTTGAATCCCAAAATAGTGAACCCAGTTCAAAGTGAGCACTGACCCTTCACTCTGCTGCTAAATAAAGAATTGACATGTTGCCTGGAGGCCTTCATGGCCTCATACTCCACTGTGCCCCAGCTGACTGCATATCTGTGTCTTTCTCCCGACACACAGGGCCCGCTCCAGCAGCGACACTGACATGCCCATCAAGCAGTGCCCTATGTGTGGTATCTACATCGAGAGGAACCAGGGCTGTGCACAGATGCTGTGCAAGAGCTGCAAACACACCTTCTGCTGGTACTGTCTGCAGAATCTGGATGTGAGTCTCCCCAGTTACATACACGACCTAGCCACCTGCTTTTTACAGCTAAGCTCTAAATCTCTCAGCCTCTGCATCACTATCTTTAGTTTGTGTTTGCATGTCCTTGGTGATTGCTAGATAGCAGATGTCATGCCTTCACTTGTGTTTTTTTGTGATTGCAGGGGGATATCTTCCTGAGGCATTATGATAAGGGGCCGTGCAGAAACAAGCTGGGACACTCCCGGGCCTCGGTTATGTGGAACAGAACGCAGGTGAGGTCACTCACCACAGACAGCAGACCAGACGTACAGTATTCATTTCAGGCTTGCGATGATGCTGTCTTTGTCTGAATGGATTAGCCTGCAGAGCCAATCATCCATGTGTGGTCAATTATTGCGTGCGTTGGTTTGATTTTGGTAAAACTGTGCCATCACTCTACCGGGATTGGACGTTAAAGATTTTGGACTCCGTCCCAGCTGCACTGTTCTGCTGTCAAATCAATGAGTCACCGTCTCCTGTGAGGACGTTGAAGGAACAGTAAAGTTTCGTGCGCTTACGTTTTTTGGCACACTTAATTGAAAATTTAAACAAAAGTTTAAATACGTGCAAAACTCAACGCTCAACTTTCCCTTTAAAGACCCATAAAGTGTTGTTAGCTCGTTTTTAATGGATTGTTTTCCGCCAGTGTGCCCAAATAGTCCTGTATCGGCCTCCAAACCTACTTTCTTTTTCAATTTCCCCGCTCTGATGCAATTATCACATGATTATCATCAAGTTTAAAGGGAACTTCCTGAGCTGATTGTGTCTCGGTGTGTCCGCATCGCTAAGTATCTGAAGAGACGAAGAACCACAACTACGCAGTTGTTCCTTGCAAAACAACTCACTTGGTTGCACATCTAGTCTAACATGTCCTAAAAGTTTTACAATCTGCTTGTCCTAAATTCCTTCTTAGCTGCATGCAAATACTGCTGTATTTCAGTACTACATACATTTTTTTCATCTTACGTGTTATAAAATGCACGAAGGCTGTCAGTCTTCTCAATAACAGTCTGATTGTTTGGCAGTAATGATTATTGTAAAGATTTATCAGTGTTGATTTGCTTCTTGTATAATCTTTTCGATATTAGAACCGTTGGTGGCACTGTCACCTATAGACAAGCTGTAAACAAAACACTGACATATCCTGTTCTAAAGTTTGTGTTGCTGACACGGTGACATCCAGCAGACTCAGAGAAACGTAGGTACTGTTTTCAGTCGTGTTTCTGTCCCCGTTGTCCAATATTCACTCTCCTTTAAGCCCTGTTTTGGTCTCCACCATCTCCTGAGGGAAATATTTGGCTCTTTAGCTGCTGTTAAGTGCTAACTTTGTCTCTTTACTGTTTAGTGCAGGCGCTGTGGGTTTATATTATTCACTGAAAACAGCTGCCTGCAGCTCAAAACAAGCAGGGAGCTGATTGTGTCAGCATTGCTAAATATCTGGAAAAACACAGTTGTTGCTTGCAAAACAACTTGTGACAAACTTGGTTGCACATCTACCCTAACAGGTTCTGAAAGTTTTACAGTCTACTTGTCCTAAATTCCTTCTTAGCTGCCTACAATCACTGCTGTGTGGACAATGCATTTAAAGTACACTGTGTACAACATTTGCATTGCACATTCTTACATTTTTTTATCTGAAATGATATATGAATTTGCTGACACTGGTATGCACTTAATGGCCAAAAGTATGTGGATACCCACACCAGGGCTTACATCCCCTTCTAGAAGAGCACACTCTCAGCCACAGCAGCATTAGTGAGGTCAGACTCTGATGTTGGGCAATAAGGCCTGAGCCAGAAATGGAACTGGAACAGACGGCATTCCAGTTCATTTCAAAGGTGTTGGATGAGGTTGAGGTCAGTGCTTTATGCACGTCAGCTCCCTCCATACCTACCTTGGGAAAACCATGTTTTTTGTGCACAGGGACATTTTCATGTTGAAGGAGAAAAGGGCCAAACACAAACTGTGGCTACAATGCTGGAAATACACACTGTATATTATGTAGCATTAAGATTTCCTTTACTTGAAGCTAAGGAGCCTATTCTAAATAATAAAACACATCCTTTGACAAAACATACATAAAAGCCTGTGGACAGGGGCTGCCCATGAACTACAGTCAAAACAAATATTTTCATTATCAAATTAATAGTAGTTGCCTGTAATGAGATAATGGTCTACGTAGGCTCTGATTTGATTTGAGTGGTTCAAAATGATTACAGTATATTACCCATAATCCCACCAGCACCCTTCATAAACAGTAGGTTGTTTATGTCTTGGTTTTTCCATCACTGTTTCATTCCCATCGTCTGTCATTGGTTTTAGAAGGAGGCTTCAGGTCCATTAACTGGCGTGTTATTTGTGGTATAAAGCAACGCCTCCCAATAACATAAAGCATCACAGTATTACATAAAATGTTTTATTTTACGTGTTATAAAATGCAATTTAGCTGTTGGAGGCTGCCATTCTTCTCAGTAACAGTGTTATTGTTTGTTTTTCAGTCTGTCCACCTGATGAATGGTAGTCCAATATTCATTCTCCTTTAAGCTCTGTTTTGGTCTCCACCATCTCCTGAGGGAAATATTTGGCTCTGTAGCTGCTGTTAAGTGCTAACTTTGTCTCTTAACAGTTTAGCGCACAACAGGTAGTGCACAGTGGGTTTATATTATTCTCTGAAAACAGCTGCCTGCAGCTCGAAACAAGATGGATAAGAGCTGAACCAAAACCGTAAAGTTGGAGGCTGTAAGATCAAAGCAGTGGGCTGAAAGATACTAAAACTTTACTGATCTGCAGGGTTGGGTGACAATTCTTCACTATTTTTTCACATCACACATAATCACTCGGTCCTTTGTCATTATAAAATATTGATTAGAGCAGCTCAAGGATGTCGCTGTGTTGTCCCTCAGGTGGTGGGCATCCTGGTGGGGGTCAGCATCATCGTGCTGGTGACGTCTCCGCTCCTCCTGCTGGCCTCGCCGTGCATCCTGTGCTGCGTCTGCAAGCCCTGCAGCCGGAAGAAGAAGAAGACCAAGAAGACCAAGATGACGAAGAAGGACCTCAGCCAGCCAGACTCCTCCACGTCATAGCAGCTCCCCCTTCTCATCAGCCCGGCCCAACCCAGGATCACCCCGGTGATCTAACGAAACCCAAGGAAACCAAGCTCTGCATTGTGGAAAGGAGTAAAGCTGGAGGACTTTTTCATGACTCGACAGACTGGAAGCCTTGTCAGTGGTTCAGAAATATCATCGAGATCAACAAGGGCAGACTTGCACCTCGAAGCTCTGCGCGAGAGCTGCTCAAAAATCACTCTTGATTTACGAGATTATGTACTTTATATGGTGGAAGTGTATATATGAGGAGAATGAATGTAACTCACCTAGTTGTTTTCAGATGGACAGGCAGTAAGTAAGGAGACAACGTGGGCTGTGAGAGCTTTCCTGGACAGGGCTTCTGTTATCTCTATCTCTCTAACACACACACACACACACACAGACACACACACACACACACAGTTCAAAGTGCAACGCCACCCTCATGTGCCAAACGTCATGATGCCAAACCAGAGGTGTTAGGTGCTCAAGTGCCTCACTCTACAGTGCCTGGTTGTATTTGTTTTGCCTTCCATTCTATATTTATCTTATGCAAAAATTTTAGCATTATGAAAATGGACAGGGTTATGAATCCCTTAAAACAATGCAAAACATTCTTTGATAATGGAAGAAGGCAAACGGTGTTGTGTGTGCACTGAATGTTCTGTACTGATATGAAATATGATAGGGCTCCAATGGTACACAGAGAACTTTTCTTCTGCAAATGTTTGTTGTTTCCACCTGGCATACGTTCCAGACCAAAGGCTTCTAAAGGGTAATGTGTGCTTTTCTAAAGTGTGTTAATGTGTATTTATGGGTTTCGTGTGTATGGTATTCTGTTATCATTTCTACATTTCTGTTGATGTTTCTGCATCAGATATTTTATAAAAGCGCCATTGTAATTGAAATAAACACACTGTATTGAACATGTATCAGAGGGTGACATTTGTCTTTTCGTGGTGCTTAACTTCACTTTTGTCTTTGCCAAAAGGTCTTGAGAGGAGAGTACACGGAAGTTGATGTAGCAGGACTGAAAATATATTGCTGTTCTCACTGTGGAGAACGGAGAGGTGTTGCTGTAGGGATGACGGTGTAAAAGTCTTAAAGCAGACAGACTGAGCGATGGAGCAGACCTCTGGTCTCCTGAAGGTTCGCTCCAGATACATGCGGTGCATGAAGACTGAAGGCTGCAGTTGATTTTAACCTGCGCATTACAATCTAGAACATATGCTTATAATATTATAGTAACTTCTGTCAAAATATTAAAAGCGCATATTTTCCTGAAAAATCCATATGGCAATTTGAAATATAATAATAATACACGTTTACATATATTTTGACTCAATATCTGTTTTTCACATATATCATGAAGATATTTGAATAATGTCACATATACATTTAGTATGATAAAAATAAGGCTTAAAAATCGACACATTCCATGTACAGTGTGAATAAAAACTTCAGTATATTAATATTAGGGACAAATTGAAGGGTCAAATGGAAATTTTATTAATAAATGAAAATATAATTTGATCATTATCAGAAATATATTTGTATTACAGTACACAGTAGAGGGAAACAGGTATGCAAAAGTAATACACTTGTTTAATTACAAAATTAAATATTTATCTAACTTAATCTTTGTTTGTGCACTGTTGACTCCCAACAACAACAATAATAAAAATAATATTAATAATTATTATTATTATTGTTATTATTATACAAATACAAATAGTAGTGTGGTGGTTTTAGGAAACAATGGATTATATATAGGACACAATGTATCAATATATGTGTGTGTATATATATGGTTTACATAAATATGCTACTTAGTAGCATTGGCTTCATATAATTTGCATATGTTCACACACCAGAGTCGCGTTTAAAAGGGATTTAGCGACACCTTGTGTTTAAACAGGAAACGGCGCTCTTTGTTTGGGAAGAAGGACGTGGACAAACTTGCAGTCTGCTTGCATAGGAACCGTAGAAGTTGAGATCCACAAATGGCAGCGCAGGAGGAATTCTTCGGGGGTAAATCATGTTATTTCAAGTGCCGTTTACAATGTCTGCTGTGTGTGTGTGTGTGTGTGTGTGTGTGTGTGTGTGTGTATATGTTGTGGTTGTGGATGTGGACATAAAGTGTGTGTTGCGCTGCAGCGACTCGCGAACAATGAGGGACTTGTTGTGCAAAAGTACAGCCCACATCATGTCGAGATTGCCCAAACAAACCACCAGGTTTCACGTTTCATACACGATGTGTATTTGTTTTATATACTGTATTGTATATATTATAATAATTATGATATATGCTGTGCTCTCGTTTCCATGTCACTTTGATGGCACGTATTCATCATGTCACATGGCTAAAGAAAATCAAAGTGCTGTTTGTTTCATTGAATATTGCACAACGTTTATGGTGCACACAGGCGTACCCAAGATCCCATACTCACCCAACACTGGGCCTAGAGATGTCCTGTGCTTCAAACACTACAATGCAGAGGAGGTAGGTGTGGGACAAACACACACACACACACACACACACACACACACACACACACACACACACACACTACTATGATGTTCATTGTAATACATATTGCACGATATAGATACATTTTTTAGAAGAGTGTTTAGACTTTTCTAACTTAATGTAATATTGTTGAGCGTAGGTGATATATGTGATGATGGATTGGACATACAGTATATTTGTTTATTAAAAACATATATATTTAACACTAAAAAGTGTGTTTTTTGTATGAATGTACTTTTTCTATGAACTTTATATAATTCTTCATTGTTTGTGGATGTCTTATCATGTTTTTTTATATCATTTTGACCTGATACATATCCAAGTAGGATCGAAACTTGATCAGTAATAGGATATTTATTTGCTGTGTGTGTGTGTGTGTGTGTGTGTGTGTGTGCACCATGTTTGAAGGTTTAAGATCGGTGCTCGTCTGTGCAGGTGCTGATGGGGAGAAGGATGGAGGACTGGCTGAGGTTCTCAGTCTGCTACTGGCACACCTTCTGTGGCACTGGTACTGTAACAACTGACCTAACACTCATTTTGTCATCAGTCCTCAAACAGTCTGTGTGAATAGGCCCTTGTAAACACACATGAACGCTGTCATTCTATTGTCTTTTTAGATTTGTATACAGAAATACATTTTTAATTGAGGCCAACAGATATTATCTTCTTTCTTTGAATTGTCACCTTCTTTTATTAGGAGCTGATCCTTTTGGGTCTCCGACCCTCCACCGGCCCTGGAATGAAGGAACTCCTATGGACTCAGCCAAGAAGCGACTCCGGGCTGCTTTTGAGTTTTTCACCAAGCTTGGTGTGAGAGGAAATCACTTCAACTTTACAATGAAAGTCACAGTTACACGCAGTTGGTTATATGTTATACTGTGTGTTTCTTCTGTGACCTCTGTTTCTTCTTCTTTCTTTTTTTACAGGTGAAATACTACACATTTCATGACAGGTAGTTGACCATTTCATTGTTTTTGATAGGTTTGTTTTTTTCTTTATTTATTATCTGGGCTTACATAATGAAACTACCTGTACTTTACATGTTTGAATATTGGTTGAAATAGATTATTAGAATACCTATCTAGTGCCAGCAAGATTTGCTACATGGTGTTGTGCCTTAAAACCCTCCTTTGTCGACTTCCTCTGTGCAAATCGCTGCAATTAATTAATTTAATAGTATTTAAAAGTAGTGAAATGTAATACCCGTCCTCTGTTTTCTACAGGGATATGGCTCCTGAGGGCTCCACCCTGGAGGAGTCCAACAGGAACCTGGATGAAATAACAGACCTGGCTCTCCAGCTGCAGAGCCAGACTGGAATCAAGGTGCTGTGGGTCACCTGCAACCTCTTTGCCCACCAAAGGTCAGAGTTTTGTTCCCCCCCCCAAACAATCCTCAGGTGTAGCAAGGAAAGAGGTTCTTTCTCAGTAAACCTAATGATGTATACACATTTTATCCATGTGACAGGTACATGAATGGTGCTGCCACCAACCCAGACTGTCACGTTCTGGCCTACGCTGGCGCTCAGCTTAAGAAGGGGCTTGATACTGCCAAGAAGCTGGGTGCAGAAAATTTTGGTACGAGTGTCTAAACTATCGTCATGCTCTCTCAGTGCAGCACATGTTGCCACATCGTTGTATACATTTGTCTTCTCAGTGTTTTGGGGAGGAAGGGAGGGTTTCCTCTCCGTCCACAACACGGACGTTGCTGCTGAACTGAAGCACATGGCCAACTTCTTCAAAATGGCCGTCAGTAAGTGTGCACATGAATACGGGATTAATTCCAAATCAGAGTTTTGGTCAGCATGCATCCCACTTTCAATTTTATGTCTGTATATTTGTCACCAGAGTACAAAGAGAAGATTGGGTTAAAGTGTCAGTTTCTCATCGAGCCCAAGCCTAAGGAGCCCTGCAAACACCAGTATGACTATGGTAATAAGGTTTGTCCAAACAAATATGCTTTTGTAATCGAACAGTCCTAATGATGACGATTATATGTCACTCTCTTCTTTAGATGCTATGAGTGTCATCGGATTCCTTAAGCATTACGGTCTGGAGACTCACTTCAAGTTGAACATTGAGCCCAACCACACCACTCTGGCAGGACACTCCTACGAACATGACGTTGTCATGGCGTCTGCGTGAGTCGTTATGAATAATATCTAAACAAACACTGTTGCAAAATGTTTGGAACATCCACAGCATCTTTAAAACTGTGACAGTTTTACTTTCTGTATCTTCCTCGCTCCGCTGGTGGACAGGTTTGGGATGCTGGGTTCAGTGGACTCCAACACTGGCTCTCCTGACCTGGGGTGGGACACGGACCAGTTCCCCATGGACATCAGGAACACCACCTTGGTCATGAAGGTGAACTCATTTCTTTGATTTGTAGCAGAGTTTATTGCCAAGTATGTTTGTGAAGGTGTAATTGTCCAAACACTGTAAGATAAGGATACAAAAAGCTGACATTGTTCAAATACTTAGCAAAGGTTGATAGGATGAATCATTAGTATTGATTGATATTTTGACCACAAGGGGCAGAGGAACAAATTATATTAGGAACATAATTTGAATACTATAATACAGTGCAGTATTGAAATGAAAATAGCCTACACACTGTAATATTGCTCAAGCCCAGCATATATTCTGTTCTTAACTGAGAACAAATCCCCAAATAAGAAAACATTTAGCTGAAAACAGCTGCCAGCAAGGCTAATGAGGACAATCTTAGCTGGAAAACCCCAAAAATAAAAATAGAAAATATTGATTAGTGCATTTTTAATGTTTATATAAATGTTTATTGCACAGTCTGTAGTAGAGTTCAGAACAGTGATACAGGAACCTAGTTATTATTTAGTGTCTAATCTTCTCCAGGTCATCGTTGAACAAGGTGGTCTGCAGCCAGGAGGCCTGAACTTTGATGCTAAGGTGCGCAGGGAGTCCACAGACCTGGAGGACCTGTTCATCGCTCACATTGGAGCCATGGACACCTTTGCCAGAGGACTCAGAAATGCTGTTCACATTATTGAGGACGGGCTCATTGCTGGTATGGTGAAGGTATGTCTGCAGCTAAAGGAAAATCACTGTTTAATGGACTTATATTTACAGGTACAGTAATATTATCTATGTGTGATTCACACAGGAGCGTTACTCAAGTTTCAGTCATGGCCTTGGACAGAGAGTGGAGGATGGTTCTGCCTCCTTGGACGAAATGGAGGTAAGACTATTAGAGACTTGTAGCTACCAATACAGAAATATACAGTGGGTCTCAAATATATAATATATTTTGTTTTATCAGGCCTTCATCAAGCAGAACGGTGAGCCGAATGTAACGTCAGGCAAGCAAGAGAAATATGAATCCATCTTTAATCACTACATATAATAAAAGCATCACTCTCTTCTGTCTGCGTATGACATGATAACATCTGGCCTTATCAGAATCAGAACCGTTTATTTGCCAAGGTATGTTGCGCATACAAGGAATTTGACATGACGGGTGGTGCATAACATTAAACAATTAACACAGTGCAAAAAATGGAAACATACAAATTTACTGTAAAATATAGTGCACAAACAAACAGATAACAGTACTATAAACAAGTGTAATGGAAAAGTGTCAAGTGTATTTAAATAAAGAAACATAGAAGGGATGTGCAGGGGAGTGTACCGGTAGGACAATGTCCTGGGAATGACAGAGTCAGTGGGGGACCCTTAGAGTGTCAAACAGAAAGGTAGAATACTTTAATAACCTCACTGAGATTAAGAATTGCATTTATTGCAGTTGTGTCACTAACTTAAAAAAAATGTATTTCTAAACACTGAAGGTAGAGAGATGAATGTTAAAGTATTCTTGACAGACTGACCGACTTATTCAATATAACATTTTTGGAATCTGTGTATCAGTATGTATTTGTAGTGCTCTTGACATATCCTCATGGCATTTGGTACTGGGAGGCTATATTTGTATTAGCTTATGACTACTGATATTCATTGTGTAGTAAAACACATTTTCACATAGCAGTTGATGAGTATCATGAAATACTCAAGTATCAAGAAGTTTTCCTTGTAACTATTGAATAGATAAAACATGATAAATATCCAGACATTTTTTTTATTGTAAGAGAGCACAACATTTCTAATATTTTAAATTGCATAGTGTCTGAAATCTGACAATGTGTATCTATATATTTTGCTGTAAAAAAAAAATAATAAAACATAAAACCTGAGAAAACAATTCCTGAATATATTGAGATGTCAATACTAAGTGTTGAAAGGCTGAGGCTAAACTGAATTGCTATTTGGATGAAGAGGCTTCTGAAGGAGTATGAATGAGTTGAAAAAGTAGGAAATGGATGGTTCAAATTATGAATTCTCAATCAGCTGTGTGTAATATTTTCAAAAAGTATAAATGGGCTTAAAAAGTTGTACAAAACTTATAATGTATGACAGATGCGGAAGATTTTGATGTTTGAATGGAGTATGCACCAGTAGATTTGAGTTTAAAATGAAAAAAAGGTGAAGCAGTATGAGCAGTTGGGAAAGTGATGATGGATGCAAAATAATAAAGTAAACTATAAACATTTTCAAATGGGAGTTTTAGAGCAAGGACTTAAATGAGCTCAAGTATACAAAGAAGGAATGTTTCCTTAAATTGTCTTTGTTGGAATTAGGATGAAATCAGTTAAGGTCTAAGCCCTTAACAAAAGCTGAAAGCACTTTTACTTTTGAAAAACTAGGTCTCATCTTATTTTCCTGATCATAAACAGTGACTGTTAGGGTTTTTTTTTTTGAGAAACGTGCCTCACCCTGAGCTTCCTGTTATGATATAGCTACTGTATGGGGCTTTTATTTTTTGAAAAAATAGGTCAATTCCTCATTTCCTGTTAACATACAGTGAGAGTTGGGGGGCTTTTATTAAAAAAAAAAAAAAAGCTTCATCCTGGGCTTCCTTTGAGGAAAGTTGCTCTATAGAGCTTTTATTTCAAAAGAAAAACAGCCTTGTCCTGATTGTGTGTCAATATTCTAATAAGATATCTAATAAAAGACCATAAACGACCGTTACCAAAAAGCTCTGTCAGGCCCCTGGACTGTATCAAAGAAGTGGAGGTAGTCATCGTGACGTCACCCGTTGGTTTGTCGACAGCGGTTTTGAAGCCTTGAGTTCAGCATTTTGGCCATCACCATCTTGGATTTTGGCGACCACATTTGGACTGCTGAGGAGCGAAGCTGTGGTAGAGATGCCATATACTTTGATCACAAGGTATCCACGCCCTAAATTAAACCCTGCTTTATGGCCTATTTGACTCTAAATGGACCATAATTTACTAAATGAACATCATGCTGTTTTGAAGAAGACTTGAGATTGAGACCATAAACTCATGTTTACAATGTTTACTGAGGTAATAAATCAGGTGAGAAGTAGAGTCATTTTCTCATAGACTTCTATACAACCAGACTTCTTTTTGCAACCAGAGGAGTCGCCCCCTGAAGAACGAATGCTAGTTTGAAGCACTTCAGAATTTGCTTCACTTTTCAGAAATGGAGGTTGCTGCCTGGTCAGGCTGAGCGCCACCAAAGAGTACCTGTGCAGGTCCATCCCTTTATTTATTGCGCCTTCTGCTGTAACGCTCCGTCGCAGCTTCAATTACACTGCGCATGTGAGAGGGCGCCAGGCTTTGAGGCATTACAATTCCTGGGTCCGTCACACGATTCCATGGGGCCTAAAAAAAGACTTTTTTCCCATAGACTTACATTGGGAAAGAGACGTCAGTAACTTGGTGGATAATTTACAATACAATACAAACACTTGAATATCCCTTACTTGGTTAGGTTGTTAAGTCATAGTAGAGTATGTAAACAAAAAAAGTCATATATAGTTACATATGTTGCAAAAAGTAATAAAATAGTCATATTATAGTATATTGAAACAAGTCGAAAAGTATGGCGAAAACAATTCATTAAAAAGTCATAGTATAGTGTGTCGAAAAAGTCATAATTAAGTATATCGAAAAAAATATCATGAAAAAGTCAAAAAAAGTAATAAGAGTCAGTTTATGTAAAAAAAAAACAGAAAAGTGTATATATATATAAAATAATGGTATTGTTGAAAAAAACCCTATATTTTGACTTTTTGCGACATAGTAAACTATTGTTTCAAAATACTATACTTGGACTTTTTTAGACACACTATATACAACTTTCGACTATACTTTCACTTTTTTTCCAATATACTATACTATGACTTTTTTGACGTACTATACTTTCACTTTTTTAGAACTATTTTTGACATACGATTTTATTTTGTATGACTTTTTATGATTATCGACATAGTATACAATGACTTATTTACTTTTTTCCACTTACTATACTATTACTTTTTTTATTACTTTTTTTATATACTACTAAGCTATGACTTTGTTAATTTTTTTACATTTTTTAGGGGCATATCCCACCATGACTTTTTTAATCACATTTCTTCACTATACTATTTTTTTACATTTTTACAGGGACCTTTTTACATGGAATACTATTCTGACTTTTATGAAGTATCTATGGCATACTGTACAATTACATTTTGCTGCCATTTTTTTTAATTAAATACGATAGTAAGACTACAACAAGAAATTGCCTCATATTTTAAATAATGGGCCTTTTTCGTGGCAGAAATTTAAAAAATATAGCATTTTCAACCTAAATAATGGCTGCCATCCTTTTGGGTAAGTCAGTTTGAAGATGCTACTATTGGCCATGCTAGCTCAATGTCATGCAGTAGATTACTGGAACACTTCAACAGAACAGTGGCATAATTCATTTGATGAGTTCTGCTGTGAAAAAGATCTATTGAGGGAAACAGATCCAGAGAATAGAGAGAGAGCAGTCTTCTTTATTGAACTAAGTTCCATGTTTTGTCCTCGTTCACCAGAGGACATCACAACACATCTATACACTGACGTCATGCAACTGAATACATTCGTATTGGCATCCAGTTGCCAAAGGGTATCTCTGCACAGACAGTAAACATTCACTCTCCTCACACTAATGTACACCTCAACACATCCCATCAGCTATGTGGAAAACTAGCTGTTATAGTCAAATAATAAATATAATAGTTATGTTTATATATGCATACAAATAACAACATGCACCTAAAGTCTATCAAAGGGTTCACAGAGAAGGAAGCCGTTGGTTTGTTTTCCTCTTTTTACTGTGTTTCCACTTCCTTTTTTCCTCAGTCATGTCGGCTGTCAAATATTTGGTCAAAATTTCATAGTAAACATATTCTACATGAACACGCAACATACTGTTTTGCAAAAATGGTTTCATCAACAATGAACAATGTGATGCGTATGCGGTATTTCCATTATCGTTAGCCAAACAGTTGCACCCAGGTGAAATCATACACCATACTGTGTCAGCTTGGTGACACTGCATACAGTGAACACACTTTGTCTTTTCATATGGACATTCGCCAGCAGATGCTTGGCTCACAGGAGTGCCCAGTCAGTAGAACCGCAGCCTTTTCTCTTCCACAAACAGTTTCTCTTCCTCCTCAGAGAGCTGGTTTCCTTTCACACTGTAAGAAAACAATCAGACATTCATGCTTTCAAAAGGGAGACTACATGGAAATGGCTTAATTCTACAAACTACTATAGTGACTGACTAATTTTCAATTAACAGAAACAGCAAAACAAAGCACGTGAGCTTCCCGATGCATCACTATAATCACAATAATACATTAAATACAACTAATTTAGCAATTCCAACCCGAATTGTCTTTCAGGATACATTCATTTGAATTTAGTCTACAGTTTAACATGAAGGGCTAACTGCAAAAACCCAGAGACGTTTTGTCATACACAATAGCAGAAGGCTACTTCAGTACCCTACTTTTGCCAGTAGTAAAATCTTTTTTTATATTATATATGATTTTTTTATAAAAAATAATTTATAAAAGAAGAAAGCTTATTCTATTGTCTTCGGCAATAACTGCATCAATAACATAATTTAAGATATTGTTATTAGCAATATTTAACCTGTAATAACAGGTTTTTTTGGGCCACTTGGCAACATGATCAGTCATCTGGAGTTGTGTTTGTGTCCATGTGATGAATGTAAGTCCAATATTCTCTCACTTTTAGATCTGTTTTGGGTCTCTATCTATCTATATCTGTTTCTCTAACTGTTAAACGCTCCACTGTGTTCACCAGCTAGTCTCTCACTGTGTCTGTCAGCTGTTTGCTGCTGGGCAGGTCGTGTTTTAGAGCTTTTTCTCTCAAAAGAGCTGCCTGCTGCGGCCCAAAACAACGCTATGAAAGCCGTGAGAGCGAGCCAAAACAGTAAAGTCAAGGGGAGCTGCAGATTCAGTTGATAATTCTCCGTAGGTTCATCACTACGAGCGAAATCATAAAAGTGGTATCCATTCGTGAAGATTATCTTGCTGAACAAAATGTGTAACTAAAATAAGTATCACAAATGTTAGTTTGCCACAGAGCTTATTTTCTTATCTTTTGTCGAGAGAACCAGTGAAATGCTAGATTAACCTACAAAAATATGTCTCCCCCGCAGCAGTCCTTTGCTGTCAGTTGATTGACTGACTCACGTCTCTTCTCTACTACTGTTAATCATTCATGTGGTTGTTGTTGGACAGTCTCACTTTAACTGTGATACAAATTTGATAAAGTCTGAGTCTTCTTTTCTTGCATCACTTTGATAATTGGATGAAATTAAATGTTACCACAGATGGAATGCAACAAAGCAGCAACTGTGTGAAAACAGTTGGTCCGCAGCATTTGGAGAGAAAAAAAATAAATGGCTGAGAGTCACTGTGAAATGATACTTGATCCCCACCATATCTCTTTGAGTGCTGTGTTGTGGGTAAGGCCCGCAGTGAGGTTTTTGATCCCATCCACAGTGAACTGATTGTTGATTAACCTGCAGACAAATATACAAAGCATGTGACTTTCTCAGTGTCTGACCATGGTATTCAACAGGGGTCTCATTTATAACTGCTGCGTACGCAAACATTGTGATCTATAAAAGCAAACTTGACTGTAGAATGTGTACGGATCTCTGACCCATGCGTACGAACACTTTGGAGACACGGGGAAACTGGCGAAGCAGATGTTGAGGTGGTGAATTGAAGACAGACTGTAGAAATTACATGTGAGAGGCGTCATTACAGGTATAATGATGCCTCTCACATTTAATTTCACTTCATATCAAAAGTTACTTTGCACTTATATATTCTCTTTATCATTAACATTCAAACCAGCAGTGTTATTTGTGCTTGTACTAGTGAGCCATAACTAAGCACATTTCAATTGTAAAAAGATAAACCAACTCAAACCTCAAATCAAATTTTGCATCAGCTGCAACTGATGAAATGATCACTGTAAGATAACGTCAGATAGCGTTAAAGAACTGCAGAACAGAACGTCAATAGTCTCTTCTAATAGAACGATTTTAGATTTCATATCATTTTTGTTTGTAAAATCGCTGCAGTGAACTTGACTTTATTGATTAATTTACGGTTTATTCGATGGAGACAGATACTGTACACAGACAAACTGTAAACAACTGTCTGATGAGAGTATCAGAGCGCAGTCACCGTGGTGACGGTCAAACACTCTGCCTACCTAACCCTGCACATATGGATTATGTAAATTGGCAAAGTCAGTGACAGCTCTTGCACGATCACCACCATATCCTCATTATCAGTCCTGATCATAATGCTATAACAAAACTTAAATAAATAAATTGCGTTCACCTATCAAACTTAAAAAAAAATTATATTCACAATCAGTCTGATTCCTGTAAACGTATAAATACCACAGTGAGACTCGTGATGTGTAATGATAGATAGATAGATACTCTGTACTGTTAGGACTGCCTCAATGGAAGAATTAGGAGAGAATGAGGGATCAGGGATCATCTCATCCACAAGCAAAAATAAAAATCCATTCTTGTTCTTCCTCTCGGTAGTGATTCACCGTAAAGACCCACTGATCAGCTCATTTCTACGCATCAACATTCATGAGGTGATTTGCACCGACCGTTTATGGTTGAATGTGGGAGTGTAGAGGGCGGGATGTGAGGCTGAACCAGCTGCGCTCATTTACAGGTTGGTTTAGGATTTATAAAAGCAAATTAAGCACTGGGACATTTTTTCCTAATTTGTACGTACGCAAACATTTAGTGTGAATCCTACGCACTGTTTTATAAATGAGACCCCTGGTCTTCACATCATGTGAGTAAATACAGAGCGTGTTCATGCATGTGTGTTTTCTTTACCAGAGGTGGCTTAAACCTGTGTTCGCTTGGACCAACTCAGCCAACTGTGAAGCTGCATCGTCAGTCAACTCGTTCTGCACTAACCTACAACAGCACAGAGACGCACTTCAATACAGAGTTCTGTTAGAACTTCAGATATTCTCTTCACTCAAACTGGGCGACCTGCTTACCAGAATATCCTGAGGACGCTGTTCTCTTTCAGTGCTTCTGCCAGGCACCTCCCACCTTTAGATGTGATGCCATTGGCCGAGAGACTAGAACATAGAAAGTACTTAATTTAATCAATGATTTTAAATCAGCAGGTTTTTATTGTCTTTGTAGGTAGCTGCCTTCTCACCTGAGGTTGGTAAGTCTCGGGTGGTGCCTCAGAGCTTCCGCAAATGCCTCTGCTCCCTCATCACCAATGCTGTTCCCCCACATTCTGCAAGCAAAGATATGAAAACAGTCATCGGGCTGCGTCAGAAAGCATACAAACACAAAGGACCTGCAGTATCCTCTAAGAGAAAATGTATTAGACAAGTTTTCATGCTTTTACAATTGTGTACAATTTAGGGGGATCAATCGGCAGAAAGGAATATATGATTAATAAGTACGTTTTCTTCGGTGTATAATCACTTGGAAATAAGAAACGTGTTTTCGACACTTTAATAGGACCCCTTTTTAGAACTACAAAAGGAGCAGGTCCTCTTCACAGAGCCGGCCACCATGTTTCTACAGTAGCCCAGAATGGACAAACCAAACCCAAACGCCATTTACATTTACATGTTTTCGCTTTGGCCACTTTAGTTCTCCTATACGCTTGGCACACAGGAGAAGTTTCAGTTGGTTGCAATCTGCAATCTCGCCGCTGGATGCCGCCAAATCGAACAACTCCTCTCTGCTGTAATTTACTATGCTTTATTCACCAATGGATTTTGGATACGGCTGTTAACCTGTCAGGTTAGCGGAAAAAACGCTTGGAAAACTGCGCAACTTGCTAAAACTTGACAGACGTATTGTAATGGTTTGCCAAATTTGGGTTCAATCGTTTAAAGAATTTTGTTTTTTTAGATAACTTGCTGAACATATTTTGTGTCACTTGAGATACCATTTATTTCATGAGCACAGCTGGATGAGAATATGCTGCTTTAAGTGAACTAAACCAGCCAAGTCGTTTTACAGCAGTGAAGTCTTACCCCACATCAAATATAGAAGTGCTCCTCTGAATCGCGCTGGCCAAATGCCTCCCACCAACACTAGTGATCTTGTTTTTCCCAATCCTGAGGACAAAGCAATGTCAACAATTTAAGAAACATAAGACACATATTCATTTTACAAATATTATAATTATTATAGTGTTGAAACTTTATATTGATACAGGTTAGAAACATACTTGACAACTCGCAGCTTTGGGCATTCCTCAATTATCTGAGCAACTAGCTTGGCTCCAACATCTGTGATGTAATTGCTGTAAAGCCTGAGGACAAAAAAACGAATTAAAGGTTGAAGATTCTGTTTCACTTTCAGAAAAACAGAGCAGAATTGTACTTTATGGAGCTATACAAACACTTGTTTACAGTGTACATTTTTTTTCCCCACTGGCACACATTTATCTTGGAACGAATTGCCATGTTCACTCACCCTAAGACCTCCACGACTTTGGGCTTACACAGCTCCTCTGCAAGAACCTCGATGCTGCTGTCAGACAGGTGGTTGACACACAATCTGAAGAGAAGCAGTTGGATTAGTGTTTACATTATAATATCAGTCTGAACGTCCATCAATGGAGATTTGACGGTGTGTATGTTTTTTACCTGACTATTGTCATCTTGCAGAAGGAGGGCCTCAGCTGCTTCACCCCATAGTCACTGATGTTGTTGTTGTCCATGTCAAGGCCCAGGAGGC
This sequence comes from Cebidichthys violaceus, assembly GCF_023349555.1. Classification (NCBI taxonomy): domain Eukaryota; kingdom Metazoa; phylum Chordata; class Actinopteri; order Perciformes; family Stichaeidae; genus Cebidichthys; species Cebidichthys violaceus. The sequence goes on along the minus strand of NW_027176872.1, from coordinate 832,622 downwards.
TCCGACGGTGCTGCAGTACAAAGTTCAGGGCGGTGCAGTCCCCTGAGAACACATTGCAGTAACCCAGCTTGATGAAGTCGGCTGTGATGCCTTTCGCTGTCATCTTAGCGATGTCTTTGCTGCCTGTCTCAAAGATGCACCTCAGCATCCACAGGAAGTTGGGCAAAACGTGAACTTTGCTGCCCTCCCCACTGTTGTGGTGGGGTAAGCCAATGAGGTGGGACTTTACACTGGTAGAGAGGTAGGATTTCAGCAAGGCCTGTTTTCTTTTCAGTAACACAGGACACACTAGGTGCTCCATCAGGCCGGCGTGAGCCTTGGACAGCAGTCCACACAAGAAGAGATTAGTGAACTGGAGGTGTTCATTCGTTTCAAATGACGTCTGTTCGTTGGACTTTGAGGAGCCACAGATGCAGAGATCCAACGGCAGACAGGACGATTCTCTTTTCCTGCTGCACTTTGCAAAGAACTTGAGGATGGAGCTGGCAGCAGCCTGCTCATCTAACACCAGAGCAAACGCCGCCAGGAAAGACTGGAGGATGACATGGAGGAGTTCAAATGTAGCGGGGCTCCCACTGGCATCATACTCACTGACAGGTCTGAGAAAGCCCAGGGTCAGGTCCTCCTCTGCCAGGCCACACTCAGTGATCTCCTCTTGGCTGTAAATGAAGCTACCTCTCTCCATACCTTGAAGGGCCAGTTTGGCAAATGCTGCGAGAGGCCTGAGCCCTGCTTTGAATGTCTCTGAGACGCACCGAGTGCTTTTCTTCAGGAGAGACGGCGCAGCTGAGCCCGAGCGGCTGAGGAACACCTCAGACAGCAGGAGGAAGATGTCCGTGAGTGTGATGCAGGTTTCAGGCAGATAAAAGCTATCGTGCATGGTGTGCAGGTGCCTAAAGCTCTTTAGTACAATCCAGCAGAACAGCGGGGTGGAGCAGAGGCCACAGAGGTGGGGGCTGGCATCCAGCTGAACAGACACCAGATCTCGGTGCTCCTGCTCCTTGAAGTGAAGATCAATGTAGGTCTTCAGATGAGCCGGGGAGAACCCCCGCAGAGCCACCTTCTTTCTGATCACCCTGCTCTGGATCTCGGTCCCCGTCCGGGCCGTCAGCACCTTCTGGGAGCCCTTGAGTAGTTTCCCACAAAGCAAGCTGATGAGCAGCTGGACGGGGTGTGCCTTGACTTCTGGTGACACCACTTCAGGAGCATTCATCAGGTCATTCATTTGGATCTCATCATAGCCATCAAATGTAAAAAGAACCTTCTCCGGGAAGCGCAGGATGTAGTCAAACACCTCATTATCTGGATCGTGATCTGGGTCGCAGTTGTATTTGAACAAAAGGTCTCTGAGGGAGATCTGATCTGTGTCCTTGAAGATGCTGAACATCCTGCAGCGGAACTTAAAGAAGAAGATGGCGTCCGTCTGCAGGTCCTTCTTGGACCAGAGGTTCTGGAGCTTCTGCAGGAGGATGGATTTTCCCACACCAGCATCCCCCATCACATAGATGGTTTCACCTTGGGGATTGAAGACCGCATGGTCTCCTAGGAGCTGGTCCAGACTCTCCAAGAAGCCCAGACTTTCATTGCAGTCGTTCAGCAGTTCCATCTGTGTGTCAGTGTATAGCTCCTCCAGGCGGGTCTCCTCTCGCTGGCCGTATGACATGATGAAACAGGTGTCCCGGCTCATCTCATGCCTCAACTTCTCACAATACCTGCTGACTTAGAGGAGGAAGACAATGAATTAGTGCAATACAGAAGCTTTCAGTGGTGTCATAAGGTCTGGTGATTCAGAATATTGTTACTAAGGACCAAGGAGTGGGACCAAGTCATTGTTTTGCAAATCACAAGTAAGACTCAATTATTTGACCTCAAGTCCCCAGTCAAGACTGGCAAGTCGCAAATCTAGACAAACAAGTCCCCAAGTCAAGAAGAGCAACTCCCCAAGTCCATACCTAAGTCAAGACAAGTAAGTCCCAAGCCAAGACGAGACAATTCCTAAGTCAAGTCTCAAGCCAGAACAGGTAAGTCCCAAATCAAGACGGCAATACCCAGGAACACCGACAAATGAGAGCAGACTGTGATTTTTTGGAGGCGGACTTAAAAAGACTGTGAGTGTTCCAGACAGAAAACGAATACAGATATGTTCAGACAGACAGTCTGAGGAAAGTTTGGATATGACCATGATATGTCTCCTAGAAGTTGAGAGAAGTGATTTTAACATGCTTTGACCTGAGCTGTTGTTTCACAAATCATCACCATCTTAAAATGAGCTAAATTTATTTGATAAAATAAGTAAAAGAAGACTACAGATCTGCCCAGACATTTGATGACACTTTCATACTCTGAGGTGTGTAATGTTTCCATTGTTACCTCACAATGTAATTGGGCCACAATTTTCAACATTACAATAATTACACATCAAAGAATCAGTAATGCAAATTTTATTTATCACAAAAATGTTTGCATAACGACTGTTTTATTCTTAACATTTGGAATACATTCTTCCATTTAAGCATTTTGAATGTCAAATTTATTCTTGCAATTTGGTATTTTTCTCATTGATGTAAATGGAGTGGACAGAAAGGCAGAAACATCTCTATGTATGATGCAATACAATAAAACACAACAATACAACTGTTCATACTCTGCTAACATCTAGACATCAGTCGACATACAGTACAGACATACAGAACATCAGTGACTGTATTACTTACTGGGGTCGGTGTTCACCACTGTCATCACCGTTACATCACTGCTTGGTGTGTAGTCGATCTCTTTCACCCACGGCTGGAAGTCTATGTATGCGTCACGTACTTTATAGATGACGTAAATAAAGTACTCACAGGCCTCCTCCCCTTTGCACTGGACTAGCTCCAAGATTTTGCGCACCTAGAAAATGATCACATTAAAGAACGTCTCTGTTGGTTATCATTTCAAAAATGTCCAACTGTATTTTCTATTTTTAACTAGAGCATGTTTTAGAGAGAGCTAAGAATATATTGTATTAGTTTTTTGAACAGATGTCCTGCCTGATCTGTCTTGGTGGCAGATCGCTGTACGATCTCAACATCTTCTTCACAGACGAAGCCGCAGGCCAGCAGGTTGTCCAGGATGCATTGAAGACTCCTCAGCCGGGACACCAGCAGCTCCCTGTGGTACGTGAGGATGTTAAGGCACGACGCCTTGGCTTCTTCCATCTCACCCATATTTACTGCAGAACACCTGTGGGATTACAGACGACAAGACAGGTCAACTGTATCGTGAGCAATCTGAGCACCTTCCCTCACTCTCTTTAAATCCAATTTTAGGCATCCACAAATTACAGTAAGAGCAGCCACAGCGGTCTTTATAGATACAGTGTTTACACTGATATCACAGATGTTATAATTGTACTCACAATGACAATTGCAGAAATTGGTTACTGCATTTAGATGAGTCCAGATAATATTTTTAGAGACTGAATAAGAATCCTCATGAGACATGTGATGCATGAATAGTCTATAAAACACTCATCAGTACTGGCTAAAGCGTTTTAACTACAGCAGAGCCCCAAAAAGTAGTTTACTGGGTTGTCACTTTGACAAATCAATGCTTAAATTGATCTAGTCGTCAAGTAATGACCATCATTTGTACACTCCCACTTTTGTGCCCCAGTTGGTTCCTTAATCTTTTTTTGATGGTTCCTCAGTGAAGAGGCATATAGGAACCATAGCTAGCAGCTATCATTAAATAACGAACCACTCCTTTGTAACAATTAACTATTAACTAGCTGTTGAGGCTCACACATTCCTCTATGTCTATCTCTCTCTGTCTGTCTCTGAGTTTAGAAAGTCGGTTGAAGGGACATATGTGGATGACAACAGACGAACACAAAGTTACAAATACTGAAACAACCGCTACATGTTGCGTCACGAGCGCTAGCTAACGTTACATTAGCTGTGTTCCGACTATTGTGGTTTATTTAGCCCGGATAAAAGAAACATAACGCTACCTACCGACCATTGAGTCCGACCATGGTGATGCGGACACACCAACACGCTGCAAACACTGCACTTAAAAATGAAAATAAAAAGTGTTAAAAGGAAGTAACTCCTGATGATATCACAAGTGACTACGGGGTAATTTTGTGTACTCTACCCGGTAATAACAGTCTGCAGACCTTTTCGGTTTTAGGAAGCGAAAGTTTTCAGTACCAACGCGTCATTTCGTAACTTGCTTGCTGCATTCATGTTCTCACGGAAATAAAGGAATTGAAATCACAATAGGCTTTTTTTCCCACCTTTCTTGAACAATACGATTATACAAAATATAAATAACCTTTTCTATTTTGTTTTGACAGAACTATGGGGTGCTTTCACAGGTGCTTATATAGACATTTCTTGTGAAAAAAATGCGCTAAAAATACTTTAAAAGGAGCTTCATTGTTTTAGCTGATATGCTCTATAAGCGCATATTCCTATACATTTGTGATTTAATAAAATTACCTCTTAGTCACTGACACGCAGAAAACCTGGAGCCAGTCAGTATTATTCCAACATAGGAGTATTAGTTTATAGTTTTCTGCAAATGTCTGCTGTGTCCTTCATGATGGATATGTACATGATGCACCAGGCTGAATGTCACTCTCGTGTACACGGACATCCTCTCCAATGGAACTTGTAGAGGCGCTGAAAATGGGAAAATTAAAAGAAACTGTATTATTTTCATCACGAGGTGGAAAATTAAACCCAGGAAAATCCTGGATGAGATGAAAGTGAGCTGCGGTGTAAGGGAAATATACACCACAATATTATGTATTGCAATGATGATTATAACTGACAACTAAGGAAAATCCCAAATTCAGTATCTCAGAAAATTAGAATATTGTGAAAAGGTTCAATATTGAAGACATCTGGTGCCACACTCTAATCAGCTAATTAACTCAAAACACCTGCAAAGGCCTTTAAACGGCCTCTCAGTCTAGTTCTGTAGGCTACACAATCATGGGGAGGACTGCTGACTTGACAGTTGTCCAAAAGACGACCATTGACACCTTGCACAAGGAGGGCAAGACACAAAAGGTCATTGCAAAAGAGGATGGCTGTTCACAGAGCTCTGTGTCCAAGCACATTAATAGAGAGGCGAAGGGAAGGAAAAGATGTGGTAGAAAAAAGTGTACAAGCAACAGGAATAACCGCACCCTGGAGAGGATTGTGAAACAAAACCGATTCAGAAATGTGGGGGAGATTCAGAAAGAGTGGACTGCAGCTGGAGTCAGTGCTTCAAGAACCACTACGCACAGACGTATGCAAGACATGGGTTTCAGCTGTCGCATTCCTTGTGTCAAGCCACTCTTGAACAACAGACAGCGTCAGAAGCGTCTCGCCTGGCCTAAAGACAAAAAGGACTGGACTGCTGCTGAGTGGTCCAAAGTTATGTTCTCTGATGAAAGTCAATTTTGCATTTCCTTTGGAAATCAGGGTCCCAGAGTCTGGAGGAAGAGAGGAGAAGACACACAATCCACGTTGCTTGAGGTCCAGTGTAAAGTTTCCACAGTCAGTGATGGTTTGGGGTGCCATGTCATCTGCTGGTGTTGGTCCACTGTGTTTTCTGAGGTCCAAGGTCAACGCAGCCGTATACCAGGAAGTTTTAGAGCACTTCATGCTTCCTGCTGCTGACCAACTTTATGGAGATGCAGATTTCATTTTCCAACAGGACTTAGCACCTGCACACAGTGCCAAAGCAACCAGTACCTGGTTTAAGGACCATGGTATCCCTGTTCTTAATTGGCCAGCAAACTTGCCTGACCTTAACCCCATAGAAAATCTATGGGGTATTGTGAAGAGGATGATGCGAAATGCCAGACCCAACAATGCAGAAGAGCTGAAGGCCACTATCAGAGCAACCTGGGCTCTCATAACACCTGAGCAGTGCCACAGACTGATCGACTCCATGCCACGCCGCATTGCTGCAGTAATTCAGGCAAAAGGAGCCCCAACTAAGTATTGAGTGCTGTACATGCTCATACTTTTCAGTTGGCCAAGATTTCTAAAAATCCTTTCTTTGTATTGGTCTTAAGTAATATTCTAATTTTCTGAGATACTGAATTTGGGATTTTCCTTAGTTGTCAGTTATAATCATCAAAATTAAAAGATATAACATTTGAAATATATCAGTCTGTGTGTAATAATAGACAAGTTTCACTTTTTGAATGGAATTAGTGAAATAAATCAACTTTTTGATGATATTCTAATTTTATGACCAGCACCTGTATATAATTTACCTACACTCTGTGTCCCGCCTTGATTTACCTCTTGTCATTACTGTGTGACTGCTTAGCAGTCATTTAAAGTTCTCAATAGTCACATAATTGTCTCCAGATAACGCACTTTTCTTGTTTTGATTCGGTGAAGCCGCCTGGACTCAAGTTTATCTGAAGTATAAACGGAGTTTGTTTGTGTTTTTTTTAACTTTGGCAACAAGTTCTACCAGTGAGCGTCCACTAGGTGACAGTACTGGACAGACATTTATCGTGTATTACTGTTGACAGGCTCATGTGGAGGAATGTGAAGCTGCTTTGTGCTGTAAGACTGTAACTAAGGTGTATTTTATGCAGTTAGACTGAAAACCAGATATACTACTTCACTTCTGCTGACTAGGGGAGACCGGGATTGGTTGGCACACTTTTCACTCTCTGCCCTAATTTCACAGCTATAGAATGAAAATGTTTTCTTTTTTAAAAACAGGTGATTTGTTATAAAGGCGGCAACCTCTGGTTCCGAAAAATGAAGCCAAAGTGGAAGTACCTTAAACTTGTTTGCTTTCTAATGGCCATCAGGGGGCGACTCCTCTGGTTGTATCGACGTCTATGAGAAAATGACTCTACTTCTCACTTGATTTATTACCTCAGTAAACATTGTAAACATGAGTTTATGGTCTCAATCTCTTCTAGTTCCAAGTCTTCTTCAATACCTCATGATGTTAATTTAGTAAATTATGGTCCATTTAGAGTCAAATAGACCAAAAAACAGGGTATGCTTTAGGGCGGGCTTACTGTGATTGACAGGTCGCTACCACAGTGTTGTCCCTGCTGGGAGTTGTCTGTGTTTTCATCTTACAACTTTAATCCTTTCAGTGTGTTTATAGTTCATGAAAGTTATTTGTACATTTTGGTCGCCTAAAAACCTCTTACTCAGCGTTCGGTTGTACTTAGCTCATCCCTCAACTTCTGGTTGCAAAAAACAAGATGGCGACAACCAAAATGCACACATGTGCCAACCAACTTGCTCACATTTGAGCCAGCTTTGTGATTAAATGATGTTAGCCACCTTCCATCACTCATCACAGACTTTCAAGTCTTATATAAAAAATGTAGTTGATTCCTATGTCTATTAACTAGAAGCAAGATATTTCAACTATCTCAGTAGACACAGCTTTATAATACCTTTTATACGTTTGGTCACTTTTTTACTTTCTAAACTACAAAACTATGAAAGACATTTTACCATCATCCACAAAGTTAGTGAGCTTCAGATGATTTAACATAGTAGATGAAGGCAAGTCATGAAAGCCAACATGTTGTTTTTGTTTCTGTGACCAGAAAATAGATGTGTGCCAACCAACCCCCGACTCCCCTCCTACAGTATTTACATGTACGGCTCACAACTGGAAGACTGAGTTAAAAAGCAGCTGGACTAACTTCAATATGCAACACACTTCATTTAGTAAAAACACTTGTTTATTGTGATGACATTTACATAAAGCATAAATAGGTCTCACAGGTGGTAAATGTTTTAAAACACATTAATACATCATCATCATCATCACTGACATTATTGTTATCGTGCACAGAACAAAAAGTCAACACAAACACAAACAGAAAATATCTTGAATTCAACACACACACACACACACACACACACACACACACACACACACACACACACACACACACACACACACACACACACACAAAAACATTGCATCATCATTCCATTAAAAAAAATAAAGACAATTTCTTCTTAATCACTGAACATAATCTGTTCATAGTGTAAAGAGTAGACAGAGTGGATCATGTCATATTGCTAGACAACTGAAAATGTTTAACAATCCGGCCTGGACACTGAGGTGATGGTTTTGTCTGACGGACTCTGTTGATGGCTTCGTAGTGCAATTAAAGATTATTCAAACACTTTAAAACATGTAATAATTTTTACAATATGGAATATTGTTTGCTAGAGAAGAATATAAATGTGTATTACCAAAACAAAAAAACTCTCAAAAACTGTTTTTGGTACTGCTAGAAGATGACAATTAATACAAAATATGTAAGAGTATACAGGGCAATCAGTCCTGCATTATTATTTGATCTTGTGGTCCTGCCTTGTACTAGGGCCCTACATCAAAATCTAGTTTTAAGACTCATCATTTTACATTGTGCTACAATGATGCATTTTTTTAAATAAAGCTGTGTTTAATCAAATTGCCCCTAAAAACAAAAAATGTGGTGTCCTTTAATATTCCAGCATAGGATTAGTGTGGGTTTCTTGGTCTCTGGGTAATAAATCCATCTCTTCTAACAGGTCGGCCTGGCCATACTGCTGGAGAGAAAACTTTTCTGCTAAAGACGATTTAAAGTAAACAGAGGGCAGATGAAGATTAATGACCTCTCTGTTATTTACACATTATGACAAAAATGACTCGTACAGATTCAATTTGAGCCCTTTATATACTTACTCATATAGGTCAATGTTGTTCAGTTTGATGTAATTTCATTGAATCTGAGTGCCGACCATGAAACAGTAGCACAGAGCAGAAGAATTGCTTTACTTGCCTGCTACTAAACAAAATAAAGTGGACAGTGCCACAGCTAGTAGCTCAGCCTCAGTGGTGTTCAATGCTGTGTCGTAACAGATGGACGAGATGAATGAGATGAAACCAGATGCCCAGTGAAAGGGCCACAACGGAGCAGCTGCACACGGCAGCCATAGCAGACAGCGAGAGCATGAAGAGCTGGTGTAAGTCAGTGTAACGGAGGTGATAGCACCTCTTCTTTGTACCACATACATCCACCACGGTTGGAAAAAAGGAATCAGCAACATCAGTGTTGACAGGGGGCCAGCAGATGTCAGATCTCGCTCTCATAGGTGTGCATGTAGGTCTTGAGCGAGAGGATTTCGGGGTAGCTCCGGGTCGTTCTGCGGTACAGGTCCAAGCCCGTCAGGATTTCCACATCTCTGACTCGAGCTGTGTGCATCTTCATCAGGTCCTCCACCCAGCGAGACTCCTCCTCTAAGCTCTGCGGGGAGGCAGCGAGGAGCACAGACACATTAGCCACCTCCTTCCCCTCTACGGACCCTGAAACCCTCTGTCGCTCGCAACCCCCAAGTGATTTGGCTTTGAGTAGTTGACATAGTTTGTTTTGTCATGAGAGTGAGATGAGAAAACTTGTGCCACTCTCATGTTTGTGAGTACAGAGCTGGAGTCAGGGATTGGTTGGCTTAGCTTAGTATAAAAACCATGGACTGTAGTCGTTGTGATGTCACACATTGGTTTGTGGACTGTGGTTTTAAATTCTTGAGTTCAGCATCGCCATCTTGGATTTTGGCTGTGGCCATCTTGTTTTTTTGCAATGAAGTGAATGGAAGTGACCATAATTGGACGGCGGAGGAGTGATACAGCATTTACTGAGGTAATGGATCAAGTGAGAAGTAGATTAATTTTCTCATAGACTTCTATACAATCAGACTTCTTTTTGCAAGCAGAGACGTCGCCCCTTGATGGCCATTAAAAAGAATCCAAGTTTAGGGCACTTCAGCAATGGCTGTAGTGCCATGGGGAAACAGCTAGCCTGTCTATGTCTAAAAGGATGAAATACAAATACCAAAAGCTAACTTAATATTGTTGTATCTTTTCTGTTGGGTCTCCACACAAATGAAAAAAAAAAAAAAAAATGTTTTAGGGTAAACTAGGCTGCATTCACACCAAATCAGGTGTTGAGGCAGTTAGCGGAGGGTTGTGCGGTGTTGTGTGACTTAATGGCCTATTTAAAGCCAAACGTGGCTTCAATGTTGGGTTTCACAACACTGGATCGCTCCTTATGTGATTGGCCCCAGTAGCGTATTGTCAGGTTGCATTTCTCCAAAAGTAGCTAACGTATCCAACCCATTTAGGAAAATGGGATGTATCATGTTAAAAATCAATAAAGATATGCTAAAAAAAATAAAGTGTATAAAAATTGAGGTAAATAATAGCTGTTTACCCGTTTCCACTCTATACTGAGCTAGACTAGACAGCGAGTCGACACACAGACCGCTATTTATCTTTTAATTAGAATCTTAAAATGTATCCCCTTAATGTTTCTCAGTGGTATCGAAAATGGTATGAAATGTCAATATTTTTAAAGGTATTGTTTTGAAGATAGAAATGTCAGTATTTTGGTAAGACTAATGCCGATTAATACATAGTCTGGGAAATTTAACGTGTCATACTATGGACTCAGCAGACAAATCTGTAATAGCTAAATTCCCATCCTAAGATAAGATGGATAGATTTGTTCATAAATGTATTAGGAAACTTCTTTCTGTATACCAAAAATCCTAAGTGTCATCCTCAACTGAGATGAGATAGGATTTCAGACTTTCTGTAATGAAGCCCCAGGTCTCTATGAAGTGTATGTATATGAGTGTTATTAAAATGTGGTGATGCGTTTTAAGACGTGAAATTCCTTACGTTGCAGGTCTCGTCGTTGCTGGCTCTGTGCGGCAGGATGAAGGCAGCGCTGCTGAGTGGTCCGCTACACGAGTCTGCAGCCTGAGTGAAGTCTAAGCAGCTGGTCAGGACCACGAAGAAGTGCGTGGGGACAGGTATCACCCCACTTACGTACCTGCAAGAACAAAAGACTTGAGCTCAACATTTCCCCTTAGCCAGGAATACATTTTTTTTCTTCCTATTTTTCCCATAAACAATGCTCAGCGTAAATTCAACCTTTGTGTGTATTGAAGCTGAATCAGAAGGGGAGGAAAAATAATGCTCTTACTCTTTTATCTTCTCAGCGGAGTCCCTGACACCATCGTAGTCGTAGTCAAATATGGGTCCAATGAGCACATTCACTCCATTTCTCTCAGTGGCGTATTTCTTCACTAGCGCTCTCTGGAAGTAACTCCATATCCCTGAGAGAGGAAAGTGGAAGAGAGGGGAAAGAACAAAAGCGATAGAATGAAACAGGGACTATGGGATGGGAGGTGATAGAAGGTACAGAAAAGCGGTGAATATATCAGTGAATCTAGCCGTACTGATTTTGTTTTTGTTTTTCTAATTCACAACATACAAAGTTCCAACGAGGTTCCAAGCATCTGGCCCTTGAAGAAACTTTGAATCACTGATTGACTTACTCTTGAATGCAGGATACATGGGGACGGTGTTGGTGATGAGGACAGCATCATATTTTTTGTCCATGGTTGTGGAGAATTCTGTCAATAATGAAAAAAACATGATTAACTAGAATAATCGCCTCACAGTTGTATGCCTTCGCCAACCAGTCAAATTGCAGTTTAAATTACAATACGTAATTTTTTCCTACTAAACATTTGAGTAAAATTTTTATAATTATTAGCATATTAATTCTTGAACTCTGGCCAAATACATGAGGTCACATTTACCTTGATCTTTGACCACCAAGTTATAATCAGTTCATCTTTTAGTCAAGGTGGAAGCTTGCACCAAATTTGGAGAAACTTCCTGAGATAATGCATTCACGAGAATGGGACAAATGACCCAAATGCGTGATGCCTCCAGCCACGGCTGTCGTGGATCATAACAATGACTTCAGGTGCAGTAATATTGTTATATCTCAGCAATATAGTTAGTGAGTAAAATGTTATTATAACGGATAGGAATGATGAGGAAAAATATGAAAATAAGACCCATACTGTAAATATGAGTATGAAACAGCCAGCATAAGGTCTATGAGTGTCTTAGTTTAAAACGTAAAATAATATGAGCCAACATATCAAATTAACTAATGATTATTTCTACAAAAACGGAAATTAAATTTTTGTCAATGCATTACAATCATTTATTGTAAAAATAAAAAAAATTAAAAATTAAAAATATGATATAATGACAAAAGCTAATGGCAATTATCTGAGTAAAAATTGTGAATTTGTCTGATTAACAGTCCAAGACCACAAATATTCAATTGAACATGAAAATTAACAAGCTACAAATTATCCATTTTATTATCTCCGACAGGAGACCATGTATTCAGTAGTGTGTGTGCGTGCGCTCCGCTCTGTGATTTGCGGTCTAGACTGAGGCTTAGACAATTGTGATTTGTTGTGGTCGTTGCAGACGCACCTGGGGGAGATCTGCACTCTGATGAGTGACCGTTTTAGTTTTGTCAGTGTAATTCAGTGTTTGCGCTGTTGTGATGAACTCACGTGGTGGGTACAGGAAGGCATAGGTGATCTGTTTGTCTGCTCTGTAGTTGGTACAAGACTGACTGTAGGCTGGAGGAACTCTGGTATCAGGTCTCACACAGTTGGACAGGGCTTCAGGCAGAGGGGATACTTCTACCTAGAGGACCACAGACGCACACAGAGAGAGAGAGAGAGAGAGAGAGAGAGAGAGAGAGAGAGAGAGAGAGAGAGGTCAGAGGTCAGCTGACTTCTAGTTTAAACTATGGGTGGTTTTCGGTTGTCTGGTGGATGAGAATGATGGCATGGAGGGAATAAATTGCTTCATATTCTGTATGTAACAAGTAGAAAACAAACACAAAACAGATATGTCAGGATTAAAAAAAACAACTAACAGTCATGTGGACAGAGGGCGTTTGTGAAGTTGTGCGTTTGTAGCTTCGAGCCACATCCTCCACTGCTCTTGGAATACTTCCATGTCTTAAAACTTCACTGATAAACCTTTCATCTTCAAGCACATCATAAAAGAGTTTTAGCAACAAGTGCATTTAATCAAACAAGATGAGTTATGTGTGTCACAGCATGTGACACACAGATGTGTCGACTACAACTTGAGACCTTCTAACAGCTATTGAGACCACTTGGCCAATAGCTGTTAGAAGGTACAGACATGCCAGTAAGAGACATATAACAGGAAATGACACACATCTTAAATTACTGCCGTCTAATTGGCTGATGCAAAAGTATACAACCCCAGAACATTTAAAATCAATATGTATTAAGTGCGAAAAGGTTAAAGGTACACGTTTTCACCGTCTTTGGCAGTGTACTGAGATAAAAAAAAGTTCAGAGAAGCAGTGAGAGATTGTATCCAGGATATATTTATCCTACAAATTCCTCTAGACCCAGAACTTTCATATCAGGTTTATATCCAGCAAATTCTCACATTAGAAATATGTCCTTTATTGGCCAAAGGAGTTATTGCTATAATGGAAAAGGTTTGTAGGCCCAGTATTAACTGAGGTTTCTGAATTAATCGGGGGGAATCAACACGACTCTTTCACAGCCTCTGGGATCCCTTCATATGTTTTCTAGAGAGGACAGACTTAGCCCATATGATGGGAGACAGAATATTCTACTGAGAATATACCATAAGTAGCCCTCTGCAACATTCACATCCACTTTTTTATTTACAATTTTTAAACATTAATGCAAGATCAACTTGAACTAAAGTGTGTCACCCTAATTCTTTTCAATACATTATATTATACATTGTTGGAACTAATAGGAAATAATGAGTGTGGCCACTGTAGTATTATGGGAAATATCAACATATTTCAAAATTAGCAACATATTTAGAGGGTCTTCATAGTCTAATGAACAGCCCTGTATTTATGTAAGCCCCAGTCAAAGAAGAGAGTCGTGATGCCTCTATTGGTGAGTAAGACTGAAACTCCACTACACCATCTGGCATGCTGTCCTCTGAATGAGGTGCCTTTGCTGCCCGTTTGCGGACAGTTAATATTCACACTAACGTCCTTCAGGGCGAAGAGCACAGGATGAAGAGTACCTGTCTGCTGACGGCGTACGACGTCCAGAGAGGCATAGAGAGCGCCTCACTGTAGCCGCTGATGTAGTCACTGTGGTGGAGGATGGAGTACTTGGTACGAAAAAGTACAGCAGGTCGGCCGTACGGCAAGTTCCTGCTGTCTGAGAGAGGAGGAGCATGGGGGGGGGGGCAAAACAGAGATGTGGGACGAGTCACATTTACAAAACTATTTACAACAAAGTGACAGAACAGCAACATGTGACGCGACGCGTGATGCATCATTGTGTTGGATAGGATCATGATGCAAGACACGGTGGATAATCTACTGTATTTTTTACAATTTAAACAAGTTTACATATACAAAATTACATTTTCAACAACATCGTGAAAGACTGACCATCCATAGCTTGCCTCAGTCGCTGGTTTAACTCCTCCACTTTGTTCTGTAAGAGACAGAGCCAGAGTGACTCCAGGTTATAGCCTCGTACAAGGGTCACTTTCAAACCTCTCTGGCCCCTACTTTTTACACGCAACTGCAAAAAGATCGGAGATTGAAACAATCTCTTGCCAGAGATCTTCATGGGAATCACAAACACAGCATAAAGTGGCACACTGCAGAGAGGGGCTGGGTCTCACTCACTCCCAATCCAAGCTATTCGGGAAGTAGATCTAAAAAAATACACAGACTGCCTCTAGGCCGAGAAGGGCGTCAAGTGTCAACATTAGACCTTGATGGAATGAGAGGTTGCCTTCTTGTTGGCATGTTATCTACAGATTTTGTTTGAATGGCTTGACTTGGAGGTGAACTGAGTCCAGCTCTGCAGCAGAAAGCAAAGATGCAACACAATTCTTTATGTTTTTAAGGAAGCTGATTAGAGGCCTGTGGTAACACTTTGTCTTTTCAATGTGACTTTTGTGATCAGATGTGCCAGATCGGCACTCTGTGTCCACACTTGACACTTCAATGTAACGATGCCTGATCAGATAGAGAGATGTGTCAAAGGAGCGGCTTTAAAGCGGTGAATAAACACATTTCCTTTCCTAGAATTCTTCACAAAAAAAGTCCCCCGTTATTTTTTGCCTCTTACTCTGCCTCCCTGCAGCATTGGTAGACTTGTTTTAATGTCGGTCATAAAGTCGGTGATAAACACACTGAGATCAGAACTCAATGAGAGCCCGGCCACCTCGGCAGGTGGTCTGGCTGATCGGATCCCAATGCGAGCAAGCTCTGATTTTAGGGCGTCGGATGCGTCCTGGCACAATTGGAGGACAAAAGTCACATTGTAAAGAGAAGTGGAACCACGGCCGAAGACACAACAAAGCAATCAGGTATTGAGATACTTTTTTTACAAGTCAAACAGGCTCATTCACACACTCACAGACAGACCAAACAAATAATGAATTAACCGAGGTTGATAAGCCCATGCAGATTAATCTTTTTCCAGGTCTGCTGTGTAAAAAGACAACGTTAACTGCATTTCAAAAGCAAAACAGATTTTTTTTTTTTTTTTTAAACAACAACAAAAAAAAAGACAACATCTGCATTCGGTCACTTGCTGAGCCATGTTTGGTGAATGTACTGCTGCTTATGCACAGTTTCTAGTTCAATTCAACAAAAATAATGATGACTTAAGACTCTTCAGAGCAGCCAGTGATGAAGTTTGAGTTGTACTTTTAGTGTCCAAATAAAGTCAACAGATCACATGATCAATAAGATAAAGCAACTGATCCTCATGTTTCATCTTTCTCATCTCATCACGTCTCAATCTAAAGATCATTGGACATTATAGTCATTGGACTGAATGGAGGGGTGGTAGATCGTTCCTTTTAGCTCCCTCATATCTGTAAAATATTATGAAAATGCCAGATTTGTAATTCAGAGACTACAGATGGAAATTAGCTTTTAGCTATATCTGGAACAATACATGCATAGTGCATTGTCACTGTTAAATAAACACAAAAAATAAAACATAAACACAATGTTACTAAGGCTTAGTCCACACGTACGCAGGTATTTAAAAAAAAAAAATAGCCTTTTTTATGCATTTTGGCTTCACACCCTATGACAGTATTTTAAGTTAAACTGCTGCCAGGGTGAAACATATATAGAACATGCATGTATTAAGAGCACTGGATACATTGTTGGATGCGGCACACCATTAGTTCCTATGAAAAGTTGCCCAGTGGCGCATGAAGCCATAAAAAGTTTGACTTTCGAGTATAAAATTACCTGGATACTTCGAAGATCTTCCACATACACAGGGCACTTAGAACAAGCGCACTAGCGGTTCCTTTAACCCCGCCTCCCAGCCCTCGACTCAGCCTCATTCTTTCACATGAACGGAGGAAAGAAAATAACTCTGGATTCCTCTATTAGTGCATTTAACAACTTTTAGGACCTACCTAAATAAGAGCTAAGTGTTCATACTAGGAAGTTGATGTACCCCCAAAAACATTTATCCGCTGAGTTACAGAAGCCTCTTTTCCAATGCAAGTCTATGGGAAGTCACTCACTGCTTTGAAACAGTGTTTGAAAAAACACTGTTTACAAAAATGCCTGTGTATGTGTGGACTAGGCCTCAGCAGGAACACAGGCAGACTGAGCAGTGCTTGAGTGGTCTCAAGGTGAAACACAGTGAAGAGAAGGAGAATGGTTGGCCTCTGGCCGGCAACACAGTCACATTAGTCATCCTCTGTTGAACTATGTGAGGGTCCAGTTTGGCCCGTTGAAATCAATTAAGCATCATATAATTCTTAATTGACTGTGCAGCTCTCCCACAAGAGGAGAGAGCTGTAAAACAAGGTGCAACCCCAAGAGGTCATGATAAACAGGCAACTTTTTGAAAACATGCTGACTGGCAGTTTTACTTACATTTAAGTAAGTACATTTATTGTTTCTATACGCTGTAAGATAATAACTGAAGGCTAGGTGACAGTAGCACATGTGTTACAGATTTATGGTCATCACAGTAAAACTGCCTTGTTGCATGTACTCAAAAAGTTATCTTTATCGTCACATTAAAGTAATGCGGTGTCATTTTTGGAGATTGGCTTGTTAATCAACTTACCTACAATAGATTATGCAATAGATACCAAACGTATCCATGTATCCCCAATCACTTCAGTGCTCTATGCCAACAATTTATACGACACTATGCATAGACACTATTCATTCTGAGTAACATCAGGCCAAAATACACTGCTTTTCTAGTGTTTCCACTGATCGTTTAGAAATCCTACCAATGTCATATATATTATACCTATAAGTTTCCGACTTAAAGAATAATTCCAAAATATTACAACTTTCATGTTATTTTTGTAATTTTACTCATTATGACCCTGTTCACACCTGGCATTAACAGTTGGGAATGCACCCAAGACACAAGAGGGCACATTGAGACATGCTGTCTGATTTCTATTTGAGTCAGTTCAAAGGAAACTGAGAGATTAATATTAATATTAATATAACAACCGGTCTATTCATGACGGCCCATGCTGTATTGTTTTGATTTCTTCTTTAGTTTAGTTTTGACTTTAATGCACTGGAAGTGCATTGCTGCCTCCCGCCGGTTAAAAACATCAATGCATTTGGTCTTTGCACGTGTTTATTTGCAGAGAGAGCGGGGAAGTGAGATCCGATCACAAGCGATCACTCCAGATGCATTTGGAGACGCATTCTAATGCCAGGTGTGAACCATAGACTGTCTATAAGAAGTAGACGTAGTCACTGTGAGGTCATCCATTGGTTTGTGGACTGCAAATGGCATTTTGGCTGTCTCCATCTTGGACACAAGACACAAGCATACCCTGCTTTATGGTCTATTTGACTCTAAATGGACCATAATTTAATAAATAATCATGTTGTATTGAAAAAGACTTGAAACTAGAGATTGAAACCATAAACTCATGTGTACAATGTTTACTGTGGTAATAAATCAAGTGAGAAGGGTCATTTTCTCATAGACTTCTGATCCCTTTTCCACTTGAGTTTCTTGTGCCATTTGGCTTGTTTTTAGCAATATCAAAGTATCCTTTGAACTCAGCAGTTACATTGGTGAATACAATACTGTCCAAACTATAGAGCCAATGTACAAACCTATGAATATTAGAATATTAGAAGTTGTAATAAACTAGATTTTTCCTTTAGGCGCATAACATTTACTACCTGCTATCATAACAACTACTTTAACTACTCAACTTTACAGCTGCTTAAACTTCATGCATTACTTACTGACTAATTTACTTAGTGAATTATTGACACTTTTAAAATGAATTTATGTGCCATCACTCAATCTCATGTATGGTGTGTTAGCATAGTGTTAGCGTGGGCTTCCATGGTAGGTTATGAAGATCAGAATGATTTTGGTTACACTGTTGTTATCACTAATCTAAGTGAGCTTGACAGACAAGCCAATCTCCTAAAAACTAGTATTCCTTTCAGCAGTGGACAGGAAGCCGGGCCCGGGTCTGCCACTGAGTCATGAGGCTGACCTTGTCTTCGCAGCTGCAGCCCAGGTCGTCTGTTCCTGCAAGACCAATACCAGAGGCTGCCGGCCTCGAAACCTCCTCTGGCATGGTGGGCCTGTAGGTGGGGCTTCTCAGCAGGTGGTTCAGACTGCCATGGGTTCCATTATTGGGGGCTGGTTTCAGACCCAGAAGATCTGAGAGCGGGACAAATCAGTTCCATGTCAGCCAAAAGAATTAGTGGAGGCTGTTACACATACAACACCACTTATGTTGTGACTAGTCTACTCACATATTCATTGAAACACATTTTGGCTAGTCCTAGATGACTAGAGTCATAGACATGCACTCAGACCCAAGTACACAATAACAAAAAAAATGCCTTACCACACATGACATTATAAAGCTCAATGATTTCAAAGGCTGGAACTTTAGTCTTGAATTTAAATGTAGGTCCGTACCCCAAGAAAATAGTCTGAAAAGGAGAGTCAAACGATTTGTCACAAGAAATAAATTAGAATTAGGGTGACCAGATGAGAATGGCTGAAACTGGGGACAGGGTAGGGGGTGGGCGTGGCCTCCAGTAGATTATATTCAGTGTCAGAGAACAGTAGCGATAATAATAGTAGTATTCTTTCCTGCAGCTTTACAAAACGTTTCGTTTGGATCTCGTGAGGAAGCAATAATCCATGTGTATCCCCTCCCCCACTTGACCCGGTATCTGCAGTAACAATTTTGCTTTTTGGCTGGATGTTCATCGTGCTCCATGTCAACAATGGATGGTTTAATTTCTCTCAGTAAATGTGTTAATTCAACAACGCTATTGCTATGCATCGCTGATGTGCATAGTTGTTTATCAATTTGCTGCAGGACTGTACACGGCTAAAAAATTATAATGAATTACTGTAGGCTATGGACATAACAAATAATGTTTCACAACTATCAGTATTTATTGTTTTATTAGGCTAGAGCAAACAAAACACAGGTTAAGTCTAACTTTCGGGACAAGATTCGGGACAACTGCTCATAATTCGTGAATGTGAGAAATTTTTCTGGACATCTGGTCATCCTAGTTAGTATTTCACTGTTTCAGATTCAAGACCTAATACTTGTGTACTTTGGCTATTAAAGTAGATTAATTCATGGGTTATGGCCAATATAATAGTATATCAAATCAATTGTGCTGCTGCACTGGATATAAAAAAACCAGCCAGAAAACAACTTGCCACTATAGATTACCATTACCTGCATGCTGTTGATTTTATTGTCATATCCATGGTCACCAGAGAAGCCACAGTGCCTCTTGCCTTCAGGAACTTTCCTGTAACAAACAGTATGAATCAATCAATCAATAAATCAATCAATCAACCAACCAGAACTGGCTGGAATGTTGAGATTATTGTGTCAGATGACCCAAAAAGTTTTGGCAGCAAAAGTCACACAAAAGTCAAAAGCTAAAATATTGCATACCACACCAACCAATTCTGTTTTATACCGCTGTTATTTGCTGCTGATTTGTTGTATTAAAGTTTATTTTGGCAACTATTAAAGATGGCCACCCATCAGTCAAGTGAACCAAACTGTGGTCAAATCAGTTGAATCAAGTAAGAGAATGAAAGATCAACTTTTAGAAAATTTACAATCTAGAACTTTGAGGATCTATGAAAAAAATATTCAGGATTACTGATACCTAAATATATGTGTTAAATCACGATTGGTCCAGGCTGCAACCCGGAACCTCCGGAAGTGCCTTAAACTTGCATTCTCTTTAATGGCCATCAGGGGGCGACTCCTCTGGCTGCAAAAAGAAGTCAGATTGTATGGAAATCAATGAGAAAATGACTCTACTTCTCACTTGATTTATTACCTCAGTAAAGATTGTAAACATGAGTTTATGGTCTCAATCTCTAGTTTCAAGTCTTCTTCAATACGTCATGATGTTCATTTAGTAAATTATGGTCCATTTAGAGTCAAAGCAGGGTGTGCTTTAGGGTGGGCTAACTTGTGATTGACAGGTCACTACCATGGCGGTGTCCGGTTTTGAGTTGTCCACGATTTTGTTTTACAACTTTAACCCTTTGTTTTCAGTTCATGAATTTTTTTTTGTCACATTTCGGTCGCCTACAAATGTTGTACTAAGCTCCACCCTTATGTGTCACTTCTGGTTGCAAAAAAACCAAGATGGCGACAATCAGAAACCAAGATAGCGATAAACCAATGAGTGATGTCTTGGTGACTATGTCCACTTCTTATATATACACATATATATATATATATATATATATATATATATATATATATATATATATATATATATAGAGAGAGAGAGAGACAGTCTCTGGTTCTTTCTCTTAAGGCAGTAAGTTTCAAATGTTTTTGAGTATGATAGAAATCTGGGGTCAAAGTGGAGAAAGCAATTCTGACTGAAATACTGAAAATCGTTACATTAACCTCAAAGTGCGCCGTCAGGTCCACACAGGTTTTTACAGGTTAAACCGTGGTGTTAAATACAGTTGAACTGCAGCATGTTGTCAGTATTCACTTTAGCCCTCGGCCCAGGACAAGCACTCCTTCACACAACCCAACCCACAGTCCTCTAATTGAAAAACAGCCACTTTTAACTAAGTGTCCATTAAAACACTACTTCCAGTTATACACCTTCATTTATATGTGTGTGTGTGTGTGTGTGTGTGTGTGTGTGGATGCGGATGTGCGTGTTTAGGGGGTGAAGCCACAAGCATGTTAAAAATGTAAATGATAGGAAAATGAGACAAACTCAGTGTTTCATTTGGTGAACAGTTAGTTGGTTTGAGATTTACGCAGACATCGACTTATGTACAGTATATGTGCCTGTGTGTGTGTGTGTGTGTGTGTGTGTGTGTGTGTGTGTGTGTGTGTGTGTGTGTGTATGTGTGTAGGTGTGTGTGTGAGAGAGTGTAAATGCTCAGACAGTCTGCTCAAAGCTCCGGTGCCAACGATTAACCCGTCTGTCTATCTGAGCTGCACTGAAACCTCAAAGATGTCTTTCAGTTTGCAGCTCTGCGTGTATGTGTGCATGCATGCATGCGTGTGCGTGTGTGTGTGTGTGTGTACTGAGACAGAATGTAGCTCTCCCATGGTTCACCAACCCAAAACAGCATGACAGCTCCATGCCAGGAGGCTGTTACTCTGACATGCATGCACGCACGCATGCACGCACACGCATACACACACACAGCGAGGTGTTTTTTTTTTTCTCTTTCAGTCCTGATGACTTCATGGTTTACTTTGTCACTGAATCACTGCAGTAAGAATTCGCTGCTCTACATCAAACGCCTGTCAGAGTTCATTTTAGCTTGTCATTAACGTTTCAGCAGCTGCACTTTTGAAAAATACCAGTTTTTTTGGTGTTTTTTTTTACACTAGTGTGGCTCTGAATGGGACATCTTAAAACTTTTCAGCACTACACGTGTTAATGATGCGTTGATAGCAGCCTACGTTAGCATAAAATGTGTTTTTAAGTAATGCAAGATGTGCAGTAAAAAGCCTCACTGACGGGTGGGCTGAAAATGCCACGTACTTACACTGACTGAACACAACATTAGAGCACTTCCAGCAACAAATTCAAACTAAATTAGTTAGAACTTCTAACTTATCTATTAATAGACAAGCTTTCTTGTATGCCTGGTGTTATCACACATATTTTAAGTTGTGTCTCATGTTATATAGTTACAGGTCAAAGGTGTGAAGAGAGATATATCTCAGCCCACATCTCTGGGTTTCACAGTGGGGGTGGAAAGTGTGTCAGGTATAACACTGCACATCAGACTTTATTCTTCCAGTTTCCTGCATACATCTTCAATCTGAAACATTTAAGATGTATTTACTCCATTCAACACATTGGTGGATGTCTGTGTTTGTGCTCTCAGTGAACTTCTCATGTGCTTATTATCTCCGCCAGGAGATCATGTATTTGGTCCTGTGTGTGGGTGATTGCGTGTCCATCCTTGTGTCTGTCTGTCTGTCCATGGCTAATATCCCATACTCCCATCAGCCCTATATTTGATCAGCTCATTCATGCTCAAGCACCCATCGTGGTTGCAGTGATTCAAACTTTTTGAAAACACATTATTTTGGTCAACATATTTTATTGACTGTTTTATACCGTCATTAGCGTCAACGATTAGCAAATCACAAACTAAACCAAGTGCTGACTACAACGTAGCATGTCTTCTCATGTCGGTAGGAGGTTAGCTATTTAGCTGTTAGCAGCCAGTGGTCAGCAGAGTCCTGCTGTGTGTTCGGCTAACAAAGCTAGCAGCTAACAAGGCTAATACAGCTAACAGAGCTAAGAGCTAACGGAACTAATCACACAACAGGACTGACAGTTTCTGTTCAGAGGAAGCATTAAACAGTCAACATAAAGTGTGACACAGTGAACTGCAGTTTAGCTGCATGGAGCGGTGCAGACAGCTGCATAGATTCAAATGGAAGCGTATCTGTTGCGTGAGATGAGTTAACGTACTTCAGTGTAGACGGGGGGGGGGGGGGGGGGGCGATTGTGGTTTGTATTCATTCAATCAAACATTACAGCAGGGGTCGTTGCACTTTGCTGAGAGCACTTGTCTAGTTTATACTGTATCTCCAATTGGCATATTGAAAGGAGTGTCAGTTTTTACAGTTGTCCAGTTTAGCTTTTAACACCATGCATGTGTTCCTACTTCTTGTAGTAGAGGTTGTACTTCACCTGGCAACGTGCCACTTCCTCTCCACCAGCAGGTGAATCTCTTCGATGCGCCGGTTGTTGGCGTAGTGCAGTCTCTTAGGCAGGTGCTGCTTCAAGTACGGCTTAAAGTGCTGGTCTGCCTTCTTACACTGGAACAAAGAAACTATCATTGGTATTTTGATCCTATAGGAGTCAATCAGAAAGGTGACACACCACTCGGTATGCTCCACCAAATACATGCTACAATAGCATAATTATCTTTTTAAAATATAACTAGTACAAATGCACAGAGAGAAAAGATATTAAGCCAACTTGGAAGTCCGGCTCTACAGAATAAGCCCAAAGTAAAAAACCTGAGTGTTTTGTCTTGATTCTGAGCTGAATTTGAAATCACATGTCAACAACAGGACAACAATTTTACAAAGATTGTTTTTTTTATCATTTAAGAAATATTGCAATAGTTAGACCCCTCCTCTCTCTGGAAGATGCCAAAAGGTTGACCCATGCATTTGTATATTATCTCATCTAGATTACTGGAATACACTATATACTGGATTACCTAATAAACATTGATAGGCTGTAACTTGTACAAAATCAACAGCAAGAATGTAAACAATAATGAATTAAAGAGAACACATTACATAACATATAACATATTATAACAACATTAACGGTTGATTGTAAAATTCTTTTAATTGTTTTTAAGGCCCTGAATGGTTCAGCACCTTCCTGCCACTCCGACTGCTGATCTGAGTACGTTGCTAACCGTTCCCTGAGGTAATTTGGCAACTTCTGTTGATCGTTTTAAGAAAAAGCGGAAAACTATTTTTTCTGATTTTGCTTTTAATTCATTCCAACTTGTTCTAACATTGTTGTTATTATATGATGTGTATTTTAATTTCTCATACTTGGTTTTCATGGTTTGTATCATAAAAATGTTTTTACAATTACCAGATTTTATCCTATGTTTTATATCTCCTTAGAACTTTATTATTTTTGTGGTTTTAAAATACCTGTGCTGTTGATGTGTTTCTCTTGTAAAGCATTTTGAGCTGCATTTTATGTAATGCAAGGTGCTATATAAATAAAATGATATTTCTATTACTATTTCTAAATTTACTAAATTCTCCATCAGTAAGTTCATACAAGTTCTAGCATTTTTCATGCAAGCCGAGTACTTACTGTTAGATTTGCAACAACAGCCTTGGCATCATCTGAAATAAAGAACAATGGTCAGAGTAGTGAAAATTGTTAAGTACAATAAAAGAAACATATTGTCCTGTATATCTTAACAGTGGACTTTATTAAAAAAACAAAGATAATGAACTTCAACTTGTGAGAAGTAGGTAAGTAGGACAAATAAATGTAGACAGAAACGTCTATTTCAAAAGGACAAGATAAAAAGCTCTGAATACAAGGTAGTCTGCATTAATGAGAGGGAAAATAACTAATAGATATCACCATGAAACTTCCCCAGTTGATTTCTTACATTAAGACAATTATTTTTTTGTTACATGTTTTCTGAAATGTTGTGTTTGAATATGCAAAAGAGGCATTATCTCACAAAGAGACAAAATCGTAAAATAAACACCTAAATGTGCATTTTGGATGTTTTCTTTCTATTGACTAGAAAGAGACACTACAGGCAAAGCAATGTCAAGCAATGTCTTTGCCTGTAGTGTCTCTTAAGTGAACAGGAAAAAGATGAAGACAAAATAAAAGAGGAAGAAAAAGAGGATGAAATATCTCATCAAAAATTCAATATCATAAGCTTTTCTCTTCTCACATTTAGGGTTGTTGGGGTATCTCGAGCGTATTCTGCCCAGAGACCCGGGGATGAGGATGATGTCATCAACGTTGGTCATGTAGTTGCTGAGGAACTCAGTGCGATCACAGTGGGCCTCCTCCATACCTGAGAACACACAGGGGAATGAGTGGCTAGCTGGTGAAACCTATAATGAAGTGAATGAGCGATTGTCTCTGTATTTAAGACCAGCGTGCCTTGAAGCAAAGCACTTCATCCTAAATTGCTTCAGTGGAGCATGCATGTAATGTGCTCTTCCAGCATAATGACCTTACACCACAGTGTGTGTGTGTGTGTGTGTGTGTCTGTACCATGATCCCCCACCAGGATGATGTTGACACAGCGGTGCAGTTTCATCTGTTTAAGTCCATCCATCAGTTGGCCAACAATCCTGTCAATCATCCGCAGAGGGTTGTTCAACTGAAACACAGAAAGGGAGTGAGAACCCACTGTGTGTGTGTGTGTGTGTGTGTGTGTGTGTTTTTTGATAAACATTACACACAGAGGGACACTATAGGGGTGTGTATGTGTACAGTTAATATGCGCATTCCGTGCAAACGCACACATCCCCACACACAAGCACAGATGCAAATACACAGTACTCACTTCTACGCTCATGGGCCCCATTTTGTGTCCGTATGTGTCTGGTTGTTCAGAGTGCATGGCGTAAACATAGGGCCTGAAACAAGATAGAGATGTGCTCGTGGTAGTTGTAGTGATAGTAATAATTGACAATAAACAGGTGCTTTAAAGTGCATCACTTGCAGTGTTGGAGACTAAGTCCCTTTACTTAAATACAGAGCTTATGTGCAATTTTGAGATTGTACTTTACTTAAATATTACTATTGTACGCTACTTTATACTTCTACCCCACTACATTTCAATGGAAATGGAAATGACTGTAGCTTTTGCTCTACTACCTTTATTTGACAGTTATAGTTACGTTTCAGATATTAATTAGATAGTTCGAATGTTTTGAAGTCAGGCTGTATGAGGTACTTTTCCATAGTCAGTGTATGACTGGAGGTAGTGCACTGACCAGGGCATAGAAATAGGCAGGCAGAGTGGTTGCACTAGGGCCTGTGGGGTGGGAGGGGCCGTAGAGAGAGCTATTCCCAGTACAATAGCCTAAGGAATCAATTTATTGATTATATATTTAAAATATATATCACTTAATGGTGTGTGCGTGTGTCAAATGATCTTGTTTTTCACAAAAAAAAAAAAAAAATTGTGTATCAGAGCTTTGTTTTTTCCTGAAATGTTGTGGTCTGGTGACCCTTTGGAGGGGCCTGACCCCTAAGCACTGAACCACTGGACTAAAATAGCTAACTGTATATAAAAATGTTAAACCTTCATAGAAACAGTAGCAGCTGTAATCATTACAGCAATACAAGTAATAGTAGTAGCAACGGTGATATTAGTAGCAGCAGCTACACACACAACTGCTGAGTCAGATCTCTATCATTAGAGGGGAAAAGTCATGCACAATCAGATGTACAGTAGCAACGGAGCTCTGCAGGGTAAAACTCTGAGCTACTGATCCACCACTGTCAGGAGGAAAACAGAGGCACGGGTAAGCGTGGGATTCAGAGAGTCAGTGAACGTCTCATTAGCCATAATATGTGATACGATGACACATGTTTTTTCTCACTTTTCCTAAGCTGTGGCTGCAAAGAAGAAGAAGAAAAAAAAAAAGAGAAAACAGGAAGATGAAAGACAAATGTGAGACGGACAAAAAAGAAAAGAAAAACGGATTTCACCTCTCCCCTTCAGGCAGGTGGAGCCACTGCAGCATGGTCAGTATCCGCCTCTCCAAAGTGATAGCACTGGAACACAAACACACAACGAAGGGTAAGATTGGTTAACATTTGAAGAAAACCAATAGCTGCAAAGTGACAAACAAGCCATGGCACGAACACAGAATTATAGTGATAGACTCAGATTCAGGTGCCCTTCATGACCCATTAAACCATTAAATTCCAAACTGTTCCCTCTGACTCTCAAAGAGCCTCATAAAGTAGAACACACTTGGAGCCCTCTGACTGTGTCTGAAATTCAAAAGGCTGCCTGTATAATGATGAGGCCACCAACCAAGCCGCTGGCTGTCATACAGTCCACAGCTGTCAACCATCAAGCTCGGGACTGAGGCCCTGAGTGGGGCTTGATGTACGAGGTAGCGCGACGCGAGGGGGGATGGACGAGGAGGTGTGGTGTCGCTGCGTGAACACTTGACAGCAGGTTTGATCCCTTTCTGCACTTTTGTCTATGTTCACACTTTCAACAACATTTCCCCTCTTCTTGTTTTATATACTCTCTTTCTTCTTCTCTCCTTTTTCTACGCTCTTCTTGTGGTTAAGGGGTGGTGGGGTGGGGGGAACGTCCCAGAAAGCTGAGCCCAACACAGACATTCAACCAGTCAGCCAATCATTTAGCAATAATCCCTGGTCCCCATTACCATGCCAATCCCACAATGGTACTATAAAAATGGGGGCTTTCTCAGCCACACAGAAATGTCAGCACACTCTCTCCGTCTCCCTGTCATGGGCACAGTCCTGTCTCCCTCTCCTCACTCTCCCTTTCTTCCTCACGCACCTCTTGTCAGTGCCAAGTGCAAGAAAAGCACTGTAAACCGCACGCTTCGACCCCCACGGTTCTGTAGGGCGGCACGTCTGCGACCCCGGTTCACAGAGGAACCCTGCGTAGTGTAAACAGGCCCATTTGCCCAAATTGCTGTGAAAACAGCCCTCTGCTGAGATCTGCCTCCCCGCTTCATCAAAGCCGTCTCTGTGCCGATAAATGTGGGCTCCTTTGCGTTCCACACACGGGCTATAGGTTTCACTGCTGCGGCCCGAGTGAGCAGCAGGAACATGAACGGGCATGCTCTTGTGACTTCCTTTGGCAACTTTCCCACCAAATAGTTTACAGTTCCGGAATTATTAGTGATAAGATGCATCCGCAGTGGTATTTAAGGCACATTAACACCATAACCTCAGGTTTCATATGAGGACACTGATGTCGCCACATGACTGGCCGATATGTCTCATGGTTGTAAAGGTTCCAATATCAATACAGGCCAGAGAGCTTTGGCTATTTATTAATGTGTTCTTACCTGGTGCCAGAGTACATACATGACAACAAAGAGTGCATTCAGTATATTAAACAAGCTGACATCTGACTCCCTGTGAGTTTTGTTTACAACGCCTGATTCACTTATCGGGAAACATGCACAAATGTTAAAATGCCAAGGCAACTATTCCAGATCTGCGAAATGTCGAAATGTTGGGAATGATTTTAATTTGCATTTCAAGAATATGTGAAAATATTTATATTAATATTAATAAAGTTGAAATACCATTTCGAGAATAAAGACAACATTTCAATAATAAACTAGAAATTTTAGAACAAATCAAACTATTAGCATTAGCGCATGTATATGAATTTTGACTGTATTCTTCCACCTCTCCTTTTTGTTCCTCATGCCTGGCTCTAATACTCCCTACTACCGTACAAAACAGCTCAGACCAAAGAGAGCAGAATTTAAAAGTACTGTACGAGAACTGCATCAGAAGCTTTAAATTGTGCTGACTAAGCAGCAGGGAGGAGAGGCTGTCTTTGCAAAGTATCCACCCAGCTGTAATTCCCAACGTATTAATAAGGGAAAATAATACTATAAAAGTATTGAAAAGCAAAGGAAGTCATTTACTTTCAATTCATGAAAGATTGTCCTTTTGGACATACAGGGCTCATGCAGAGCACCAACAAAATGAACTGAAAGAGCAAGGCATTCAGAAAAACATTTAGCGACAGAGAGCTGCAGCTGTAGACTCACACAGGCCAGAAGAAGGTGGCAGCCTTCACTCCCTGTTTGAGCGCTGTGATCCAGATCTAGGAGAGAAACAGTGCAGTCTTATTTTATCAGCCTGATATATTTTAGGAGGATGCTATCGGAGTGTTACTCTGGACAACAAAACCATTCAGTAGGTTGGTTTTGTTTTGTTTGTCAACCATTTTGGAAGACACTGGTAAAGCCTTGTTGGTTAGCAGTGCATCCTGACTCAGTATTCTCAGTATTCTGTCAAATAAAATCCTAACACAAGTAAATCCACGAAAGTAAAACCCTAAAGAGTTCCAGACTACTTAATGTCAACGCTTTGGTCTTGCAAGAACTGAAAGTGATCCCAAGTCAGATTTCATATTAACATCTGTTATTAATCACTGGATTATAAAGCTTATCAGTTGTGGTTTCGTTAGATCTGAGTCCCGCCAATCATACTGTAGTTGGCTTCAAAAGAAAAGTCTGTAGTGCCTTTGTTGGCCTCTG
Organism: Cebidichthys violaceus; assembly: GCF_023349555.1. Lineage (NCBI taxonomy): Eukaryota > Metazoa > Chordata > Actinopteri > Perciformes > Stichaeidae > Cebidichthys > Cebidichthys violaceus. The sequence continues at coordinate 803,384 of NW_027176872.1, read as the reverse complement.
ATCTGTGACCTGTCATATGAATTTGAAAAACACTAACGTTCAAAGTCATACACAAAAGTTATTTATCAGCAAAAACAAAAAGAGAACAGGAAAAAAAATCCTTGTCATCTCACTGATAAAATACAATTATAGTGTTAATGAACTACAGATGGTAAAAGACAGACAACAGAGAGAAGAGACTGTACTTACCGGCTGTCCTCCCCACCAGCGATGACTGAGTTTCTCTCGGCTTCTCAGGGTGAAGGTGGCATCAAACACGGGGTCATGCATGGAGTTGCCAATGATACCATGAGACTCTGGGTAGAGACCCTGACAACGATTCACACTGAGATTATGCCTAGGCCAACATTTGTCATTTCAGAACTGTACTTGATTGCTCTTCTTTTCTCAGTGTTGGCTTCAAAAATATGTAAAGCTTGTAAAGTTGGTAACTTTTATAAAAAATAACATTTTGTCATTTTTACACAAACTGTCACTGAGGTACTTGTAATTTAACTGTGTGTCTATTTTAAACGCTTCTTATTTCTTCTTAACTACATCTTGAAGGACACAAAAAAGTGAAGGACTGTTTATGTCCCTCAAAATAAACATTGAGTTTGCAATTGTTACGCAACGTTGTGACATTTGTTACATGACCCTACGCAAGAAAGTCCGCTAAGTGTGGTTGTTATCTATTTATGCTAGTTACGCTGTCAGGTCAGGCTGTCAGGTCAGGCTGACACGGTACGCTGACACGTTACGCTGACACATTACACTGACACGTTGCGCTGTCAGGTTACGCTGTCAGGTTAGGCTGTCAGGTCAGACTGTCAGGTCAGGCTGTCAGGTCAGGCTGACACATTACGCTGACACGTTATGCTGTTAGGTTACACTGACACGTTGCGCTGTCAGGTTACGCTGTCAGGTTAGGCTGTCAAGTCAGGCTGTCAGGTCAGGCTGACACGTTACGCTGATTTGTTACACTGATTTGTTACACTGACACGTTATGCTGTTAGGTTACACTGACACATTACACTGACACGTTGCGCTGTCAGGTTACGCTGTCAGGTCAGGTTGACATGTTATGCTGACACGTTACGCTGACACGTTACGCTGACACTTTACGCTGTTAGGTTGCGTTGTCAAGTTAGATCACGCTGTTAGGTTACGCCGTTACCCTGTTATGTTACCCTGTTATGTTACTCTGTTATGTTACCCTGTTAAGCTTGTTACATATCTTTATGCAAGAAAGTCCACTAAGTGTGATTGTTATTTATTTATGCTAGTTGTATTTCGTTGTCACGTTAGGTTGTTACTCTATGTTGTTAAGCTTGTTACATAACGCTATGGAAGAAAGTCTGCTGTTATTTATTTATGCTCGTTAAGTTGTTACGTTATTATTTGAACACAAGCCGTGATATTTTTTCTTACCATAACCTAGTGTTGCAGCCTAAATCTAACCGATCGTGTCACAACATTAACCACGTGATACGAAACCAATTTTTGGTTTGCAGAAACATTCAATACCAGCATAATTTTGCCGACTAGGTTGGCTATAGTTACTTTGAACTTAATACGAACGTTAGCATGTTGTACTTACTTATGTTACCAATACTAGATATCACAGCTACAATACTGTATCAACCACCTGGCAAAGTAAGTACTTCTGAAATGTCACAATTACAGCATTAGAACTGTGACCATTAGCAAACATGATAACTTATATTTAGCTAGCTTCAGCTTTACTTTGAGCTTAACGCTAATGCTAGCAGACCATTTTAAGATACAGCTGAGATTAATGCCTGTAAACACGGAAGGCAAATGCTTTTTTATCACAACAATAACTGACAACCTGATCGTTGATAGCAACATGCGGCTGTGCCATACCGTAGCCAGGGAGTAGAGGTTGGGGAAGGTTTTTGAGGGGTAAACAGGCCTCATGTATGGAGCATGGGTTCCACATGTTCCTGAAAGGGAAAACAGAGCAAAGGAAACCCTGATATTAGCACAAAGACCAAAATGAATAGAACCAAATCAGTTATTAATTGTCTGTAAATTCTCATGGCTTCATAAATTACCACAACAACACAGTCTTCCCCCTTACAGCTAAACAAAACCTTTCTCTTACTCCTATCCAGGTCTTACTCAGTTTCTCAATGTTGGGGATGACTGTGTTTCCTCTCTTCACATAAGAAGCTCTGAATCCATCCACTGATAGCATGATGAGTGGTGGGCGCACAAACCTGCACATATCAGAAGAAGCTCAAAATGCTGATATAAGAAATCAAATTTGGTCACCCTAGTTCAATGTTGAACAAATCATTTCGTTATGTGGCATATATATAAACACATTTATTTAATCTCCTTCACTGCTCAGATGTAAACGTACCCAGCAGGACATTCAGATGTCTTGATCTCCTCACACTCGTCCTTCAGCCATGAAGTGTCTCCTAAAAGAACATGATCAGAGGAGGGACTGAGAGATAAAACGTTGTATGGACAATGCAAGCTGAACATAGCAAATAAAAAAAGTACTACATTTGTATTATAGAAAAGTCTTTAAATATATTCTGTAATGATTGCCAGAAGTCTGCCTGCTCGTTACAGCAAATGTGAATGGGGAACCTGTGGGTTATGTTCCTTCACCTACATAAAGTAATGTAATCTTATCAGTTGCCAGTATTTATGACACAGGATATAAATAGGATCTGTTATTGTTATTGGTGTAATTGTGTTCACCGGTGTTTTGTATAAATTGTGTCGTGGGGGAAGTGACGCGGGGGGAAGATTGTGCGCGCACACTGGAGGAAGCGAGCTCCGTTCACTGGTCTCCGGAAAGCACGGTTTGACGGCATTTGCTCAGCCAAGGATCCGAAGAAAGCTGTAAGGAATTAACAGGCTGGAGTCTCTGCCGGGAACAGCACAGAGGGCCACATCGGGACGAGCTGTGGTGAGGTAGCGCGGGTTCGGCGGATACAGGGACCGCGGCGTCTCGCCACGCATCCGCCGGTTATTGACTTTTCCTCGGGGATTGTTTTTTGTCAACGGACTATTTTTCATTACTTAAGGAACTTACAGAACTAATGGGACACGGGGTTTGGGGGGATCGTTTGTGAATGTTTAGTTTATTGTGCCGAAGTACGGCGGGAGCCTCACGGTTATTTTTGGTTGTGTATTTTGTATACCGAGTGAATTTTGAGTTATATTAATATATTGTTTTACGTTTACCTGGGTGTGTGGTTTCTTTGGTGTCTGGTGTGGTCTATTCGTATAGGGAATAATAGGTTAATAATAATAATACCAGGTTATTCAGGCAGATATAGATTCTATAAACCAACTAATTCAGATCCGCCCGTGCCCTTAATTTTAGCGTTTGTACTTTTCCCTTTTTCGGTTTAGGTAATTAGGTGAATTGTCTTAATGCCACATATACACGCAGTAGGTCAGTGATCAGACTTGGCAGTAGAGTTGAAACTTATTTTAACTGTATTGACAGAAGATGCAGCTTTTCTGACTGTTTTGTTTTTCATTGCTGTGTGTGTGTGTGTGTGTGTGTGTGTGTGTGTGTGTGTGTGTGAGCGGATTGACAGTGAGAGGACCAACAGAACATAGCTCTTTCTCACCACACAAATTCTACAAAACAGTCAAATGTTGATCTGATCCATTCCTTGTCTGAAGTCTTTCAGGTTATTTTCTAACCCCAGCCCAGGTTTAAGGGATCCGCTTACTGGAGAAAGCTGACATTCAGTTACTTAAAAGCATTGTAAAACTGTAGCTTAGTAGGCATATTTGTATTGACAAAAGAATTTAGCATTGTAACTGACTGAAGTGGTTGTTAAGTTTTTAAGATGTACACTTTTTCTTGCAGGGATTTTGGGGTCAAGATAAGACATATGTCCTGAAAACCCCCTGATCAATAAGCCTTCACATGCAAATCATTGTATGCAGTTTAATATTTCAAGTTGCAAACCTTTGCACAGTGTCTTGTAGTTGGTACAACAGTCTCCTCTGGCCAGACAGTCATCAGAGCAGTGGCAGGCATGTTGTTCGTTCCGAGTCTCCCCACACCGATCTTTGCTGCACTCGTAGCCCCCCTCTGTGTACGGGAACGTGGAAGAATGTTCACATGGCAACCAGTGGGGACGAAAAACAGTAGACTCCAAAACCTTGTTGTGTGTACACACAACTAATCTGATCTATAGAGTAGCACTGAAACCACCAGCACTGAGAAGTGAAAGCCGATGTGGTTAATGTTGCCAGCGGTTTGGCTGCATAGCTTACAGCTGAGCACTCTGCTTTTTGGGACAAACACTGACAACACTACATGTGTTCTGGCCTAAAATGAGAACACCAGATGAGCGTTGGAGCTTGGGTATGTAGCATCATTTTCTGGCACAGGGAGGGTTACAGTGGCTGGGCAGTGGTAAGCCAGAGACCACCAGGCTGAAGGAGAGGGCATAAAATCAGACCACCAACACTGGGAGAAGAGGGGGGAAATGTTGACAGAGCTGAAGAGAGAAGGCAACACATGAGAAACCAGTTTAGACCAAGGCTCATCTCCAACTCAGACTGATGAATGATACAGCTGGACAATCAAGCTAAGACATGATGTCTCAGATATCTAATGAGAACAATAATGTGAACCCACCAAAGTTTAAAAAACGACTGTAGATTTAAACTGATTAGAACAAACATTCTCTTGCTGAACGTTATTAAGCACTGTTAGCATTTTTCTAGACTAAATTGGGATGATATTACAAGTTTAGATCTAAAATAATCAGGGTCTGGCTCAATGGCTCTATAGCATGGCAACATACTGCAAAGTAACTGTAAAGTTTCATCATCAAAGCAAGTGGAGAAAGACACATTCGGAGCCCCAACCTAAATGAAGAATTCCAATATGTTATTTGAATGGCTTAGGAAAGTTCAATCAATATGTGTCAATGAGATCTACTCTCTCAAAGCCAGAAACCAGCTTCTGTCCAGCCTCTGTCTTGTTGTGTACTATAGTGTACGTTTTGAATACGTCACAATTTATTTGCGGTGCGAAAACTTGTTGCTTTGTCTTCACTGAATATTTGCGTGAAAGTACTCATGACAAGAAACAGTTTTAAAAAAGTATCAAAAGTAAAAGTACTCAATATAGAAAATGATGTGTGTGTGAGTAGGATTTCACAGTTGTAGTTATTTGAGGAGAAGCAAATATATAATATAATGCCTCTGGATAGAGTGGATATAGATAGGAAATCTAACAATACTGAATATCAGGCCGATACTGACTTAAATAGCTGGATCTGTTATCGGTGATAACGGTGCCTATCTATTTAGTTCAGTTCTATGTTTGAATGTTATATGTATACATTAGAAACTGGAATTTTAATTCCTGTTTACGTTTTTACCAATTGGATGATGTGTGTTTTTCCTGCTACATTTATATATAATTCTTCACTGATATATGAAGCATGTGTTATGTGTAACATGTCTGTTAACACAGTCACTATGAAAGAGTCACTATCCTTTCACTCTCTTACACACAAACAGAAACAGCAGAGTCATAGCAACACATCGTAGTCGCATTACACGGCAAATTTTCCATTGTGTTGGAAAAAAATAATCTTGATGCCAGATGTCCGAGGATTTTGCTCCAGCCTCTCAGAGCAGACCTGCACCACCAAGAGTCCCTTTACTCTGATATCAAACACACTGCCAAGAATCTGGGAGTCATTTTCTTTCTTTCAAATCACAGCACAATGTCTGTTCCTGTCGCTCTCTAAGACAGAGGGGATGAAAAAAACCCCCCAACTAATCAGAAGACAAGCGGGGAGGGTGATTACCTGTCCTGAGGCAGAGCTGATCGAAGTCAGAGCAGCAGCCGTTGTAGGTCTTGCACAGGTTGTCACAGCGGCAGTTTGGGGGCTCCAGGTCAACCAGCTCGAAACACCTGTTCCTGCAGGAGCCGGAGGTCGGTGCGTACTGAGACGCAGGGCGAGCTGATGGGGAGAAACACAGAATTAATGAGTGGACACTTTAATGTTATCTGTGCTTTTTTTGTTCTGTAGTGTCGCCGAACACTGCTGAGTCACATCTGAAGACGGTTTGAACGTCATTATGCAGAAATGATTCCCAGCATCAGTAACTTCTGAGGTCTCGGGAGAGAGAATGTCGCATGTGTACAGATTGTAAAGCCCTCTGAAGCAAATTTAGGATTTGTGACTTCGGGTTATACAAAATAAATTGAATTGAATTAAAGTGGACCAAAAAAAGTAAAAAATCTTTACAGTATTAACAAATCCCTAGTATTTTGGTTCCTGTACAATGCTAAAATATATTTGATAATTCCTTCTGAACGCAGTAGTGTACAATTTATTATTTGTGTGTTCCCAGGTGCATGATTCAATTCTATCTGCATGATAATAAAGCCCTTTGTATGATGTATGGTCAATAATTCTAAATCGTTTTGAAATGTTCTTAATAATAATGAAATGGTATGGATTCTGCCTTAGTCTATTGAAATGCTCTTTACAAGAAGTGGACGTATCCACCCCGACGTCACCCATTGGTTAAATCAAGTGAGAACTAGGGTCATTTTCTCATAGACTACCATATCATGGGACTTCTTCCAGAGGAGTCGCCCCCTGATGGCCATTAGAGAGAATGCAAGTTTAAGCCACTTTCACATTTGCTTCACTTTTCAGGACCAGATATTGCCCGATGATTGGAATGAGTTGTTTTTTTTTTTTACCTAGATGTGTATGAAAGTGATTAGATGACAGTGAAGTCATTTGTCATTTTGCTATCATATCCCTAATTTCCTTACCATGGGTATTTGCCTGTGTTTAGATATCAGTTGGCAAAAATGTTCCCTCTCAAAATGACACCCTTTATTTAGAAAGCTTAAGACTTTCGCCGTGACTTTAAACCACAATCCCTGGTTTTGGTAAAGCCCCCACACAGCGGTGACCACAAATGTCACTGTCGTTCAACTCAACACCTTTCACAGGTCCAAAACCCTAACAGTGAACTGGGGGGAGATTTTGGAATTTAGCCAGTGGGGGTGGGGGGTATACAGCTAAATACGGTATATTGTCCAAAAAAATGAATGAATGGCTGCACTGTTCAAATGCCTCTCAACCTGTACCGATCTGCAGTCAAAAATACTTTTGTCAAAAGCAACAAATGTGGTCGGCAAACTGAAAATGTATTTCATAATAACTGGTAATAACTGTGACAAAAGGTCTGTAAGCCATGTGCCAAACTCAACAGTTACTAAACTTTAAATCCTCTCCTGGGACCCAAACTGGGGTAATTCTATCTCACTATGTGGACAGGTTTCCTCAGATACAATAACACTCTTGTCCACTGAGGTCCCAGAGGACGGTGGCCCCGGTGTGGAACCCAACCCGCATTGTGAGAACCCCCTGGCTTAATTGAAGACATCCTGGAGATCTGAGAGTGAGTGACCTTATTGCTACATTTCTAACAACATGCTCCTTGTCCACTCACAAAAAAACAACCTCGCTCACAGAGAAAGTCAGGTGATGCCAACGGGAGTTATTCAACACGGCGTGTTTGTGTGTTCCTGTGTGGACATATATGTGTGTGTTTCTTTATGCAAGTACAAGTGCATATGTGCACTATGTGAAGGAAACGAGGCGTTACACTTTAAATTATTTATGCTGCCCAGCTAGTTGGCATGGCAGTGTGGAGTGGGGTGAAGCATCAATACCCTCATTGCTGTAAGACTCACTCCTGCTCTGTTGGAGCAAGTGAGGACCACAGGTCAAAGGTGAAAAGCCTGGATGCGTTTTTGTCTAAGTCTACTAGAGCACATACAACGCCCTCTTGGCTCCATGAGTTCAAATTTGAACATAGGTTAATGGTGAAACTAACATTATCAGCAGAATGTGAAGAGGTTACAGTGTTGACGTTCTGTTAAAGACTCTATGTATTGTGTTGCAGAGATATAGCTACTGAAATGCCCACGCTAACCAGCTAGCACAAGCCCACTCTGTCTTCTTATACCACTTGAACCTGGAGAGGCGATAGCGAGTCACTGTGGCGTCCAGTCTGCCCTCAGTCCATTGTGAGAGGACGAATAAGTAGAGCTGACCCGATTATGTGAAGGTCTGTGTACGCTTTGATAGTTTGTTTATTGGATTAAATCCAAAGTCCAGTGTCTCGTATTTTTGTTTTGTCCTCCCCACCACGAGGAATCGACTTCGCCGGGTGGACAGCGGGCAGCAGGTCTGGTAGACGGACGTTCAGTTAACAGTTAGCTGTCAGCAGTTAGCTTGGTTTTCTCGTTTCTGCCACTTTGAATTTAATCCAATAAACAAACTGTTTGGATTTTTTAATTGAGCACTTTAAACCCAAAATAACTAGATTAGACACCATATTAAAACAGCTCAGTTGATAACATTTATTCTCAGAGATTTTTATTTTTTAGAATTTTTGAAAAATACAAAGTCCCCAGATGGTTGGTAATGTTCTTAGCAACTTTTAGTGAGGAACAAAATGAGATCAGGCAGGTGTAAAATAACAAAAAAGTACAAATTGCAAGGTTGAAAGCTCTGGGAAAAGCTAGTAAGAAGACCTTGATTATTTCTTTTGGTGATAAAATGACTATTCCCAAAGTCAACAATGAGCTTTCACACTCAATCTCCTTCACATTTTAAGTTGTCTTAAGAAGGAAGAGCACAGGTGTTACTAATTACAACATGGCTCCGTTCTATTCAAGCGTCCCAGTAAGAATTGAGGACAGTGTGGCAATGAGCCAAGCATGAACAACACCCGGACCCTGAAACTGAAGCAGCTAAATGGAATCCGGCCATCAATCATGTCATTATTTACACTTGTGCTTTTTTTCCTACTGTTGAAATATCTTCAGTGCAAAAAGTTTATGTTCTCCGCTAAGAAAGGAAAAAATGCAAAAAAAATTGCAAAATATACAATGGCCTGCACCCACCGCCACCTGTTGCTATGACAATCCAAGCAAACCTCTGCCTCCTGATACCGACAGGGTTTGAGAATCTGAGGCAGAAAATGAGCTCCAATGCTCTCTTAATATTGACTCAAGGTAGAGCAACACAAACACTCTCTCTCTCTCTCTCTCTCTCTCTCTCTCTCTCTCTCTCTCTCTCTCTAAAAAAAAACAAAAAAAACACACGGGCTGCCCAATCACAACCTCGCAGGGTCACAGTGATCCATTGTAACGCCCACCCCCCCACCCCCCACCACCTTATACTCTCCGCTCGCTTATTTCATATGCGCTGGCAGACACTTCATATAGAAAACAACCCGGCAAACAAACTGAGCAGGAGACATTCCTCTGGAGCGGCTGGTGTGGAAAGTGAGTTCTCATGTTGTTCGTTAGGGGAGTGATCTTAGAGACGGGCCGTGGGGGTGGACGCGTGTCACTCCGGTTGACGTTGGGGTGACTGATTCCCCTTGAAGCTCACATAGGGTTCAAGATTTACTCTGCTTTAAAAAAAAGTTCTTTTCTGCATGTGTCTTAGACTTGGAGCGTGGCTTCAGGCATGTCCCACGAACACTGGGCCAAGATACATTAACGCGGCTCCAAAGTACACTTCACATGGCCTGTACCAGCCACTTTGGCAGCTAAATTAAAGTGTGTGTCTTCTTTTTGCTGGGGTTTGCTTCACTGAACACAGTTCTGAAGGGCTTTCACTGAGGCTCACTGCACCTCTGCATTGTTCTCATTCATTTGACAGCAGATAACCACACAATACTTGCAGAGTGGTGGTGTGTGTGTGTGGGGGCAATTATTTTCATTATTGCCTCATCAATTCATTGTTCCATTGATTTTTTCAATTGAATGTCAGAACATTTTGAAAATTGCCTTATAAAAACTTTTTAGAGCGCCAATGTGACATCTTCAATTTGCTTTTTTCTGTCTACTTAATTGTTAAAAACCCAAAGATATTAAATTTTTTTAAAAAGCAGCAAAACTTCACATTTGTCTTTCGTGATAGGGATATCTTTAGGTTTTTAACGGGTGGTTTGACAGAATAAAGCAAATTGAAGATGTCATCTTGTCATCTTCTCAATGATGAATCGATAAGTCAACAAAAAAAAAAGAATCAAAAATTTAAATAATCTTTATTTTTAAAGAACCCAAAGGGTCACAGATGAATGTAAAGCGTCACAAGATAACACTAAATTCTGCTTATTTTTCACATTTTTCCTCTAATCTTTTCTTTTTCATGAACAGTTACATCTCTTCAGGGCTCTATAAATTATTACAATGTTACAGTCTGTGAAGGGATGCGTTACTTTATGAACGCCTGGAGGGACGGAAACACTCTTTTTGCTGAAATGATATCACACCAAAAGAAGGACCAGGTTCCCACTTGATACTTCACTGATTCCTGTAGGAGCCTTTTCTCTTGCCTTCGATCCACAAGGAGGTCAGAGGTCAGGGTCAGTTACAGAACAGCTACCCTGAGGGTGGGAGTGCCTTTTTTCTTTTCAAGGCCACCTCAGTTGTGTGAATGTTCGGCTGCTCGGGGTCTCGAGCAGTTCACAAGATGTTATCTATGTTTCCCAGGAACAAGGTCAGCAAACAAAGCAAACAAACTCACACTCTGATCTGGTGGAAGTCCCGTCCTCTCCTGAGCGCCTGGGCCGGTCGTAGACAAATCCCAGACACACGTCGGTGCCACACAGGACTGACAGGATCCAAACAAACTGAGACAACAACAACACATCTGACATTAGAATTGACATTTATATTACTGCTGCATATATTCAAAAGGTCATGAGATCTATTTTTCCATGAGAGAGTCAATGACAAAAACAGCTTCTTATGAGAGCACTTTCCCAAAGCCACTTATCCAAAGCCTGTCAGATCTTCCTGGTTACTTATAAGCAACGCTACAATTAGTAGTATTTTTTGTTAGCTTAGATTTGGTGTGATTATTGCAAAATGCTATTAAATGCATTGCCTTTCTATCCTAGCTTGCTATATTAAAGAAAATAAACAGTCAAAAGTTGGCTGAGCCTGTGGAGCACTTCCAAAATGAATCCTCCACTTTCCAGTTTCAAAAGTTTGTTAGGCATTCAAATAAAAAAGTGGGGACAGAAAAAAACAGATATAGAGCGCTCTGCCTTTCTTAGCACTAGCCTAACACAGGTCATGCTTTAGCTGCAATTTCTCGATGACCTGTCAAGACTGGTGCGGCGCAAAGTGAATAGGGACCACCCGCATCCGCATAACTATCGCCTTTGATCTTTTAGATCTACAATTGTTTTGCAAATGCTTAGCAGCAGGAAGAGGAAGAGGACAGATAGGTGGTATTCCGGAGAAAAGAAAGCTTAGAAAACTAGTTGAACGCCCTTGAATAAATTACGCAAACTACCAAAATCACACGGGTTAAATGCGTAATTGCGCACGGATTTACGTACGGCGACGTCTAAAACTCTTAAGTGCCCTGCAGCTACGCGAACTCTTACCGTACCAGTTTCTGAAGCAACATGTTCCTCCGCCGGGCCGAGCGTAGTCCTGTGCTGTAGGTCGGAGAGTGAGTGATGCTGACTCCGGAGCCGAGAGGACCACCGGAGAGGAGGGCCGTTGAAGGGAACAGGAGGGAGGCGGAGGGGAGGTGACTGAAAGTAGCGCACCGGATTCTTATTGGTGTTGGGTTGGAGGAGGGCTCTTATCTCGGCTGGGATTCAGATCATACAGAATGAGGAAAAAAATGAATGACGGGGGGGCAGTTTGGGTCAGTAGCAGAGCTCGTCATAAACGGATTGTGTTCGCGTGGTACGTCAAAGGATTGCGGGTCGAATTGGGACAAAGCGTCGCTTAAATCAATAATAACAATATGCGCAAACATACTTAGGGCTCTCCGCCTAAATTATTGCCGAATGAATGTCGTTACCCCGGTATTGATTGATTGATGTCGAAAATTTAAGAGGAACACATTTATTTGCATCAATTCAATACTCCCTTTCCAAAATATGAAAGAATAATGATTATAGTACATCTATAAAGACCAAACAATAAACACACAGAGGTTGATTTTCCTTCTGTTTTTTTTTTTTCTTCAATGGGGTTTTTCATTCTGTGTCATTCACACTGATGTTACTTTCTTGATTTTTTTTCTTCCACCCATTTTCATTGGTGTTGATATTGTGGCTCGTGCTACAGCCAACAAAGAGGCATCGTTCAACCGCATACTTTTGTGTGAGAGCCTCCTCGCCGGTTGGAGACCGTAACCATGCAACCCGTGCCAACCTTATATATAGGAGTATTTGTATGAATAATTAAGTCTGAACCAATAGTAATTAAAAAAGAAGAAGTCATACTACGCCTAGGAAAAGGAAATATTATACTTTCACTTAAAGTAAAGTGTTACTTTGTATTAATATGAATTAATCTCACCTAACCTGTCATGGATAGTCTTTCCATACCAATACCCAACGGTATTATACGGTAGTGATTTCACACGTTAGAGATGTCATACGGTAGTGACGTCATACCTTAGTGATGTCCTACGGTAGTGATGCCATACCTTAGTGATGTCATAAGTTAGTGATGTCATACGGTAGTGGTGTCATGCCTTAGTGATGTCCTACGGTAGTGATGCCATACCTTAGTGGTGTCATACTGTCGCAGTGGTGGGCCGTCAGGGCCAGCTAAGCCTTCTCTGCTGGCCTAAACAGAATCACAAAGTTATAGCTATTTTATAATTTAATAATTTTTCACAAATACACTACATGTATTCTACTTATTTTTCCCATTAGCTTATTTTCTCATTGTACAGCTGTTGCTCTGCTTCCAGTGCAGCTTGTTTTAAGTAGAGCTTTTATCCAATCAGATTCAGCCTCTATTTCTCTATGTAAGGAGAGAGGCCCGAGGTCCTCTAGGTAGACTTTGCAGATTAAAGTATATGGGGACGATATTGTTGATTGTCATAGTCTTCAACCAATCAGATCTTTAGTTTGACATGTTGGGCGTATTCTTTGATGTGCCAGAGCTACCCAGGTAGCCTGCTAAGTACGTCAGCATTAAGGTGCGCCGTGATTGGTCAGTGGGCCAGCGTGACTTTTGTCAAACAGAAAGCTAGCTAGTAGATCTAAGTGTTTAGTAAGAGTTCAAGTTGAAACATATGTAAGAGAAGTTATGACATTTTTAGCGTTTTGCTTGGTGTAGATTCTTTCTTTTTTAACCTGTGTTTTTTTAACACTCAATGGCTGAAGGAGGAGGAGAAACGGATTTCTGGAGAAGAACTGGACACAGCTAGCAGCCCTGACCCAGCATGGTAAAGGATTGGTACGAACGGTATTTCTGGCTAACAGCGGCGGAGAAGCGTTGCACATTTTATGGCTGGGAATGTGTTTCATTTGCAACTGAGCTCTTGATGTTTGGAGCTGTTTGGAGCTACGCTAACCAAGGCAGCTACATGACAGAACACGTACAAGCTACGTGCTTTTGAAAACTTTTGTACAACTGCGGTTTTAAACTCTTTAACAAAGAAAGGAGGATGGGCTGTCTTTAAGTGAACAGCAGCTGTGGTAAGTGAAGCGCTTTCTACTGTGTTCATTTGTCTATCGTGTCGTTTTTATGAATAATATGAATGGCTCTAGTGCTGAAGTGTTGCTGGATTGATTTGTTGCTTTGTTGTCATATGAACATATGTGACTGGTTCTTGTGAGTTTTTCTTGTCATTACATTGTTAATTACATTGATTTGGACTATATGCATTGTCCGTTAATTACGAAGCATCCCGTCATGCGCGGGGTTATTGTCCGGACAATTGAATCCGTTCGCTGTTGTTTCACCCCCGAAGACACGCGGGGTGCCGCAGCTCAGCTGTTTTTTGTTATTCTTCCGGGTTCAGAGGTCACAAAGCCTGTTGTCTGTTACGTGAGAGCAGACCACCGAAAACATTATATTTCCCTCAATTTAAGCTTCTGCATTTTCCAAATGCACTAGTATTATTCAAACGTATTGTCCGGTATTTAAGCTTCGTACCGGACGGTTTAATACGAATATGTGTTATTATTACACCCCTAGAAACAAATAACCATAGCTGTGGCGTCATAATGAGCTTATTAGGAGATGACTCAAGTGTAGTAGGACAGCACAGAAGGCCCAGGTATAAAATGCACGGCCCGCCACCGGTATATCTCTTATTTTTTAATAATTTAAATACAAATAGCTTGAAATTCCCATTAACCAGCCTGAAAATGAAGAAAATCTGAAACAACAGCGTGAGAAACCATGGAGCACAGAGTGATAGATGTTGGTTGCTGATGCTACGCTATTGGCCAGTCTGCGTTCGAGGGGCGGGACTTGGGACTGTGCCTCAGTGGGTCATCCTTCAATCAGAGGATCGGTAGTTCAATCCCCGGCTCCGCTAGTCCATGTCAAAGTGGGAAAGACACTCAACTACAAATTGCTCCCGCATGCTGTGCTTGAAGTGACAATTTCACACTACGATTTTCAAACTTAGCGACAGTATCCACATTATAACGTGGTAAGCAGCATCCGCACGTATACGTTAGTTTGAGTGAACAGCAGATTATCAGACACCATAGAAAGACATTAACATACATTAGAAGACTCAACACCCTGATGACTGTCCCCCTTCAGGATTACAGGTTACTCCGCCATTCAAAAACACAATCGAGATCTCAGTTCACATAACAAGTTCCTCTTGCAACACAAAGTGAACCTCTTCAATGAGAACAAAGAGCCCCGGAGGAAGAGGGACAACATGGCCTAGGAGCCGAGCATTAAGTGAGGGACCTGAGAGGAGATAGTGAACTTGAGAAATAGGAACTTGCGCATTAGTGACTTAAAGTTGAGCGAAGGCAAATTAGTGTTACGTGACAGCGGAGTGAAGTCGGGCTTAGGTGAAATAAAGTTGAGCGTTAGCCAAGAGTCCAAGGCGTTCAAGAGGAAAACGAGGTAAAAACTCTCAGTGAAAACAGAGGATTTTGTGCCTTTCATGGTTAGTCCACATACAGGGGCCATGGTGAAGTCAGTTTGCTTGAGGTTAACGGAAAACCCCCAATTCTGGGCAAGATGTGAGCGAGTTGACGTACCCTGAAGACGAGTGCACAAATCAGAATGTGCGAGCCAGAGGATGACGAAAATCCAAATATGCACAAGCAAGAGGATGATGAAAATTTGAATTTGCACGAGCCAGAGGACGATGAAAGTCAGGATATGCGCGAGCCAGAGGACACTGACAACACTACTCAGGATGTCCCTCAAACCAGCAGCGAGGAGGGCAGTGAAGACAAAGGCAGGACAAAGTGCAAGGAGCTCTCACGGCGGAGTAGATTCAAGAGCATCTTCACTCCTAAGTAAGTTGCGTGTTTGCAGCGTGTTTGGGTGGGGACTCCCTAAAAACTTGGCCTTTGACCCGGATGGGCGGGGTTTTGCGTGACGTAGTAAGCTGCGTGGCTCGTTCTCTGACTGCACGATCCTAACCCCGGCAAAAGTGGTGAGAAAGAAAGGGTTTATCTGGTCTATGACCTGGGAGATGATGAAATCTACATTGTACTTATTTTGGGCTACTTTATATGATAACACACGGGCACCTCTGTAAGAATGCAATTTTATCATATTATTTTATTTATTTGCTCTAATTGTTTTATATCTAAAGCTTGGAAAATTAGGCAAACTAGCTGAAGCGGTTTGTTGTTGGACATCTAAATATCAAGTGCATTGAAGTCTAGACAGCAGTGCCATGTATCTTCATAAATCGATGATCCCAAAAACAAAGAAAGCCATTTCTGTTTGAAGGTAGTGGAGGAAGGATGTGATGCCCCGCCCCCGGGGGGGAATACCAAATTTTAGGGAGGCCCCTTGAGTGGGTGAGGGTGGCCCAAGGGCTAACATCAAAAAAGGTCTTAAGTTTGAGTTTTCTCCAGGTGATCTGGTTTCTTCCCAAAGTATCAAGACTTGGGTGATGAGAATTGGGGTCCCTATTGGGGTCCCTATGTAAATTTAGAGACCCCACTTCTTCATGCCAGTACTTACAAAATCATAATAAAAATAACAATTAAATGTTGTAAAATGCCGGTTAAAATATGTCATTGTCACTGTCGGAAACACGCCCCGAAGTATCTTGGCAGTTAATGTTAAGATAAATGAATTAGTCTGACTGTTCATTGGACAGGCTAGCTATGGGCTAAGATCTGATTGTCGCTATGGTTGTTGCTATGGTTAAACTATTCTCCTGAGGTGTATAATGGTAACAAAGATGTTTTGAAGTGGGGTTGTAATAGGTACTTATAGATGACGGTCTGAACAATCCCAGTTTGGAGAAACAGACGGGAGTACCAAAAGAAAAAGAAAGGCTAAATATAGCGTACACTTAAGTACGCTATATTTAGAATAATTTCGGATGAGGAACTGAACTGAAAGTGAAACGGATCTATGCTCTTTCCAAAGTCCTCTTTCCAAAGACTTAATTGACAAAAACAGTAGAGACATGTTTCACAACCCCACTTCAAAATACCCAAACTGTCCCTTTAAGGGACAAGAAGCAACACATTGTAACAAGCATGCACACAGAAAAAAAACAATCAAATGTCTTCCATGTAGCTCAAAAGTTGCCACAACCCATTTTACACAAAAGCATCAATATTGCTTGTTCTTGTATTGCTTTCGGCACAAATAATAAAAATAAAATTGCATTAAATTTATTTAAAAAACAATGAAATCAACAAATCTTTCAAAACAAATTACAGCATAGAAAATATTAGGGCCAAATTCCTAGGTTAAGCATCCGTAATTCTCCATGAAGCTTGTGAATTCTACTTGATCTCTCGTTCCTCTACATTTCATTCATGGCTGGTTTGTATCTACTGTACATTTGTGAAACCAACATTGTTTGGTAGCTTTCAGTAGGTTATTGTGTCTAAGAGGAAAAAAACATTTAAGCAGTTTTTAATCCCGAGAAGGGAATTCACAACCGTCAGGGGAAGTCTGGAGACAAGGGTTCCCAGGATGATTCCCAGGTGCTGACTAGGAATAAATGCTGACAAGGACTGTTTCATCAATGTAAGACTTTGTCTTTTGTTCATCGTATTTAGGCAAGGCAAGACTCATTTAGGAGGCTGATTAAACAAGAAACCCATTCTTTAACACTTTACATCACTATTCCGATACCCTAAATGGGTAATGAATTCTGCATGTTCTTTCCATTGTTTAATCCAACCAAGGAAACCCGGCACTAAATGCCTTTTTTTAATGGAGCTGGAGTCAATCTAGTTAAAACATCCATGAGCACAATAGTATCATTCATCCTCAATGACACCCGTTGGGAAACAAAAATATATATATTTAAAAGAAAACACGAGCATTGCTTGAGTTTCAATTGTACAGTACAAACTGTACAGGAAATTCCTCTGTTTTAATTTTCATCAGGGAGAAAAAGGAGGGGGGAAATGCCATTTGCAGGATATTAAAGACACCGGAGGCCCAGACCAGGCAGAATGGTTTAATCCACACCACGATCCATCATGGTTCCCCATCAGAAGCCGCTCACTGAATGTTGGGATTGAGCTGTGGGGATGGGGCACACCAGAGTGGTGTCTACATGGGAGAAGGAGGTTTTAGCCTGTTGGTGGAGAGAGGTGTTTGTGGTTGCATGCCTCAGACAGATTGGAAGCGGTGTCTAAAGTCCACACACTTCTGCAGGCCGTGTGTGTGTGTGTGTGTGTGTGTGTGTGTCTGTGGATACAAGGACGCCTCTGGAGGGTTTACCTTAATGACATTGCAGCCTCAGTTCAAAAGTCTGTGTTTCCTCTCTCTCAAACCAAAACGGACTGCTGCTTCTGCTGAGGAATTCAGCCCTGAAACATATCTGAGGAACACAACACTTGGAACAGCATCCTTTTCTCTCACACTTTGTCCACATGACTCTTTCTGTATGATGATAGCACTGAGTAGAGAATATTTAGATAAACTAAAAGCCTTTCGCATTCTATTTTGTGTCTCTGCTCACCAGAGACGAAAAGCCTGCTACTCTAAGACGGATGTAACCAGTTAACCCTAACTAAACCAGTAGCAGTGGGAAGCCGAACTTTGCCCCCAGACGGTTTAGTCGGACAGAGACGGAGAGCGCAGGGACCTGCCGCTGGCCGGGCTGTTGCTGTAGACGTGGGAGTTGTCCCTCTCTCTGTCCTTCTCCTTGTCCTTGCTCTCGTGTTTGTGCTTGTGCTTGTGTTTGTGCTTGTGCTTCTTCTTCTTCTTCTTGTGCTCGTGGTGGTGGTGGTGATGGTGGTGGCCGTGCTCGCTGGCGTGTTTGGAGGATGAGGAGGTGGTCTCCTTGGGGAAGGACGGCACGGGCGTGGCGGGCATGGACAGCATGGACTGTTCTACTGACGGAGGTTCTTTACCTGGGAAGAGAAAGAGGGCAGGTGGGTGTGTGTGTGTGTGTGTGTGTGACCAGGTTATTGGGGTTTTTATTTATTTTTCAGAATGATCTGTGTGTGTGTGTGTGTGTGTGTGTGTGTGTGTGTGTGTCTGCTCACCTGGTGTGGAGGGCCTCTCTAACAAATTGAGATGATGGTGAATGAAGGCCTGACTGTCATGAACCGTCTCCATATCAATATCTTCATCTTCCATTGTGTTGAACTACAACAAACCACAACTGCACGTTAATTACCAGAGGACGTGTTAACATCAAAAACAGATCATCATGACTCGTATACGTCTTCGTAGACGTTGCTGTAAGAGAACATGGCAGATTTCAGTCAAGTCATTGTAGTTCATTAGTTAGCCTAAATAAAACAAAAAGACAGAAAGTCCGTTACCCTGATCTTGAAGCGCCCTCCTCGTGCTTCATCCTCCTGTTGCTGCAGTACCTGTCCCGGTTCTGGAGGGGAGCCCAGCGGGGTCTCAGCCTTCCTCTTCAGGCCCAGAGAGGGCTGGCCCACCCCACACACCCCCAATGAGACAGGATCTGGCTCTTCATCCACCTGGCAGACACAAATACAAATAGTTTATTAGGTAGTGAAATGGCATACTCATTTGTCTTTATAAAAGTGTCCAAAATCCATTTTTGTTTCATTTTGTCGACCTCTGACTCTGACTATGGAAAAGCACCTCATTAAAGCCCACTACCTTTAACCTGCTTCCATGTGAGAATTCTGCTGGTCATGCTGATTCAATCAGCAGTCAGAGAGATGATAAGTGAGCCCAACGGTGATGTAATGGGAATGAGGTGCAGCCAAATACAGTTGGCAGCACTACAGTAGCCATAATTACACAGATCCAACCTAAGATAACACCGTTTTGATGAAGTAGTTACTATCTGTGTGCCATCTGAAGATTTGTTATGTTGCATTAATAAATCAAAGACATTCAAAACAGACCACCGAGCAGCTCGCTGATTACATCACCATTAGCATAGAAACCAACGGAACTCAAGCTGCTACGGTCAAAGCGGGAATACGACCCGCCAAGTTCAGTCAGTAGTTCATACTGTTCCGTGCATTTCCTATTAACACTACACTACCTGTCCTGACAAACAACCCCAACACCACTTACAGCTGAGTAGCTCATGCCCACGCCGTGGATGCCTATACTGGCGGGCGTGTCCATGACAGCGCCGACCACCAGCTCGGGCTTGATGGTGGGGTTGAGGACAGCTTTCTTCTCCTTCAGGTTGAGCACGAGGCCCAGCTCTGGCAGGGGGAGGCAGGAGGGTCGGGTCAAACCAAACAAGGTGTAGTAGAGGTTCACGGCGTCACAGCGCAGCCGCCAGTCGTGGGAGGTGCCTGAGGAAAAAGGGTGTCAAGTGAGGGCAATGGGATGGGAAACAAAAGGAAAGGTTGTTTTGATCGAATGAGGTAGAACTCACGAGTGCTAAAGGCTGATTGTGTCACTTTGTAACTGACCAGTTAACTAAGCTAGCTATGGCGAAAAGACGAGCTAAAGCTTTGTTTATACTCGCGCGCGGCATCTTAGCCTTTACAGCTAGGAGCATGCTGTTGGTTCCGTTATTCTCCGGAACGCCACAGGTACTGTGAAGACGCAAGATGATTAAGATTGTAAACGGCAAACCGGCATAAACCAACCTCCACAATGCCGAGGAAGGACTAATTGTAATTATCTGTAAACTCATACCTCAAAGTCAAGCATTAACAAATTATTGATTGAATATCCCATAAACAATTTGATTTGGCTGCAAAATACATACTCAAATGTAGATTTTTAAGACCTTTATAGATCATTTAAAAACATGCTGATAAAGCTTTTATCAGTGAACTATCCGTTACAGTCACGTCTGAGAAGCTCTGATTGCCCACCCACAAACATTTGAATACAGAGATGCACAACCAAGTGCTGTGAGGCCGTGATTAAGTTATTTGTAATTTGGCACTATCAACATTTTTGCCTTCAGTTCAGTCGTGGTGCAAACAACTTACTTTATAGTATACCCCAGCCATTAATCCTGAGCTGAACGTTCTTCAACCACACAATTCATTTTGTCATTCCAACCCAGACAATGTGAACTAAATACAAGCTTGTCTCTCAATGACATGAGGGCTAATTATCACTACATCATCCATGATTACATGAGTCATTGGAATAGCAGTGTGTGGAGAATTCGGAATGAATTAAACAACAAATATTGCTGAAGCTGACAATCCAAAGGCCCTGCAGGCGCCTAACATGGTGGGGGGGGTGACTGTGGCTTTGGAAGGAGGTTGAAATAAATGACTTGAACAGCAGCAGAGCGCACGCTGAGTTTGTGTTCTTACGGCACTGACCTTCAGCCAGTGAAACATCATCCTGTGTGTGTGTTTAACACGTGGGGGGCTGTGGGTTATAGTTGGGTGGGGGGGGGAATAAAACAACCAACACATTTTCACAACATAGTATTATAGTTGACCGCACTCTGGTCACTGTATTTAAACTGGCAGCACAGTTGGCTGTCCAGCAGCCACCCACACCGACTGACCGGCAAACAAAAGTTCATTGGAAATAATGATCATGAATATCTTTGGTCGTCCTTCAAGCTTGTAAGTCAATAAATTGGATAACACGCCGCAACAAGAGCCCAGTGTCCTTCAAGAATATGGAATTGTGAACGTATACTTGTATTTGAGGTTTTTGAGATGGTGTGTATTTGGATTGGCACGCTGAGCCGTTATGGCCTGGCTGGCTGGCTGGCTGAGAGACACATAGGACCCCCTGGAAGGGAGAAAAATAATGAAACCCGAGGACACAATACAGAGCCGTGTGCGTACATGGCGGAGGCACATCACCAAAAAGTAGACCTTAACCTTCGACCAGATAATAATGAAGGAAAAACACAGGAAGCTGAATATTGGATACGAAACACTGAAGTGCTATCACTTCCATGGGGAACATGCTACTTTCAACTGACGGTGGTTAACTCGTAACAATAGGAGTTGTCTGAGATCCCTTCGATGACAATGAACAAGGAGGACAGTGGAGCCAACAACAACCCCACCAAATAGCTGCGACTGTGACATGATAATACTACTAATTTAGGAAAAAAAACACCCAAGTGCTGCAAGAAGTACATTTTTACAGGGGCCTGGCATGTGGACCTCTTATATTGTAACCATAGACTGTTTATAAGAAGTGGACATTGTCACCGTGATGTCACCCATTGGTTTGTGGACTGTGGTTTTTAAGGCTTGAGTTCAACTTTGTAGCCATGGCCGCATTCTTGCCGTAGTATTCTTGTTTTTGAAACCATAAGGAATATGAGAGGGTGAAGTGAAGTACAGCTGAATGCTGAAGACATTTTTAGGTTTTAGGTTAAGTTAAACACACTGTGAAAGGGTTAGAGTTGTCAGACGAAAACACTGACAACTACCAGACTGGTCAACGCCGTGGTAGCGACCTGTCAATCACAGGGCAGCGACCTGTCAATCACAGGGTAGCCCCGCCCTAAAGCACACTCTGCTTTATGGTCTATTTGATTCTAAATGGACCATAATTTACTAAATGAACATCATGCTGTATTGAAGAAGACTTGAGATTGAGACCATAAACTCATGTTTACAATGTTTACTGAGGGAATAAATCAAGTGAGAAGTAGAGTCATTTTCTCATAGACTTCTATACAACCAGAGGAGTCGCCTCCTGATGAAGAATGCAAGTTTAAGCCACTTCCACATTGGCTTCACTTTCAGACCCGGATGTTGCCGCCTAATTGAAACCAATTAATATCAATGATGAGGATGTGACATAATAGAACTACTGTTGAAGGTAGCAGTAAGATACATTTACAACATGCATGCAGGACAAAGCAACAGTGTTCCTGTAAAAAGCTAAAATAAAGGAAGTGTACCATCAACCCTGTTTTATATAATAATAAAAGGAATATCTTTGTGTTTTGGACTGTTGCTCGCACAAAACAAGCTAATTAAAGAAGTCACCTTCGGCTTTGGAAACTTGTGAAAGGTATCGTTCAGTTTTTTCCCCACATTTTACAGAATAAATTAAAATCACACCAGCACATGCACAATACACATGGCTGGGAGTGAATGTACAGCAATGTATATGGACGTAAGCAAGTGGAACGGGAAATGAGGCAAGACTGTGCAGCTATTCCCAACAACTCCACTTTCTACCACATGATGAACTGTAGCTAGGTTTGTCCTTTTTCCTCTTCTAGGACAGAGAAGAGCAAAGGTCTGGAAACAAGCTGATTTAGACACACAAGTGATTCATTTAGAGTTCACTCAGAAACTCTTGGGATCCATTATAGAGGATTACAGAGAACGTTCAAATGGTGTCAGTGAGTTGTGCAACAGCAGCATAG
This sequence comes from Cebidichthys violaceus, assembly GCF_023349555.1. Taxonomy (NCBI): domain Eukaryota; kingdom Metazoa; phylum Chordata; class Actinopteri; order Perciformes; family Stichaeidae; genus Cebidichthys; species Cebidichthys violaceus. Next base: position 780,615 of record NW_027176872.1, on the reverse strand, counting down.
CAGTCTGACAGAAGTCTGTCCAGTAGTACACATGTGGAAAGGGAAACTACTTTATCTCTGCCTTTGTCCATCTGAACGACAGAAAGCCGTCTGTTATCGCCTCTTTTTTTATCAATGAGATGATAACAGATGCAGCATGGTTGTTTATATCCTTACTGTAAAAGCACTCTGGTTGGAATGGATGCTGTAGCAAAGTAAGGGCTTCTCTCTGTTTATTGAACAACATAGAGAACCAAAACAACGAGGTCCCTGAACACTGACAATATTATGTTTAGTAAAGCAGAGGGGAAGCAAATTAGTTTTCGTTGATCTCTGGCTATGAAAAACAAGAACCATGCAGTACTCAACTTCCTGCCTGGTTACTGAGTCGGGCTTAAGAGGCTTAAGCTTTAGAAGTTCTTAGAAAATGTGCTTGAAATGAAATCCGTCACGCAGTTAAATCTGGAAGGGGTCTTGCTGGCACCAGTAGGTTGTCAATTTGGCAGGAAAAGGGAAAGATGGAAACAGACAGGAAGTGCCTTATTTGTTTTTGATGCCACAGTGGCAGGCTAGCAAAACCTCTCTTCAGCATGGTACAGCTTTGTTCACCACATTCCTGACACACGGTCACCTGCATCTGATCAACAATGACGTGAGCGATGTTGGGTCATATCCAGAGAGAAGCTCCTCAAATCAGATTGATAAACTACACATACAGTGACGGCCAGCAAACCCCTGTGTTCTGTGAAGAAAAACTACTGGTTTGTTTCAATGGAGTCTGGTGGCTTTGGCGAGCATAGATGGCTACAACTGCTTCCCCGTTGGAAAGGGCTGTCTGGTGGAAAGGTAAAGCAGACTAACAAGGATGAGTACCTGTGAACTATCCCTTTAAAAGGAGGGCAGCTTGACTGACTAAATGACAACACAATGTCATGAGGACTTTACATCCCGTCATTTCATAAAGAGTGCAGGTGTGTGTGTGTGTGTGTGTGTGTGTGTGTGTGTGTGTGTGTGTGTCTCTCTCACCTGAGTTCATGAGTTTCCAGAGCTGGTCGACCAGAGCTTCATTACACAGAGCTGAGTCTGTTGTCTTGGTGAAAGGTGGATTCTTACAGAGCATACTCAGGATCTTATGTCTGATTGGACAACAAACAAGAAACACACACATGAAAATGAAAATGAAAATCCACGCTGGCTGTTGGTCAGTTATTTAGCATTGAATACAGCCTTCTTTGAACAGCAGAGGAGGTATACTGGTTGCTGTTATTGTTCCTGCCACAAAGACATCCCTTCCTAAAGCGATTTCTGTCTCGAACTGAGCCGCAGCAGTGCGGTGATCTGTCCACCTCAGACTGTCAGATCCTCAAATCATCTTTAGCCGAAAGTTAAAAGGTGATCCGTGCATTGTCACCCCTTACTTCAAGGGAAATCGCTTCAGGAAGTCTACATATGGGTATGTAATTATTGTATTAGGATAGACTTGAAAAAAGTGTGAACTTATCCTTTAAGGCCTCTGATGGGGTTGATTCAAAAAAAATCCCTGATTAGAGGTGATATTTGGAAATCACAGTGACACTGGTTTACTTTTACACTCAACCTTTTGACGATTTTTGATGACAAAGCCTGTTTTCTTTTGTAAATTCTCTAAAAAAATTTGACTAAGTGTGACAAAATCACAAACATGTTCATTCCATAAGGGGGGCTGAATTCCCCACATTTACAGCTGTCAGACTTATTAGCAATTCATATTCTAGCTGCATTGCCGTTTCATGTAATGGCATAATGTGGAACAGAATTGACAACACACTTTTGGGAAGACAACATTCAATGACAAATAAACTTTAAATTAGTAACGGCATGAATGTGTGTTAAACGAGAGCATGCGTGTGAGCTGACCTGACATAATGAGCTGGGTCATTCTGGACCATGTTGAGCAGCCACTGCAGCTCCACTGAGCTTCTTTCAACTACGGGGACAAAAAAAAAAGAAAGACAGAGAAGAGTTTTGAAAAATTAGAAGTTAAATCAACTGATTGCAATAATGTAAACACACAGAGGCAAACCCAAAACAATAGGTATGATTTATTCATGCTAAACTTGCACATTTAAACACTTTTTACTTAAATGCTTTTAGTAATTCTCAATTCTCAGTGACTCGGAGAATAAAAAGCTCAAGTTATTGAAAAAATGAAAATGCTGCCTGTCACATAAATTAAATTGGCAGGTTTAGGCTAGCTGCCTTTTTATTTCTGATAATAGCACACTTGTGATAAATGTCCTACCTCTAGTATAGTCCACCAGAGCCTCCAGTGCAGCGACACGAACGTCTACAAAGTGTCCGTACTCAGCGTAGGACTTGAAGAGTGACGCGTCACTGGGGATATGACCGTTCTTCTGAAGCTGGCGGATCGCACTCAGACAACTGCAGAGAGGGAAAAGGACGGACTCAGGTGTGTGAAATATATGCAAAAACATGACTAATAGAAGGCCTCTTCTATGTCTCTATGCGCTCTTAACCTGACAGTGATGGTGTTTCTGAAGCTCGGCAGCAGTTTCTCCATGTTGAGAAATCGAGTGATCTCCTCCAAGATGAGACGGACGTCACCGTTCAAATTGTCCACAGTGCGCACCTCGTTGGTGATGCTGATGGCCGGGGTCAGGGAGTTGGTCAGTGCTTCTATCAGCTCAGCACGGTAGAAGTTATCTGAAAACTGGAGATAGACAGAAGAAGGTGTTGATGATCACTGGGGCTGACGATTTACTGTCAGCATCTGTAAATATGCTGCAGTTTTAGGGTTTTAATAAAGAACGTTTTAAACCACTTGTTTACGATGCCACTCAATTACTTATGAATGACAAATGCTGTGTGTATATGCTAGCTTTTGGCTATCGGCCATGATTGATTACATCTTTAAAGGGACATTGTGAAGGATTTGGTGATATCCAGTGGTGTGGTTGCAGATTGCAACCAACTGGAATACCTTTCCACTCACTCCTACCTGTCCAAGACTACGGTAACGTGAGCCCCCCCTTGACTGCAAAACCATAGTGGCGCTGTTGGGTTCACTCTGAGGTCATCCTTACCATAATAACACTACTTTAGGAGGATGTCAGACGGCAACTTGTAGTACCACGGTTTCACACTCCCTATGCAGATATGAAGGGCTCATTCTAACGCAAATGCAATGATTAAACATAGCTGAATGAATATCATATTCCATTTATTCTAATGGAGCCATCAAAATGTTTCACACTGGCCCTTTAAAGTCCCAGCGAAAGTGTATCTTTAGCTTCTGTATTGTGACATATTCCCCAGTGAAACTGAATATTTGAGCGGTGTAGTTACAAGAGGGATTCAAATCAAATTCTTTGCATTTGATTGGACCTATAATAAGACCACCTCCATTGTCGCTATAAGTTGAGGAATGGATGTCATGATATTATTGGTACACATACATGGAATTTGGCTCCGGTTTCCACTCCGCTCTCAATGTACATACACTATTTTACAATAAACAAGATCAGAGAGGGAGAGCTTGAAATAAGACAAACAAACAAAAACAGAAAAAGTACGAGAGAGCGCAGTACCGAGGCTGCCATCTGCAGCGCCATCTTGACGTAAAAACACATCATATTTAGTTTTACTGGAAGAAAAGATTGTTGGATTTTCATATATACATACAAAGAAATGGATTTGTTCAGCATTTTTTGTGATACAACGTGACCAGGGATGTGATCTCAAAGGGTTAAAAGGGCATTGTTCATTTTATCTCGACTTTTAGAGTTACAGTATTTTGTTGGAATGAAAGTTTGTGTGGCTTTACTTTGTTTTTCCTGTTGTCGTTATACTTGATGAGATCAAGGATGAAGTTGAGGACATCTTTGGGACAGAGGTTCTGGACGTCTCTAAGTAATGCCATGGCAACGGGCATCGTCTGACATGGAAAGCAAAGACAAGACAGTCAAGACAGTAAAGATGGAGAAACACAATTTCATAGCTCGATTTAACAACGTGCTTCAGTGGAGCACCTTGTAGGTCGAGGAATTGTAACCAAAATATGTTCTGAATGGGAAATTTCACTGCTGAAAAAAAATCAACTTAGAATAGTTTGACGGTACCTTTTGCAGGAAGTAACTCTGGAAGCTGAGGAAGTTGTTGGTCTTGACGATGTTGGGGCAGCTCTTACAGCAGAACATTCGGGTAAACAGGGACTTCATGGCTGGCGGACCCTGCCACGTGCTCACCATGGCATTGGCTATCTGCAAGGTTTCCAAGCACACACGAGAGAAGAGAAGAACGCAATTCTACTTTAGTCAATTACTTCAGCTCAGCTCTGTTCAAGCTGCCACATGTGGAGGACAGCAACCAAGTAAAATAGCCAAACATTTTTCATTTTTAACATTTTCTGAAAAGCTTGTGGAAAGTAAAATGTAAACGGTCGTATCAGCTGCTCTCCCAAGAGCTGTGGTAGTTATTTGGGAAATATTGCAACGGCACACAAATGACAAGTCGAGTATGTTGTAACTTGTACAACAATGTCCTCATTGTCCATTTCTGTGGTGAGAGCTGAACTACAAAGTAAAAGACAAATTTACACATGAGCTACACATGAGCTGCACACGAGGTTTCCACAGGCACAAAGACCAGCGGCTCCAGTGGTCTTTGGGTTCCAACAGGATATTGGGGAATTTATGTTAATGTGGTAATATAGGACTGAGGGTCACTGACACAGGATGTTGTCATTTGGTAAGGTAAATAAAGTGGGGGCATGCACGCCGGAATGTTTTTGTATGAAGTGTGTGCACACATTCACGGACACATCTGTGTTTTTTTGTGTGTCGAAGAGTTTTTAACGGGCATTTGTCAGTTTTTACAAAGCCACCCGACCCCACCCACCCACACACACACACACACACACACACACACACACACACACACACACACACACACACACACACACACACACACACACACACACACACACACACACACACACACACACACAGTTTTCAACCCCAGGCTGTTCTTTCTTTCTTCCCACATGCTCTACCAATAACAAGCAAGTAAATGCCATCCCAACCAACCATAATGTAGCCAAGTCCACCTGAGGTCAGTCATAATTCTCTTTGTGGTCGGTGCGGTATTTAAGTCTGTGTGTGCGAGCTTGTGTGCAGTATATACCAAGGGCCATTACGATGGGAGTCTGTTGGGGGTTCTTTTGCCAAACACAGCAGCATAATGAAAGAGGTGAAGTGCTGCCATTTCAACCTCCTCTCAGTTTATCATGTTGTGAAAATATTGGTTCAGGTGGAACCCGAATGGCGGAAATCCAGTGGGGTTAAAGCTGGAATAGACCAAATCCAGAGAAAGGAGGATTTCCTGCAGCCACAGAATAGGATTATTCAGTCAACCGAGCAGCGAGGGTTAAACCGGTGGGTGGCATTGCTGGCTGGGAGGTTATGTGTTGTTCTCATACTGTAGCTCTTTACACAATATTAAACACAATATAAAATAATTTTACCAAAATAATAAATGAAAGAGAGATGAGATGAGACTGTCATCTTCCAATATAAATGACAAGTTCCTAAAAAGAAATCTAAGGCTTTCCTCGACCAAAGAAATTCTAAGTCGACTTG